>NC_089874.1:99155000-99480000 GCF_040182565.1 Anser cygnoides | reverse complement strand
TAGGTTCAGACTGAGTTCTAGAAGAAAAGGACAAGAAATCAGCCTCCCTCTCCTGAAGAGGACAGGTGCTCACAGGGGTGATGAAGACTGTTGGATGGCAAATGGGCTCCTTCAGCCAGGTCCCCTCCACAGCTCTCATTGATCAGAGTTGCTAAGGGTGCAGAAAAAATTAGCCCCAGTGTGAGAACTTGTTTCTTCTTCCCCATCTGCCTCACCAACGGCTATGTTTTCTGCTTTCTAATCCCATAGAATTGTCTACAGTTCAGGCTGCAAAGGTATCAGAGGAAGAAAAGTATCATGGAGATGCCTGATAGCAGAAAACTCACATTACCTTGAGGAAATAAGGTTATGCTGATGAGCTAATGCTAAAGAAGCATCTTTTAATTAGTGAGCAGAAGTCTGATAGAATGATCTTTGAGAATCAACAAGCATGGAGGTCCTAGATGTTATTCTCACATGTTCACTTTAAACAGTAGAACTGCACTTAAATGAACCAAGTTTGAGTGTTTGTTACCCAGCAGATGTCTGCATAGTTAGGATTTCCTCGTGGGTAAAGAACTATGTGGTTCTCAGCACCAGATTAGTTGATCCAGGATATTTTATTATTCTGATCTAGCCTGGTGGTCTCTAAAAGAAGACAATTCTATTTTCAGCTCATTTTCTTCTTTCTTAATCTTCCCACAAGCACGTAAATAAAATTGCCATCAAATTATATCTCACTGGTACACATTGCTGGTCTTTGATGTCCTTCTTTTATCTGTCCCATTGTATCCAGATATTTCTTTCATGTTCTGGTTCTGCACTTTTACATGTTCCCACACGAGCATGATTATTCTACAGCTTCAAGGTGGTTCGTATTGTTTTCTGCCATTGACAAAGATTTCAGTCTCTGCCAAATTACTGACATGAGTTGAGATCCAATATATAGGTTAAAGTATTAAATGAAGCAACAAACTCTCTATTATCTGACTATCAGAAATAAAATACCCTTGTTGTCTTGGGGCTACATATACCACTGAAGTCCTGACAGAAGTTACATTGTGAGATTTAATTAAAGTCTGTTTTAGTGGTGTAGTTCTTAAAGTCTAACCAGGAAGAGAATCCAGGAGAATCCATAGGCTGGGTCATGAAAGCCTACAGATTCAGCATATTCTTTATCTAGAAACCAGCAGGCTGTTTGAGGCAGTTTATTTTAATAGCTCACATATCCAAACTCTCACAGCTGATTCCCTTATCACTCTGTTTCTAAAATGTTCCATCTCCTGGCAGGCCTAGCCAGAGATACAGTCATGATCAGAAGTGGCAAGAAAGTGCTTCCAGAATTCTAATTTACCTCTGCCACCAAAGCAGGGGTAACTCTCACTGTTTTTTGAGGATGAACAGAAGAAGCTCTACATCTCTCTCTCTCTTACTCTTGTCTCCTACATCTCTCTCTCTCTTACTCTTGTCTGTAATAGAAGTGAAATAAGCTCTAGAAGTACCTCAGAAAGAGGAGCAGAGTAAAGAAAAAGACTCTCCAAGTGTATGAGTGTTCTGCTTCTTAGCCTCCCTACTGCTTTGAGCAGTAGCACAGAACAATAACTGTGTGTATGTCTAGAAAATCCAGCACGTTGCTCATGAATCTGGCAAAGGGATGGATGAACATGGGAATACTGTGTCTGCTGATGGCAAAAGGGACTACATGGAAGCAAAGAAAATGTGAAAGAAAGCAGATGTCACTCGTATCTTCACAGAAATCAAGTATTATTTCAAGAAGTGCAAGAAGGAAGATCTGACTGACAGGCCAGTCAGTTTCACATCAGTCCCTGCAAAAGTGCTGGAGCAACTAATCCTGGAGACCATTTCCAAACACAAGAAGGACAAAAAGGTGATCAGAAGTAGCGTGAGTGGTTTTACCTAGTGGAAGCCATGCTTAAACAACCAGATAGCATCCTATAATGAGATGACTACCTTTTCAGATGATGGGAAGACTAATGGATGTTATCTCAACTTCATTAAGGTCTTTGAGGCAGTCTCATTAACTCATATACAAGCTGACACAGTATGGGCTAAATAAGTGGACGGTGAGGTGGATTGAAACAGGCTGAACAACCAAGCCCAGAGTGTTGTGATCAGTGACACAGAGAGCAGTTGGAGGCAAGTCACTAGTGCTGTACCCCAGAGGTCAATACTAGGGCAATATTGTGAAACCTCTTCATTAAGGACCTAGAAGATGGTTCAGAGTCAACTCGCAGCAAGTTCAAAGGTCACATAAAATTGGGAGGAGTGGACTTCAGCAAGGTAAAAAACTGTATGAATAGGAATCTCATGAAGTTCAACAAAGGGAAGTGCAAAGTTCTGCCCATGGGGAGGAATAACCCCACGCACCAGTACACAAGGAGGGCTGACCATCTGGAAAGCAGCTCTGTAGAGCAAGACCTTAGGGTCCTGGTGGACAACAAGTGGAACACGAACCAGCAAATATGCTGGTTGTATATGAACAAAAGCAAATGAAGAGGTATACAACAGAGAGAATGAGGTGAAGATATACTTTACTTAAATCTTGCCAAATTTCTTGTGGAAGTTGTTTTATTTCCTCTCCAAAAATAAAAGTGGACTTGAATATAATCTCATAACTTCCAAGTAAAGACAGGAAGTTATTATGGACACACTAAATTGAGTCTGCTAACTTGCTGTCAATCACAGAACAAGATGAATGATAGGTTTGTTGAACAATCATAGCTTAACAGATTAGACACCAGGCAAGAGGGTATGTCTTGCACCAAAAGAACTTTGCTGCAAGCCCCGCTTCAAGGGGAATTGCAACAATCAAGCCTACAGGTCCAGCTTGTAACTCAAAGGCACATGCTAATACCACTGAAGAAATAAAAGATTAACACAGGCACAATATCAACAAGTTGTGCTTTTGCCAAGAACATGTTAAAACTACACTTGATCTGTGTCTGACAAGTGGAGGGCACACAGAGAGCAAAAACTGTACAGATTTCAGCAAAATCATTGATGACTCTAGGACAGATGATGGAACACATTACTAAGTTATAAAATGGCCTATGTGGAAATGAATGTCTGACTAATTCCAGAACAAAGTTGGAAGCCAACATGCAACCAACACATGCTGCTCCAGGCTCTTCCCTTCCCTGCTGCATGTTCCACATACGTATTTGTGACCGGTGGAGGAAGTTGGAATAACCCTAAAGTCAAGGTGTGTATCACTGGATTACAGGGTCACAGTATCACAGTATCACAGTATCACAGATTTCTAGGTTGGAAGAGACCTCAAGATCATCGAGTCCAACCTCCGACCTAACACTAAGTACTCCACTAAACCATATCGCTAAGCTCTACATCTAAACGTCTTTTAAAGACCTCCAGGGATGGTGACTCCACCACCTCCCTGGGCAGCCCGTTCCAATGCTTAATAACCCTTTCGGTAAAGAAGTACTTCCTAACATCCAACCTAAAACTCCCCTGTCGCAACTTTCGCCCATTCCCCCTCGTCCTGTCACCAGGCACGTGGGAGAACAGACCAACCCCCACCTCTCTACAGCCTCCTTTCAGGTAACTGTAGAGAGCGATAAGGTCGCCCCTGAGCCTCCTCTTCTCCAGGCTGAACAAGCCCAGCTCCCTCAGCCGCTCCTCGTAAGACTTGTTCTCCAGACCCCTCACCAGCTTGGTCGCCCTTCTCTGGACTCGCTCGAGCACCTCCATGTCCTTCCTGTAGCGAGGGGCCCAAAACTGAACACAGTACTCGAGGTGCGGCCTCACCAGAGCCGAGTACAGGGGCACAATCACTTCCCTAGACCTGCTGGCCACACTGCTTCTTATACAGGCCAGGATGCTGTTGGCCTTCTTGGCCACCTGGGCACACTGCTGGCTCATATTCAGCCGACTATCAACCAATACTCCCAGGTCCTTCTCGGCCAGGCAGCTTTCCAGCCACTCATCTCCCAGCCTGTAGCTCTGCTTGGGTCAAAAAATAGGCAGGAAGGAACCCCAGGAAATAATCTAGTCCAAACTCCTGCTTAAAGCAGGGTCAGTTTTGAGGTCAGATGAAATTACTTAGGGCTTTATCAAGCCAGGTCTCAAAAACCTCCAAGGATGGTGCCTATACAGTCTGACTGGACAACCTATTTCGATGTCTGATTTTCCTCATGGCAAAAAAGGTTGTTCTTACAACTAGGAAAACTATTGTTACAATTTATGTCGTCCACCATGCACTGCTGTGATAAACCTGTCTTGTAACCCCCTTGGAGGTATCAGAAAGCTGCTGCTACATCCACCCAAAGCCACCTTTTTTTCCAGACTAGACAAGGCCCATTCCCTCAGCCTGTCCTCACGGGGCAAGTGCTTCAGCTCTTTGACAACCTTGGTGGCCTTCCATTGAACTCACTCCAGTTTATTGACGCCTTTTGCATACAGGGAGGCCCAAAACTGAACATCTTTGTGGCCCTCTGCTAAATTACTGCTGAATATGCTCCAATTTATGGTTTTAATTTACGATGTTTTTGATTTACCAGTAGGACAAAATTTGAACACAGTATCCAAATGTGGTCTTCTAACAAGTGCTGATTAAAGGGGAATATTCACTTCCTGACTGTAGTTCTGTTACCACAACTCGGGATACTGCTGGCCTTCTTTGCTGCCAGGACAAATTGCCGCCTGATGTCCAGCCTGCTGTCCACTAGCCTCCCCAGGGCCTTTCCAAAGAGGTTCACCCCTCCAGCTCTTTCTCCAGCTTTGTGCTCTTGCGTAGTGTCCTTCTTTTGCAGGTGCAGGACTTGGTATTTACCCTTATGAATTTTGTTAAGTTCCTATCAGCCTATTCATCCGGCTTTATTATCTTTGCTATTTCTTTCTCAACCAGTTTAACTTATCACTTTATTGCCAACATCTTCCTCTGTTTTTTCCCTTGTCCATTTTCAGTGCCAAAAAGGAAAATCAAAACAAAGCAAAACAAAAAAGGAAAGAAAAGATGGAGGAAGAGAGAGAAGGCAGCAAGAACATAAGATGTGCACAAAAGGAGGATGGAAAGAAGATGGAGGCAGGTTCTTTTTAGTGGTGCCAGGAGCAGAAACAATGGGCACAAACTGGAGCACAAGAGGCTCCATATGAACACCAGGGAGCACTTATGCACTGAGCGGGTGACAGAGCACTGGCACAGGCTGCCCAGAGAGGCTGTGGGGTCTCCTCCCTGGAGATCTTCAAAAGCTGCCTGGACATGGCCCTGGGCAGCCTGCTCTGGGTGTCCCTGCTGGAGCAGGGCTGGGACCAGGTGGCCTCCAGAGGGCCCTGCCAGCCTCAGCCATGCTGTGATCCTGTGATAAAAGCTAAAACAGCAGCACTGAAATAAAAATATTGGTTTGGACATTTGGAAAACATTTTTCAGTATCTTAATAAATAAAAGACTTACTATTTTTTGAATCTTTCAAAATGGAGATGGGTGAAAAATAAGATTTTTTTAGCAATTTTCATTAGTTTAAATACATGATTAAGTAGTTTTGAAAACTTTAAAACTGTCATTTCTAAATGAACATTGGTGGAGTCAGATATTTCTCAGAAAGCTGAATTTTTGTTTTCTTCTAAATTCTGATGTTTTAACATTTCTCCCCTTCTAAAATGATGCAAAGTAAGTGTTTCCCCTAGGATATTTTTTAATCCACTTTAGGTCAACTTGGATGAAAAGTTTTAATTCTGACTTTTTTTGGCCTAACTTACAATATCAGACACAGTCCTAAATGAAATGTTTTTCCAAAATGAAATATCCAAATATTCAGTCATGACAAGATTATAAAAAAGTTATCAAAAAGCTTTGTTTTGATTGAAAGCAAAACAAACAAACAAAGTATAGTCAATACTGACAGTTTCCCACAGAACATTTACAACTGAATTAATTGACATTTTCTTACTAAGAAACATTCTGCTCAGAATTTCTGAGCCCCTTCCACTGACAAGTGCATGGAACTGTTGCTCTGCCCCAGGCAACCCACCATACATGCAAGTATCCTTTTGAGCTGAAAAACTATGTATTGAGAATATTGACCTCTTTAAGGTGGAATCGTATCACTATTTTCTTATCACAAATGTAGAACAAGGAGGAAAAGTAGAGAAACATTCCACAGAGGGACAGTTTCGCCATGTGCTTCCTCTGAGACAACACCTCTGTGCATTGCTTATGGCTCCAGACCATACCTAGAAGTAGCATCTAGTTCTTTAATTGGTTACATATGATTATTTATTTATTTATATTTATATATATTTTATATATATATTATTTATATAATATTTATATATTATTTATTGGTTTAATATGATTACATGGAAGATTTTTGACTTTCATCACCAATTATAATTAACCTGTATAAAAAAAAAAAAAAACATTTTCAGTGTGCTACTAGTGATATCTATTAACTGTAAAGGCTTGCTGATGCACACCAGGCTTACATTAATCACAAGGGCATGTTAAAGCATCACATATGTTTTATCATGATCTACACAATTTGTTGCTAATAATTTTTAATAATAATGTTTACATTAGCACTTGAAAGGTGATCTATTTTTGCTAATTATTGCATTGCTTTTAGATTTATTAAGTTTAGAGAATAGACCAGAAATTACTGCCCTCCACTACTATTTATCCAACACAACAGAGAACCTATTAGGCCAGAAGATTTCTGTTATTCTCCCAACCTCCCTTTTTAGGATGACTTGCTGTAAAGATTTCTGCCCTTACCCCTAGACACAAAGGTTCCTGCAGCAAATTATTGAAAACTGAATGGTAAATGTTCATGGGGAATCTCTGAGTCAATAGACTCATTTCACATTTGTGTGAGGTCTTAAATGTTTTCTACCTAGTGAAGTTCGTACTATTCTAAGACCATATCAGAGAGTTCCACAGACACAGTAAGGCTGAAGGTACATATACACAGTGTATACCATTTACACGTATTGAACTGTAACTGGCACAAGCAGAAAACTTTAGTCACAACTGAACCCAAACAGGAAATTAAAGAAAAACATGTGTCGTTTTGGCTCAGTTATGTATAATTTTGCATGAGGTACACCAGTTTATGCAAGCAGAAGAGCCTCTACAGATCCACAGATCTCAACAGATACAACAGGAAGAACTGAGTATACAGTGGTGACCCCTACACGTAAATATGCTGAATACAGCAAACACATGGTTATATGCAAGATATAGATTTCATAGGTAATAGGCATACTGTCTTGTCTCCTATTAGGTGGAAGCTTCTGACTTAATATTGACTACATAAAGGCAAGAAGTAAGACAGAAAACAAGAATGTTGAAAAAACAGCTTTTATTTCCCCCTAATGTCATCTGGTCATGTCACTCATCACAGTTAAATCGAATCTCTAATTGCAACAAGCTATTATGAACAGCATTCATGAATTTATTATATGGTGCTATGCCAAGCCTGCATTTGAGCACATACTCTAGTAATTTCTAATTCTACTTCTACAATTGTCTGTCTAAACTCCTCTTCACCTCAACATGACTGGGCTTGTTAACAAAAAGTGCGTGCGTACATACTGGGTAATATCATGTAAGACACAAACACACACTTTTTATATACATGTATACCCTTGCCTTCATCACAGTTTCCTACTTCTTTTATGGTCCTATTATATTTTACAATTTCATCCTGAATTAATTGGTTTGAAAACTCAAGAATCTTGCACCCTGTTGCTCCATTTACATATGCAGAAGATGACTGCAAACTGCATGCGGAACACAATATTGTCAATATGAAAATGTTTCACAGCCACATTGCATGAGGAGAGACAAGCATAGGAAATGACAGTCAATGAACCACACTCTTCTGTTTTTCATCATTCATATGTTGGGCACTGTAAGTCATTATGAATGCGACAAGATTGCCATGTCTATGACAGTCCCTGCCAAATCTGCAGCCACTTTTGAGGCTCTTTTACACAACTAAAGGAACAAAAATATAAAGGAAATTCAATCCATAATATTCAGGGATAAATAATAAGATTGGGTGCAATACTATATATCTAAGACCAGTAAAGACACAAAATGTCTAGCAGTTACACAAGATGCAGTTTTATTATGATTGTATGTCAGAAATATATTCCGAAACATTAAAACACAGGCTACCAGATGTTGAAGTGCATGACTTTTTAATGTGTTTCTTTAGAGCTAGAAAACCAAAAAATTGATGAAGTGAATGTTTATATTTAGCAATGGTTGATGATAGCAAAAACAGTGTATTTTAGTTTAGTTTAGAAAAATAAAAAAATTCTAGGTCTTTTTCCTCCATTTGCTCACGTTTTTCTACTTAGTAGTAAAGTCAGCAATTAAAATTAATTTTATTAATCTTCACTTCCGGGGGTAGAAGATGAAAATTTAAATCACAAAGCCCATAAACATCATCTGCACTCACAAAATTAGGAATTAATTGATTCTAGACACCAGAGTGATCTCTGATTTCCAATTTTTCTAATGCAGTTTTTAGGTGGATCATCCAAAACACTTAAGGACTACAACATACAGCAAAACAACCTATTACAACTAAAAAGTAGAACCTTTAAATGCTTTTTAGCTGGTGTAGGCTCAACAGAATCCTTTGCAATAGCAGCGTGTGGAATGTGTGCACAAATGAGGCTTAGCAGAGCAATGACATATAAGACTTGAAAAGCACAGGTTTTGAAGTATCCAGATAATACTAACAAAATACAGGCAAATACATAAGAACTCTAAAATATTTAAATAAAAGCTTAACTTAAATATGTTAGAAAAACAAGTATTTACAGAAAGTCTTTTTCAACATGTAATATGTTACAACTCCTAATGACTGCTACAGTCCTTCGGTGGGAATTTTGCAGCCTCTCCCCAGGCTCACAGGGTCAGACAAGTGGCAACACCACTGAAGGCAAAAACGCATACATCTGGAAAATCATTTGCATATGTACATATATGAAGAGCGACAAAGTCCTTCAAAAGAGGAAGACTGCTTTTTTTTTCTGCTTTCCAAAACATGTATGACAGAAAAATAGTCTTAATGTGTTTGTATTGTATTTAAAAAGAATAACTTATAGTGTTCTTGTTTTGTCCAACGTTGCCTCTTAAACCTCCCTTTTTCCATGACACCAATAGACATTGTCATTAGGATAGAAAAATGAAGAAAAGTGACATTTAAAAGCTTCCAGTGAGAAGGAAAAATATGAGGGATCCCTAAAGCCAGACAAAAAGAATGAAATTGAAATCATGATGTCATAGTCTTCTACAGATCTTAGTAGCATTTTCCTCCTCAGAAAAATATATTTTCCAACCATCATACACAATAAATATGTGCAGTCTGCATATATTTAGCTCCTGTTACAGACAGGGACTGCAGACGCTTTTCCTTAAGTCAGTTTTTCTGATTTTAATTTTCTTTGCTCAGTCAATACTTCCAGTGTAGTAAGAACTGAGAGGAACATTTCACTAGGGGTTCATTATTTGACCAACTAATAATAAAATAAGTAACTGCTGACAGATTTAGGTGGGTACCTTTTTCAGATACCTTCTTTATCATTCCTACTAAATATCTTTTTAATTTTGCCCTAAACATGTGAAAGAAGGATATAGCAACCGATGCTCTCAGGAATATTTTTCAGCGCTCTGTTGCTCTCATTAAACTCTATCTTGGCACCAGTTTTAAGGGGTTCCTTATGTTTTAAAATCCCACCCCTCCCATTCAGCCTAAAAGGGATGCCTACATTGCCAAAAATTAATATTTTCATACATTTTACTCATTAACATTCACTTCCTTGCTTTCAGCTCAGTATTCATGGGATCTTTTGAAATTATTTCTCTTCTTTGTGTGTGCTGTGATCTGTTAATGGACTAACTGTGGGCAGAAAGACAGATCATCTTTGTAGGTACAGGGTGATTTCTCAGCTGTCTTTGCTGGCTTATTTCCATTCAACAGCTCCTTTTGCACACATATTATTACTCTGCCTCTTTACATTATAGCTTGGCCTGCAGCTTAACTGCCCTTTCTCTCAAACTTCATACATCCATTTTACTTTCTTTGTGTTTTCTGTGTGTAATTTACTAACACTTTAGAAAATAGGCTTTAACTAAATGAAGGAATGATGATTTCAAGCACGCATCCCAATCAAGTGTATGAGTGAGTGTATTCACATGAACGCTTCCACAAAAATCACAAGACTTCTGCACATTTGCACTCAAGGCTGTTCTACAGGCTGTTCAGCTGCTGAAATATCTTAGACAGACAAAACTGAATGAACTAAAAAGGTTTCAAACCTCCCCTTCAACTCTCAGTTCCATGCTGCTGTCTCAATAGACAGCCTTGCCCTTGTTCCACAGTTGTTAAATCTCTTGGGTTTTTAAACCTGCAAACAAGTGACTTCCTTGCCTTTCCACCTGAGTCTTGGTATTAACATTTCACTTCCAACTAGAGAAACACTACCTCATTTCTTTAACTGCATTTAATGCACATTAGTTCCCTTAGGCCTGTGTCTTGCAACTGCAGGTGTCCCCCTGAGCCTTTTCCTACAGCAGTGCTTTAGGTTTTTCAGAAAGGTACCCATGACAAAGCAGGCAGAAGTTCCTTGACACAATTTCTCTGTTCTTTCAAAAGTCTTCTGTTTTCCTTGTCAACATCTCCTATGCTTCAGATACCTCAGCCCTCCTCTTGTTCATGTTGTAGGTTGCAGTGTTTGTTCCATGACCTCTTTTCCTTGTTACCCTAGGGATGGTTGCCCAGGTTTTTCCAAGGAGGAATATAATCATGTTCAACTGGTGTTTGTTTTGCTTTGTTTAAGACATGTTCTACCCTAGTTAAAAAGTATCCATGAACAGTAAAACAGCTTGGCCTGACCTAGGCAGCCAACACCAACAGAATACATAGTCTTTAAGATGGCAAAAAGATGGCCCATTACTTCCCTCCAACCCAGGTATACCGCAGTTCCCTTTGGAAATGAGCTGCTACACAATGCCTGATTGCTTAGTAATGGTGGGCAGTAGTCTGGGACATTCTTGCTTTTCTTCATTTTGCTGCATTTCTCCTCTTACTTTCAAATCTATAGGCATTTCCTTTGCATGCCTTGCAGGCCAGGCAAATTATTCATGTGCCATGTTTTGCACAAGAATACAATCTGATTGTCAGTGATTTCTTATGCAAAGATAAGAACATACAAAACATATTGGCTATTTCATTGGGATGCTGCAGTGCGTGTAGCAGTTTCTTCATAACCTGCTACACCTGGGAAAAAAAATGCAGCCACACAGTCTCGAAACACAAGTCACAAAACTGACTGGATTTCTCATCTCCAAAAAGCTTCAGTGGCGGTTTTGCAAAATGAAGCCAGTAATGACTTTTCAGTGGAGGATAGCCAGGTGAATAGGGGCATTTTTACATACTGAGTGCACTCTTACAAAAAGCCTACAGGAAGAGCCATTTGTACAAGGTTTTTTAGAGGCTGTAAAATAATAGTGAGTTAAAGAATGTCATTAATGCTATCTGGGCCACATCATCCTCTTTGTTCTCTTGGTCAAAGAACAAAATGCCCGAAATTAAAGCTCCATTGTTCCATTTGGTGGACACCTAACTAGTTGAACCATACAATGAGTTAGTCATGGCTATAATTTTAGACCTCCATTTCAGATAGTCAGTCCCGCAACTATCTGCTCTGGCAAGACAATGCATGGCTAGGGAAGTCAGACTTCCAGAAATAGTAAGCATTCTGCATTTTAGTGGGAGAGCACATTGGAGAGCTCTCATACTGTCATACCCTACATAATATCTCTCTTGCTGCTCCAGATACCATCTTTATGACTTTTGTCAGCTCCACAAATTGAAGCAAAAATATGGGAAAAACTACTGTGTAAGAGCAACTCATAACTGGAAGTAGGCAGTTAATGCAGCCTTTAAATTAAAATTCACAGAATAATCCCTTATTAACAGAAGAATCTCTTATTAACAACAAAACCTCTCTTTTTTCTCTCTTATCCATTCTCTGTAAATAGAACTCCATCAGACAGATTACTTCTGGATGACTGTTGTCTTCAGATCTTCATTTTCTGCTTTTGGGTAACTAAAGGGATCATCTTTGGACTAGGGAGTGCAAAAATGTCCTCAATAGTAGTGCCTCCATTATTTGTGAAATCAATGACATTTCTGGCTTCATTCAAATATTTTCCTGGAAAAATATAATGCCTTTTTACCAGCTCTAGAAAGGAGTAATGTATGATGTATGTCTTGTCTGAGTGATATTACCACAATATACAGCAATTTTCATGTCTGCAGGTCCATTTTAAAACAAAAACATTTTCAGGTAATTCCTTTTTTTTTTTTTTTTCTCTAGTCAGAATTTAGTTCTTTGGCTGGTAAGACAAGAAAGCACGTGCCTAACCAAAACACCTAAGTAGTCCCACTGCTTTTTGTAGGCATCTTTATATGTGTAAAAGCTGGTATCTTGGTAACCGGAACTCAAGGGCCAAATTCTTTGCTAGTGTCATGCAAGACCATTGCCTCCAATTCAGCTCCACTGATTTATAAGCCCTAACCGTACAATGAAATTTATCCAAGTAGAAAGTAGAATATAAAAGCATTATGATACTGTCAGCTTTACAGTAGAAAGCCTTGTAGCTGGCATTTGTTTGGAAAAAAATAAGTCTTGAAGATGTTGGCTACATTTCCTTAACAAGTCATCTTATTAATGTCATTCCTCTGTATGGAGGACACCGTGTTAATCCTGGGAGCTTAAACAGAACCAGAATTATATTAAAAGTTTCATTTTTCAAGTTCTTTTGAATAAAATAAAGCCCACGACGACAAGACCAGCAATAAGATATGTGGTTGCTTCACAACCTACAGTTCTCTACTGTATTCCTCTGTTCTTACAAAGCCTCAGGATTCAGGTTGCAAAACTGCAAATCTTGACTAAGTATCCAAGATGCAACTACTACTTTGATCAGGTAATAGTTTTAAGGAACATTAGCTAGAAGTTCAGAACAATTGTCTTGAAAGACTTAGAGAGCTGAAGTCACTCACTGGCTTGCTCTCTGCTTGTTTCATTCAGCCGGCAGTTTTGTTTGTTTCATTTGGCTCCATTTCTTGCTTGTTTGTTTCCTGTTGTGTAATTTTATTCCAGCAAAGCTTCAGACTGACTGAAGCTCTGCAATGTCCACAGGAAGGTGAAAGGGCAATGTACTGCAATGTTTGGGCTGTGTCGGAAGTGCGGTATAGAACAATGTTCCTACTTGTGGTCCCCTGTGGATTAGGTACAAACATATATGGGCTGTTTTGTTCATAAAACCACTCAGCTCTCACACATTTTCCTATATCACAGGTGACTCCAATGTTTAATATAACTCTAACGTAAAGAGTAGCATAGCTAGTTATGCAAAGATGAGTACCACTCCAAACCAAAATCTGTTTATATTTAAATTTAACAACAGGAGGTGCATCCTCTAGCAGATATTCCAGTCTGCCTGGAAAGTGTATATGCTCTATTAAGGGAGGCTTACAAAGGCTTTGACAATTCCTATGGTAACCCAGTAGAAAGGCTGTTACCATGGGGACTAGCCAAGCCTATATAAACCTTCTGTCTTCATTAGAGTATCTCTGAGACTGAATGCTTTAACAGTTACTGTTCTGGAATAGTTAACAACAATCTCTGCTTTCAGGAAAGAATTCATTATTTCTTTCTGGTGCAAGTCCAGTTATTCTGTCAGCTTTCAATAATACTCACCAGCCTGAATACCTGTCATGTACCAATACAGTGAACAGACTACAAGACTGTATACAGTTTAAAAAGCACTTTGATATTTCTGCGCCCAATATTATATGATATGTACATTATGCATTTGAAGATGCAGTTAATTTAAGCATACGGACAGAATAGATCATACTTCTTACTTTAAAATTAAGGAACTTGCATGCACAAAGTATATTCTATCTATGCCTGTGTGGAGCTGGTTATCTGTGAAGTTCTGTTTCCCATTCACATTCCCCTTCTCAGTTACTTGTAACTCTTTAAAATACTCCACAGAGAGAGAGAGAGAGAGAAAAAACAAACACATTTCTTTTGAATTTAAATGTTTCATGCTTGCTGGTAGTCACATTTGCTTCTCCTCTCCTCTCCTCTCCTCTCCTCTCCTCTCCTCTCCTCTCCTCTCCTCTCCTCTCCTCTCCTCTCCTCTCCTCTCCTCTCCTCTCCTCTCCTCTCCTCTCCTCTCCTCTCCTCTCCTCTCCTCTCCTCTCCTCTCTCCTCTCCTCTCCTCTCCTCTCCTCTCCTCTCCTCTCCTCTCCTCTCCTCTCCTCTCCTCTCCTCTCCTCTCCTCTCCTCTCCTCTCCTCTCCTCTCCTCAATTCAACAGTTTTTGAGTTACACAAGTGGAAATAAAAGATTTGTTTCTTCCATATGTTCTACACAATGTGTTTATACATTCACAACTCAAAAATGCCTGAAGGAAGAAACTTCAAACTCCATCTAAGCAATTTGAGTCGTCATTAATTTTCCCACCTCTTTCTTATATATTAATGAGACTAATTTCTCTTGTTTATGCTCTTTTCCTTTGATATATTTGTAAAAGTCTTTCTTAGCACTCTCCCTCCCATATCCTTGGGATATTATTCAGCACGTAAAGGCATGCTGCCTAAGCTACAATATACAGACCTCAAAGTAAATAAATGGAAGAAACAAACAAATGGAAACTCTGAATAAGCTTTGAAAACTTTAAAAATGTGTCCCCAATTGCCTTTGTCTGCAATTGCCTACCCACATGTGGCAATGCAGTATGAGTTCTTGACTTGAGTCTTAACATCGACTGGGAATAGATTAAAATGATTTCTCTACCTTAAAAAAAGCTGTAGAGGTACCCTTTACAATAATCTTTGAGACCTTTCCTAAAAAATCATATAGTACAGCTGTGGTCCCCTTGAACTTCACCTATATGTACATGTACATATATATATATCAATACAAATTTTCCGTATTTAATAACTGAAAGTTCTATTTAGGGCAAGAATTCACTCTTTTTTTTTTTTTTTTTTTTTTGGCAAAAAACAACAGCAACAGCAACAACAACAAAAACAGGATGTGTTTTTGATATAACTTTCTTCCACATTCGCATGTTTAAAAAGCAAGAACAGTCATTGCAGCCCTCCATTTTGGATGGATGGCAATAAAGTCAATGATTGATGCACCCAGCTGGGACCTTTGTATCTCTGCTCATTTCATGAGCTCTTGCTAAGAAGTAGAAGGATATAGTCTGAGATATTGAGAAACCTCAATGCTTTTATGCATTTGTGAGCCCAAAACTTGATCAGCCTTCTACCAGCGGTGCAAGCTTAGGTTCTTCAAATAAGACACTGCTTGGACTACTCTGTCAATTTTGCTGCATCTGTGACAAAGCCAGAAAGTACCATCACACTTCACAACTTTGTTTTTTGTAGAGATGTTTTGTTCTCCCATTTGATGTTCAGTATAAGATGAAAACAGAAAGTAAAAATTGTTCTCTCTCATGTCTGTACCTCTTTTCCATGCACTAGAATTCTCAGAACAGTACCACACGTGCCTGGAAGACATATCCTGGCATTTCATGCTAGCTGCTTTTTTTCCAATATGAATTTGTACAAAAGGCCAAGGACAATATCAGTTTTGGTGCACATGCATCCAAGTAGCACCTGATTCAAAGTTACAGGATCTAAATGCACCTTCTAGCATGGCATATAATATGATGCAACTCTTGAATCAGCCAGAGCATTTTGTACCACAAAGAGTTTCTTTTCCAGAATGGTGCTGATGTCCAAACTTGTAATTAGCTACACAAAATGAGAGCAAAACTTCACATGCTTACTTCACATCAGTGAAGCTAAGAGGAGGATAAAGAAGGCGTAGCTATTTCACAACATTCTGATTGTGGTTATGCAAAGTTTTTTTAAAAAAATAAATACTACTACATTAAAAAAAATAAATAAAAAGAGAAAGAGAGAAAAGTATGCAGCATAAACGGTGATGCTAGTGTATGCCTCGGTGAGGATCCGAGTTTTCAGGCTAGCCTGGTTTTCAGAACTGCAATATGATTAAGACCCAATCTTATGCGAGCTTGCTGAATCACTTTAGGCATACAGGCAAATGATCCATTGTATTCGCTCCCTTACATTTACATTTTATTACAATTGCTCACACACAGCAACCGCACATGCCAACTGGACACACAAGTGCGTAGACAGTTTGAAAATCTGGGTCTTAACATGTTGTGAAACATGCTGGAACAGTGGTTCACAGCGCACAGCTGGGCAAGCAGCCCCTGTATTGCAATGAAGTGTTGACTATCCATATCCCCCTGTCACTATAGTCCACAATTTCACAAGCATTCTCAGTAAAAAGCAATGATACCCATAAGGCACTGTACCAGAACCCTGTGAAACTGAACACTTAAAGCAATTTTTCCATGGATGACCTCTCTTAAGAACATTTCACAAAGCTCTTAAAATACCAATATTTATATGTTGGCATAACATTTCCATACCGGACAAAGACTATATAATGAATTCTGCAAGGTGCATGAGGCGACATTACTTCTTGCATTTTCATTTTATTTGCCAAAACTATGTGTGCATAGTTTGAAGTGTATTTTTAGCTTGTCTGCTCATCTTTTCTACTTAATTTTCTGCTGGGCACTGAAGTAATGATATCTCAGCTAACCCAGATGGTCACATTTAGACCCTGACACCACTACCAGCACCCCTCTAAGGAGTGCCCAGTGAATGCCCTTGAATCAACCATGCACATACCAGCTGAACAGAGTAAGGTCATTTCTCACCCTTACATCTCTATTGCAGCAAGTAATTGCTCAAAGGAATGAGGCTCATTCGATGACTGTGTAGTCGAGAAATCATTGCCAATTATTGCAGCTGTGAATGATCCCTGACCAGACTGGAGAAGGATCCTTAAGCCAGCCTCATGGCCACATACCAGGCACAGTATGCAGATGGTATGATACAAATGGCCTAACAGTGTTTTAGAGGGAAAAGATTGGGTGCTGAGTGATGTGTTCATTCCTTCTGCGTGGTAAAACTTACAGTTTGAGATGATTCAGTTAGGGAGTATGTCAGCAGAGAGTTTTTAATCTTGTTAAAGAAAGCAGTCTTCCTTCCTATTGGATACCTACTGGCAGTCTCTAGAGAGATGACTTCTTCCCAGTGCTGCACAGGATCCCACTGCTCACTGTGCTGGAAGGAATGTGTCAGAACTAATCTTACAATAACAAGTTGCTCTAACTGCTGACATGAATCTTGTCACTGACGTAAGCCTGAGTTGTTTAATTAGTGTTTATGAAAGGTGAAGCGATACCATTCTTTAAAAAAATGATAATACTCTGATAATCTTTTATCATAACCACATACAAAGATTACAACCAAATGAAGATTACTTGGAAAGGGGAACAGTTATCTACAGTTTAATAAGGCAGATAAGGGATTTGGAGAGCACAGTATTATGCAGAAGTAAATACATAAGCTTTGGTTTCATGATATTTATTTCCTATTTGGCTTCTCATTAAAAACAATTTGGTGTTGAGAGAAAAAATCAGCTCATTATTATGAATATGTTCTGAAAAAAAGGTGACCTCCACCATACTTTTAAAATGTAACATTCCAACAGTGATGGAATTGAAGTTAATTGTAACATTAACCACATGGCAGAATGGGGATCAGTATTTAGTATACCCCTAATTAAAAAAGAAATACTTCCATGATTCATAGACCACTATCAAAATGCAGAACTTCGTTTTCATCAGCAGCAGAAGCTAGCAAAAATACATCCAACCTGTCTTTGCTAGATTTCTTTAAATTAAATTGATAATTAATGCTAAATTCTTGTAGGTGAATCATAACATACATATACACAGATGCAGTATATTCTTCCATCTTCAAAGAAAAATCCATTAAAAATGTTATTAAAATACCCCAAGGGATATTTTCAGGTGTTTTTCTACAGCGATAGCATTAGCTCATGATAAATTCTGCTCATAGCTCCAAGAATGTTTAATTTCCCACAGTCAGATTGCTTTCTTCCATTGAAAATCCCATGGGAACTGGTTTGAATAAAGGGATACTCAGCAACATTCCTCTTATGCTGTATTTTCAAAGCTGATTTGTGCGTATCTCTAGGGAATCACCAGGGACATAGGGCTGCACACCAGGGTGGGAAAATGTTTGAACACGAGTATTCAGCACCGTGATGTTCTGTGCTAGATTTTTCATGAATCTGCATTGGGAATGAAGCAGACAGCTCCAAAACATTGGCCTTTCCCTTCCTCCATGCTCCTTTTCCACACACTTGTTTGTGTACAGCAGAAGGCTGCTGGAGGTCTCACAGAAGGACATCTGATATTATCAAGATAATCGCTTTCTTCCCATGCTTCCCCTTTTACTTCCATGCAGAAAGGGAAAAGCTCTGTCTTAAATATTTTTCTCATGTCTCAGCTAGCTGGATCAGTCTTAGTTTTTCCATTCAAACTTCTGGACCGTTTGTAAAATCTCTTTCATTATTATCTTCCTTTCCAAGAGTCACCACTCACCACACATTTGGTATAATTAATCACTTTGAATTTTGTCTCCAAGAAAAGACTAAACTCACTAAAAGACAGTCATAGAACCATAGAATGGTTTCGGTTGGAAGGGAGTTTAAAGATCATTTAATTCCAACGCCCTGCCATGGGCAGGGACAAGTAATATATGCTGTAATATGTGTCCACAGTAAACAGTACATGCACAGCACTATCTTGAGCTTCTGTTATCTACCTACAGTAGTAGGGTCACATCTTACTTTCCTCTGAAAGCCTCCCCTCAATACCCCCCCAAGTTTTTTTACCCATTACTCTCTTTCTCAGTGAGTCCTGAAAGTTATTGTCTGCTCTCCATCTTCCCTAGGTGGTCTAGGTACAACAATACCATCGTGATTCATCTATTCTCCATCTTCTAGCCAACATCCTCTACTCTCACATGCTTCCTCTTGCTTACATCCATTCTGTCCACCTCAGACATTTGTTCTCTTCATGCTGATCCCTAGCCAATCAAGTGCAGTCCATTTGCGTTTCTATCAATGACTTCAAAACATTTTATAGTCATACACATACATCAGTCTTATACATGACAGAAAGGCAGAATTTTCATGCATGGAATCACAATACTACACAGAATTGAATATGGCCTCTTTGCCTCTTTGTTATTTTGTATCTTTTACTGGCACCTGAAGTGACTTTCAGAAATGGCAAACGATCCTCTGGGTAAGGAGAGAACACCACAGGATCTCCATCACGGTACCTGGGTGACATTCTCCTCTGCCATTCACTGTCAGACAGACACCAAAAGAAGCTGGACTAGCACCAAACACATCCCATCTAGATTTTTGTCCCCCAGGGGTGATACAATGTTTAGGATGGCTGCACAGAGGAAAAACTTAGTTCTCATTCATCACTGAACAGAAACTATCAAATGCTGCAGTGTTAGTAGGCCTAAAACAGAGTAATCTGTTACATGCATTCTACCCTGCACTGCTTTTTCAGATTTTCTGCCATTTCTGATTCACAGAGGCTAAAAATCCTATCACAACACTGGAATTTAAATCATTTCCTGGCATCTTGGGGCTTTAGCAATCCCAAAGGGTGCAGGAGGACCTGCAGGGGAGGCAAAGCAGTGGGCCTGTCCCCTCTAGCTGTTGGGCTAGGAACCCAGTTCACCTGTATGACAGGCTTCCACACCATGACTTGGAGCATCCAGAGCCTCTCAAAGTCCTCCTGGGTCGGTACAGCTTTATGCCACCCCCAAACAGGCGGGTGGTTGTCAGGCACAATCTGGCCTGGACTGTTTTTCATTGTATGAAGTTGCTATGGTATCACCAATTAAAAATTCTAAAAAATAATCTGCATCTGTACAGCATGCTAAAATAACCTACCAAATGACACGTCCTTTCGTAGAAAGCAGTTCTACTAATTGCTGAGGGGCAGATTCCTCCACCCTTCCTCTCACTGAACAGTGCCTTCAAGCTGCAAATACTCCCACTGCTTTTAGCATTTGCCAAGACGAAGTTTTCCACAGAAACCGTGACTCAGGCTCCAAAAATCAGGAGACAGGCTTAAAAAATCATGAGATTTAACTACAGCAGGTGAAGCGTGTTGACTTGAAGGCTGGACTTGGCAAAGCAGGGATTCAACGCAAGAGACGACCTCACAGCTAAGAAGCAGGTGATCAGCAGCTTCAGCAGAGGGTGATCCCAGGCACATCTGAAAATACCTGGGTTAACAGACCTTTGATGCAGTATTTGCCGAAGATTTGTCATTGATAGGCCTGACCTTAGCTGCTCTCCCTGGTTCTGACCCTCCTGAGTTGACATTAGACCTGACTTCTTGTCTTGCTTCTGCCCAGTGGTTACTAGACCATTGACAGAACCTGCCGTGGTCATCAAACTGCCCTGCTTCGGACTGTGCCTCCTCTGTGATGTCACTTCTTGTCCTCGGTGAGGTCATCAATGATGTCACTGCTCCTCCTCAGCGAGGCCACTGGCCCTGTGTGCCAGATCATCTTGCCCTGTGGAGCAGCCCTGCTGTCACCACCCTCTGGCAGCAGCTGTGCAGGAGTTTGCACAGTTTGCCTTTGTGCTGCCCACCTCCAGGCCAGATGTGTGACAGAAAGGCCCACGGCACAACCTGGAGCAACCTGAAAATAACCCCGGGGTGGCCACATGTCAGGAATCCGAAGGAGGCTCTGTGGTAGTGATGGAGTGCAGAGGTGAGGACCGTCACTTCTTCCCTAATCACAGCCACAAACACGGATGTTAGCACTACGTGATGATCTCCTCTATGCAAAGTAGTCAAATCAGAGGACAGACTTAGACTTGGTCAGACCTGATGCAATGAGAACCTGCCTTCTCTTATTTTCTGCTACTGTAGCAAACTTTTTCACCCCCCTATGTATTGGTAGTAATCTTTTATATCTTCTACCAGAACAGCGAGCCAGAAGATTGCAGAGCACATAAAATGAGACCTCTGCACTTTCCCTCTTCAGTTCAAAGCTTTCAAGTTCATCTTCCCCACACAGAGAAAGCCCCAAAGCTTTGCAGCATCAGCCTGTTAGTGGAGGACAACTTAGTTTTAAAAAAATTACTGGCATTGATTTGTTTCATGAAGTTTGACTCCAAACCCAGAAATAAGTTTTATCACAAGTTTTACAAGACTCTGTTAACTAAAGATAAAAGCATTTGTATCTGCTAATGTTATAAGCTTCCTATCTATAAATAATGGCTAATTAAACTCATATTTTATTTCATATAAGTTTATTAGATACTGGTCACAAACATGGTAATAGTCGCATTTACATAAGAGAGTAAATAAATCCAAATAAGCATCCATATTTTAGCAAGAAAAGCAGGGAGCTGTAATGCCATGAGATCAAAAAGATGTTCCTCTGGATTATGGAAAAGAAAGACTTGTAATTTGCAAAAAGAAAATATTAGTGTGTTTGTTGGTTGTTTTTTTGTTTGTTTGTTTGTTTAATGATTTTTGAGAAGAACTGAGTGAATAACTGTCTGGGTGCTGCAAGTGGGAACATGTCTAGATGCTATAAATTTAGAGATGAATAATCTCTCTTTATAAAAAGCATAAGAAAAGTACAGAGAAGATGCTCCATCTTAAGAAACGTCCATATAAGCAGAATCAGCTTCCCTATGAGGAAATAATTACGGCAAGCTGCAAAAATAGAAATAAAATCTTTGACGAATGGCTAGTGTATGAATTCCTGTTACAGTTTATTTATGCAGACAATATAGTGTCTGGGATGAAACAGCTCTGTTGGCAGAATGAGCATGAGCCACTGTATGTGGGCTCTCAGAGCACTGCATGGGAGTGTTTACTTCAGCTCTCCTGGAACCATGCAGAAGTGACGTTATCATGCTAGAGCCTGAAATAGGCAGTGAAACCGCCAGCACCAAGACAAAACCGAGCATGTTGCTGAGATCTTCGTCATCTGACAAAAAAAAAAAAAAAAAAAAAAAAAAAAAAAAGACGGCTAAATAAACTAAGAGGAAAAAGTAAAAAAGTATCTGAAACCTCCTCCTCCCAGGCAGATCTTACTGAATTCAAAGAGAGGCTGCTGGACTCACTCGCTCCCACTTTGCCACTGTGATTTGCCTGTAGAGTTTTCTGCAGGACAGGACAAACCACATCTATTTGCCCTTTCATTTCTATATGCCTACATTGCTTTATTCTTCTAAATAAAAGCTTAAAACAAATGTACCTATTCTCTGACTCCCATGCACAGACATCAAATTATGTGCATAGAAATAGACAGTTTTAAGATACTGGGCTTATTTCAGGATATGATGTGAAGACATTTTTCAGGCATTTAACCATCATTTCTGCTTCTCCAAATATTCCTGCTGAACATTATTGCTATTAAAACTTCTTAGGGAGTTCTTAAAAATTCCAGAGTTTATATGTTCATGAAGCATGGGATTTTGAATATATCAGTTTCTGAGCCTTTTAATCACACATTTATTATCTGAATACATTTAGTCACTATGCATTAGAGAAAAAAATATCTTTTCTAGTGTTATTTTAAATAGATATTAATGATTTAACTTCAGCTGAATCTTCAGTGCTGAGTTTCCTCTGTCTTTCATGACATTACAGATGTGTCATCTCAATTTGTTTGTTTACTTATTTCTAACAATTTTTAGTAACAGAAAAAGATGTATTTTAACAAGTACATGAAGTGCTGTATCTACACTAAACTATAGCTTTTCACAACTTGAATACAATGTTCTCTAGGGCATCCCTTAGTAAAATACATTAGTATTAATACCAAAGACTTTAGACTGGAAGGCCTGGATGGATTCCTTCTTTTTACTCTTATGCTTACCATAAGAACCTGATTTATTTCCAGAGGGCTGACACCTACCTAGTTTTACATTTTTCTGAGGCTGTTGCTATCTCGCATTTCCTAACCACAAAGATGATATTCTGAAGGCTGTAATTGAGACAAGTGACCTACAATAACGAGATAAACATGATTTTTTCAATAGTATTTCAGGCTCTTGCAATGAAAGATAATTGCCACAAAGTCTTCCATATAACTCCTCACTTCTCTCTGTATAGTAGATTTAACTAATTATTTACATTTTGGAGACAATCAGAACTTAGTTGGGTAAGATCCTGAGCAACTTCATCAAAGACTGTTCTGTTTTGGTCAAAGTGATCTACAGAGATCTTCCACCCTAAATTCTTCACATATCCTAAATTTACAGTATTGAATGCAATTAAAAGTAATTCACAGTTCACTATAGCATTGATACACTTACTAAAAATAGCTTTTAATTATTTTATTTGATAAAAGCTAGTAGGGTTTTTGCTCATAGTCATCATTTCTCTAGTGTGTGTGCTCAAAGGTTTTGTTCACCTTCAGCACAACAGCAAAAAAATACTTTTCCCACTTTCAGTGAACAAAAGCATCTTTCATCTTCTTCATCCTTCTAAAAAAATAGATTTTCTGAAAGTTAACTTCTTCCTCTCCCTATATGTAAGGTGTGGTTATATCACAATTATAATTAAATTAGAAATTATTTTCATCTCCACACAAGTGTCCCAAGCTGATAACAGAGAAAATACTGTATAATAATAATAATAATAATAATAATAAGGGTCAATTATGAAACCCTGAAATATAATAAATGAGGAAAGAGAGCAAACAAGGAAATATTATATTCTTTACTATGAAATATCCAAGTGTTTGCTGTCAATAAGGAAGCCAGATGCACTTCTAAACTACAATTTGAAAGGAAGGTACACACCTTCAGTTAGAGGAGATAGCAGAGTGGCATGAGTTTTCTCATAATGTCCCCACCACATCACTCTGGACTTTCTTGATCTCAGCTGCACACAGATAGTCTTCATCCCTAATGTGACCTCAAACGAGCACAGTCTTGGTGACAGAGTCTATATTAAAATACCTCAGATGACAAGAAGGTAGTCCTTTGTGCATGTTGCTAGCTCTTTTTTCCTTTCTGGGGTACAATTTTAGCTGATAGGTGTATGTAGGCATTTAACAGGACCAGCGAGAGAAATTACTGAGGTGGGTCTCAACTGGAAAGAGGTATAATGTCAAAGATGAGCTTTTGCATAAAACCTCTTTGGGAGTCCATTCAGGAGACTTCAAGTGCTTTAGTTTATTTCAGGATAACATAAGAAGACCACGCAGAATAAGAAGAATGTCAGCATGCCCTTTCTTAGTAAAAGATGACCCAGTGGGAATAGCTAACACTGCTCCCATCACCTCTCCCAGACCAAAATAAATAGTGCATGTACTAGGACTATGTTTTAAGTTATCTGAGTGGGAGCTGTCTCAGGCATGAGAGGTTTGAAACCAGCAGTACTGATAAAATCATACGTACCGTCCTACATGTGGTAGACCCTCGGTAAGCACAGAGCTACTAGCAGGGACCAGCAGGGGTTGAATGTTTCATGGTGCGACAAAAGCACTGCACTGATGCATTAAAAAAATTGGAAATGGGAGAAATATAAAAGTCTCTGTAACTAAAGAGGACTGATTAAGGGACAGGCTTCTGCACTTTGGAAATAGCTCCAGATGACTTACAAACCAGGAAACACAAAAAGTTGTAGAGAATTCGTAGTATGTGAGATAATTGATGGCTGGCTGGTGCAGCAGTATATGCACTTCTACAGATTCCTTTAGTATTACCCTCACACAATGAAATCATAAGGGGAAGGAAACAGTTTTCATCACCATTTAATCACCATTGATCCTTTCAGTGATTCCAGAACACAGACATTTTGCTTCTTAGAAATATGGGCTTATTGTGCTTATTCCTAAAAGTTTAATTGTGTTGCTATGAGCTGCCCCATGGGCTGCACAGAACTGAGTCAACAGCTGGAGAGAACAGTAGAGGAATCCTAACCCAGGGGTTATTCAAACCTTTATTTTTATACAACAGGGCAGTAACAGGATGAGTGGTGAAATGCTGTAGGATGTAGGCAGGACCAGATGACACCAAGCTGGGGGGAAGTGTCGATCTGCCGGAGGGCAGGAAGGCCCTGCAGAGGGACCTGGACAGGTTGGATCGATGGGCAGAGGCCAATGGGATGAGGTTCAACAAGGCTAAGTGCTTGGTCCTGCACTTTGGTCACAACAGCCCCATGCACACTATAGGCTTCAGACAGAGTGGCTGGAAAGCTGTGCAGTGGAAAAGGTTCTGGGGGTGCTGATCGATGCTCGCCTGAACATGAGCTGGCAGTGTGCCCAGGTGGCCAAGAAGGCCAACGGCATCCCGGCTTGTATCAGGAGTAGTGTAGCCAGAAGGACCAGGGAGGTGATCGTCCCCCTGTCCTCAGCCCAGGTGTGGTGAGGTGAGGCCACACCTCGAGTACTGTGTTCAGTTTTGGGCCCCTCAGTACAAGAAGGACATCAAGGCCCTGGAGCATGTCCAGAGAAAGGCTACGAAGCCGGTGAAGGGTCTGGGACACAAGTCCTGTGAGGAGCAGCTGAGGGAACTGGGGTTGTTTAGTCTGGAGAAGAGGAGGCTCAGGGGAGACCTTATTGCTCTCTACAACTACCTGAAAGGAAGGTGTGGGTGCTGGGGGTCAGCCTCTTCTTGCAGATAACCAGTGATAGGACAAGACGGAATGGCCTCAAGTTGCACCAGGGAAGGTTTAGGTTGGAAATTAGGAGACATTTCTTCTCAGAAAGAGCAGTCAGGTATTGGGACGGGTTGCCCAGGGAGGTGGTGGCGTCACCATCCCTGGGGGTGTTTAAGGAAAGGTTGGACCTGGTGCTTAGGGACATGGTTTAGTGGGTGATATTGGTAGTAGGGCGATGGAAGACTATCTTCCATAAATGGAAGAGATGTCCTTGTGTACTCTTTGGAATGCTTTACACTTGCCTGCTGGCTGCATGTCCCACAAGATACCTTGCCATCAGGGCCTTGCTCGTTCCATTCATTTAGATTTTGACAGAGTCCAGTTCAGCTGGCTGAAATCAGAGGTGTCCACATAGAGGGATATAAACTCTACAAGCTTAGATATGAGCACAGATTAGCTATGGGCAACAATTCTGAGAACTAAAAATGGGAGCACTGCATCACCGGATGAGCTCTGAATGGAACAAAAGGATTAGCTTAAATACATGCTCAAAATAGAAAATAATTTTAGCAATGTTGTTCGACTATGAGGCTTTTTTTTTTTTTCTCAGAACTGATCTGCAAAGGAAAAACTATACCAGAACAACTTCTCTTCCTTTCAGCTCTCCAGGCTTCATTCTCTTTCAGTACAAATTCTACAAACTAATTTAAGTATCTCAAACAATGAACTGAATGATTTGATACAGTCACGTCACCATGAGCACTGTGAATGTTGCCTCTTTTCTTGGAGAGCTTGCCAATTTACCTGATATTCCTTTGCTGTCTTACAGCCTGGCTGGCCTCTCAAGCAATGACTAAATCTTTGGGCAAAGTTTAGAGATTTGAAAAGTGAAAGTGTTATTTAACTGTGTGTATACTTTTCTTTTGAGAAGGCATGTTGCAATCAAGACTGTAAAGGTCACATCTCATCCCTCCCTTTTTTGTTACCACTGATATGGGCAGGAAGATGGTCTTGTTTGTGGGGCAAATTACAGTCTGATGCGAGACATGCAACCATTCAGAGCTCAAGATCAAAAGAGTTGCCCACTGGGAAATGAAACTGACCCTAGCACATTGCTTCATGGCACCTCTGACTCAGAAAAAGTCCCAGGTACATGCAGCTAGGCAAGACTCACTAGAGCTGCTATATTTATCCAAGGCAGTTTCAGGACATCAGAGAGTGACTGCCAAAAACGCATACTAAACAACCTCTGCTCATAGGATGTTAGGGAGTAAGATTTAACATGTGAGCAAAGGTCTCCATCTCATACTCATTTTACGTTATACCCTGTTCCTCCAGGAGATGGGCACATCTTCACAACCTTATCTCTAGCTTCATTTACACTACTTATGAAGTCATCTTCTCTCCTGGACTTCCAATAGCTGTCCAAATCTGATTAAAAACTCTTTAACCAAGCCCACTAAGTTCCACAAGAGCACACCTAGCAGTAGATGTGCATGTTTGTTACTAGCACTTTATCTGAACTCCTGTGTTACACAACTGTCTAGCAGTTAAGCCACTCATTAGAAAGAGGAGATCACTAGTTATTTTCAGCACCTCAGTACATTTTTTGACAGCTGTTAGGAGGAGAACAACTTTAATGGTCTTATGGGAGAATCCAATTGTCCTGCAAAAGCCCAGAGTGCCTAGGACCAATGTTAAATGATCAGGGAATACACTTCACATATTCCAAGCACTGATAAGTTCTTCAATAATCTCGCATCTGGCATTTCCTTGCAGTTCCTGCAATTGCTTTCTTAATGCAGTTCAGTTCAAGAGGATGTCTGAGAAACAACACTCTAGGACCTATTCTAATATTTTAGTTCAGAGAGCTCTCTGAACTAGAGAAGCAAATTCATCCTTTCTGTTTTTCCGAGTAAAACTCAGTTCACCATCATTCCTAGTCTAGATACAGTTTCCTCATTTGCTTTTATTCTTTGTAACAGCAGGGAAAATTTTAAAGATGAGCCATTTATAGCTGTAACCCATTGAATTACTTTCTGGGGAAGGGGCTGAGAAGATCTTCCTTTGGAAGATCCTAGTGACAGTGTGTACGTATTCCAAATCAAAATGCATGCACCAATAAGTTGTTGAGTTTTAAAAAGCCTTTCCTTACTTGTGTGTAGCATAAATGAAGTCAGTGGGGTTTCAAATGAAATAAAACTTGGCACTTCTTCTCAAAAAGCCATATTTTGTTTTGCTAGATCTGCATAACTCAAAATCGTCTAAGTGAAAGTTTCTTGCACATAGGGGAGATGAATTTAGCTCAAGAGAGAAATTCTGTCTTAATTTAAGTCCCTAAGACAAACAGGTGTTTATCTGTGCAGAATTTGTCCCTTTGGGTCCTTTTATTCTTCCCCTGCATTTACATTGTCTCAGAAACAACTGGGTAATCTCACGATCCACTCACATATAAAATAGCAGCAATGACTCCGAGTCCAAAGCATGGATCTCCCAGAAATGAACAATGCCAGTCCTGCTGAATGAAATAAACAATGAGCAACAAAGGCAATGCTGAAAACTCCATTGAGAGAACTGTAGTCTATTATTTTAATTTTTCAGTTTTGCCCAGGCTATAAAGAAAACCATGGAAGTATAGCAGAATTCTTTTTTTTTTTTTTTAAATCAGTGTTTAAGTAGGACTAAAAGAAAGCAATAGGGATGAAACACCCTATGCCTTTTACCATGCCGAAATGGTTATTTTTTTGTCTCTGCGGTCTCAGGCAAGAATCACTGATGTCTGCAAACACATATATTCAGGAAGTTGCAAATAAATGTTCTTGCTTACATTTACCTTAATATAATGAGTTAAGAATAATTTCAAACTAAGTAGGTAATGACATGACATTTCTTATCAATGTAGGGAGAGTATATTAAATTGTAGTGCACACATACCCCAGATCTCCAGCACACCTGCTAGAGTATATAAAGCTTAGTATTTGGGACCAATCTGAGTCAAAAAAAACAAAGCAGAGATCTTAGTTCCAGACCACACAAGTCTGGAGATGTGTAAGTGTTTTCCGGAGGACAGCAGTAAACAAGGAGGCTTTTTGTCTCTCTCTCTGAAAAGATCATGGGGAGTGATGCTCAAACCTAAGGCTCCCTGGGGAGTTTTTCACAGCCACCAATCACTATATTTGAAGAAGTGTGCCAAAATAAATCTATTTCTTTTCTGTCTTCTATTTCAAGATGAAAACAAAATATATGTACGGTCAAAGTGAATGGCTAAAACAAACAAACAACATCAAAAACAAACTTTTCCTCATTTTCATTGCTACATCGTTAATGAACCATGTAGAAATGAAGGGAGAGAAAGTATTCCTTGGGGAATGTTTTGTTTTCACCATGAATTCAAGGGAATATACACTACAAGTGTATTCTAGAAATGCAAAGGAACAGGGCGGGATCTGGTGGTAGCTGACATGCCAAAAATCAACTGTTACTACCAGTGACCAGCAGGAGACAATATTGTAGTGTTAATATTTCATGCTTAATTCCAGCTCCTGAATAACTGTTAGCTCTGTTAAGCACCTTCTTTTCTGATGGTCAGGAAAACATTAAAAAAAAAAATTATTATTTTTAAGCTGGAGGGGCTGAAATATAAGCAGTAAGAAAGGAAGTAAGCAAGTAAGAAGCAGTAAGTTGGATTTTCTGTTGACCTGTGCTAGTTTACCTCTCCTGCAGATCTTTACTGCAGATCTGAGCAAATGGCTTTAGTCAATTGATAGCTTGCAGAAATTTTGTAAGAATTATTTTGCAACCTGTTCTGTGGGTGTTCTCATGTGCCTGATGTCATAAGGTAGCATGAACCTGAAGTCAGAATTATAAAGATATTTTCAGACTAATATTTTGGAAAAGACTAGTTTATAGACTGCTGTATAGAGCAGTTCGTCAGTTTGAACACAGAATGAATTCCAATATTCTGTTAATGTACAGAGATGTGACAGCCAGATATTCTATGTACAGAGAGTAAAAGAGGCAAATATGTAGGCATTTTCTTCTAGAAGTGGCTCTGTAGTACCTGTATAGACTGTGATATCCAGGTTCAGGAGAAGATAGGCCATTGGTGATGGTAGCCATTGATTAGGAAACCAGGAATGCTGAAGACAAAGCACATTCCCTGGTCTTCAAAGAGCTTTCTGGAGAAGGATCTACCTGCCCTCACCTCCTAGCAGAGGGTGTGGGAAGACACCGGGTGACCTGTCAGCAGTCTCAGGGAAAAAGCAGAGAGGAACAGAACAGTATGAATAACTGGACTTCAGGAAAAAAAAACAGCTTGGCATTGTATGTTACTCTGTCAGCCTACCTTCCTAATTATTTCCTTTTTTCTTTGATAACTGCTGTTTGTTAAATCAGTTGAATTTTTAACTCATTTAACTGTCTTTTGTTGCTGTTGTTGTTGCTGGGATGAAAACAGGGGCTTAAACTGGTATTTCTTTACTATTTCCTCAAATATAAGCATAGTCTTTATCGTGGCAAATCATGTCTCTACAGGAGGGTTGTAAGTATATGAAGAAAAGCTGCAAGGAGGAAAAGGTAGCCTATACATTCTTTTCCTCCTTTTTTTTCACCAGTGCAAAACAGAATATGGTCACATCTCTACTCATTACTCCATGAAGTTCAGCTCAGAATACAAGATAAACTTCATCATATTTCAAAATTTGGTAGAGAGAGGCCATAAAATCAAAAATATGTTTAGAGAATAAGACCTATGAAGAGTTTTCAGTGTGATTGAGCATGTCTGTAATAACTGCCTGGTTGTAGAAGAGAGACACTGGTGTAGCTATTCTTAGAGATCAGCCAACGGGACCAACAGGCTTGTTTGTCATTCCACATGGCTCAGGAGGAGCTTGGATGCAGAGCTTATCAGTTCTGACAGAGACTCTATGATCTGTGTCAATGTGAGGAGCATGCTGCTAGTCTCTGAAGGCAAGGCAGAAGGAAAACGCAATGATAGCTAACTGCTGTTCACAGAGGAGCTGAAGTCAGACACTAAGCTTTACCTTGAACTGGGAAGAGGGCAGTTGTGGTAGGAAAAAGCATAGCTGGTGTCTACAGAGCGCTGTTGAAATTCCAGGACACACTGCTTTCTTAGCTGTGGTACTTTGTGTTTTATGGAAAAGCTGGCAATAAACAACTCAAAGACTGCATGTTAAATACACACTTCTTGTTATTATGGCTATCCCAAAACTAAGCTTGAGAGTCCTCTTGCTTTGTATTAAACATTGATATAATCACTAGCCGAAGCAGTCGCAGAGCCTTTGGCTGAGTAGCAAGCAATCAGTATTTCTGGATGACTACTTGCTACCTAAAATGTCAGCACTGTGGATATTTATTTGCTGAGCAAATCACCGTCATAAAGGGTGACTGAATACAGTTATAAGATAACAGTTCTAGCACAAAATGAAAATATTTTAGCTACATGATAGCTAACCAGTTTTCACATTTGTAAGAAAAGCATTAATATCTCATTTTCCTTCATCCTGAATCATTAGTGACAGGCAATGTGGGAAAAGGATTCACACTTAGAGAACAAAATGTAAGATGGAAAGGGAGGAAATTTTCCTGTATGAAGCTGGGCAGTGCTGCACTGAACTGTGGGACATCCCCTGTTACAGGCATATTGGAGAATGTTTGCATGGGCAACCTTAAATAAGGTTATGTAGAAACCACTATCATTTGGCCATGTGTTTCTTGTAACAGTTACACAGACTGTTAAGCACTACTGAGACTGCTTCAAGTACATCTTTGATTCTTTAGAATGAAGGTTTTTCGTTTTTAAATGAAGACAATTAAAGCTTTATTCTTGGTTACTGACTTGTTAAGCTCATCTGGTCTGGCTTCTATGAGGAGTGGTATTGTTCTCTACATTGAGCCTCCATCTTGCCTCAGGCTTTATGACTTTTTTTTTTTTTTTTTTTTTTGCATAAAGATTGGCTTATACTTTACGGTGTCTTTCTCTTTTGCCTTGTAGATTATTGACCAGGTTGCGCTGCACATAATCTTTTCATGGTAATTTAGCGAATGATACCTCATTCTTTCATGTGGTGTCAAGTTATACTATGCTCTCTGCATCAAATATATCTTCTTTCGACTTTGCCTTGCACAAGACCTCAAGATCAGAATATGTTGTGCTCCTCAGCTGAGGCCTTTTTCTTCGGTGGACTATCTGGACTCAACACAAATGATTTTTCCCTCTGTTCATTCAGACTCAAATGCCTAAGGATATAACCAGCTCATTGGTTAAATAACTTCCTACATCACAGCGGTATCTGGCTCAAACCACTTCAAGGGATGAGAAGCGTATTTATTTGAATAATTGTGCACAGTGATGGAAATATCACAGGGTTCTTTATGAATGATATCAAGTGTTTTCCAGTTGGCAACACAGTCAATAGCACAGTTGTATGGAGTTTTGTAATATTTGGTAATTCTTTTGTAAAGAGTTAAAACAGACTTTATCTGACTAAAAAATAACCAACTTAAAACGGTCAGGATCCTATAACATGCTGTGACTGTCAGATACCTGCCAAAGCGTGGAGATCTCACTCTAGGTCAACATAACGAGGACGTCTCCAAGGGGTCAGATCTGTTTTACAGCAGCAGGTTTAAGAAATGAAGAGCATTGCTTCCCCAGATGCACAGATAACTCTGAAAGATAGAAGAAGACCCTCAAGCAGCTATTACAGCTATTCAGTTCAGTAACTGAATTCTGAACCACATCACTCATCCACTTCTGATCCCAGGCATGGTACTGCCCAGCAGTAAAACTAGCCTGCCATTTTATTTATTATAAATTCTGCAGGCTTAACAGGAAAAAAAAAGGATTCTTCTCAGGTAGGTATGTCTGCTCTCTGTTTTATCTTTATTTGCCACTCTCTTTAAAGACACAGTAAACAGACAACATCCACAGCCCTGATGTAATTTATCACAGATAAAAGTCTATCCCTTTTTTCCCAGTACCACTCTCTACAGGTGAAGGCCAATCATAATTTCATGGACTCTGAAGTCCACAATGTGGCTTCAAGTTTCTGATCATCAGTTATTAACTTCTGCATAAACTCTGTCCTGGGGCTTTATATTGCATGAGAGATGAACTGGAGGCCAAAGTAGCAGTTTTGTGATGACATTATATCTCGGTGCTGCACAAAGTGCTGCTAGTGGTTAGAAGACAGTTGTACAAATTGCAAAATCCAGTTTGGTTTTGTGGACTATCTGTCTTCTCGAGTCTTATGATGGTCTTTTATTGTGGTTCTTGTGATCTTTGTTAAGGAGACAGGAGAGTTATACCTTCAAGACTTCCTTTAGAGAGGACAACTATTCAGCACAATCAAAGACAGAATGACCTAACTCTCAGGGAAGGATTTTTTTTTTCCTTGAATATAGAACCACAGAAAGGCCAAAGAAAGAATTATGACATTAGAAACTAAGGAAAGAGCAAGCAACAGAAACATAAGGAGCATATGGAATGATCTGTAGGCTAGACGTGGTCAAAAGAAGAAACCGCCTACAGAAGACAAAGGAGAGGAAGGAGAGAGAGGAGAGAAGGAGTGTGGTGGAGAAGGGAGAGAGGGATTCTGTAGTTCGGGGAGAAGCCCTGAGATGCAAAAAGAGGATTCTGGTTGCCCTGGAGGACTGGTTAAAGTGTTATAAGCTGATGAGGCTGCTGAGAAATATATGCAGGATATCATTATTTTCAGTTCTATAATTCTTTTATGCTTGCTACACCGAAAAATTATTGGATTTAGAACCTTTTGCAATTCTCATTGCTTGAGAAGTCTCACTGGAGCACGTTCAGATTAAGGTAGCCAAGATGGTTATGGAACTGGGCTATCTTTCATATGAGGAGAGGCTGGGAGAGCGGGGACTGTTCAGCCTTGAGAAGAGATGTCTCCAGGGGAAATTTACCAAATGCACAAATACCTGACGGGAGGGAATGAAGAGGAAACCAGACTGTTCTTGGTAGTGCCAAGACAGGACAAGAGGCAATGGGCACAAACTTTAACACCTGAAATTCCATCTGCCAGTAGGAAAATCAAGAAGCTGAAAATAGTTATTTTAAATTAAAAAAAAAACAGTAGAAGAAACCTGTCTTCTGCAAAATCGATAACCATACTGCTATTTCAGGTAAGGGAGACAGTAGATGGCAGTGTCCCCCAGTACTTCCTAGGGAGACACAGGTCTTACACTCAACATCTCTGCTGCAGAACACAGACCCAAACTCCAGCCAGTGACAGATGCTAGACAGGAGAGACTTCACTCCCCACTGCAATTTAAAAGCAGGCAGTGTCTGGAAGAGTAGTGCTATGCAGCCGCTTATCTCTTTTCTCCTTAGGAAAGCCTCACAGCTCACTTTTCCTGTCTTGCAAGTTATCCTACTATAAATGACAACTGACAGATGACAGCAGAAGATGATGACCATTTCTGGACTGAAAGAAACACTGGTCAGTCAGCTCATCAGATATGGTCTGTAGTAATGAATTATGACAGCTTTCCATTTTCTAAAATCCTGACATCTGGCCTTCAGACACAATGTATTAAAAAGCTAGGGAAAAGGTCTTAGGGCAGAGGAGAGATCTGGCTTCAAATTGTGTGCTTCTGCTGGCTTCCTGTGTCACTGTGTCTCTCTGCATTCTGGCTCCTGCTGCAACACAGAAACCTCTGATTTGGAATATATACTCAACAGGAAAAAATAAATAAATCTCTTTTCCCAGTCAACAAAAGAATGATGAATAACTCCAGTGACTGAAGGAAACAGATTTCTGTGGCAGGTATCTAAATATCTACTGAAGTCTTGCACTGGAAATTGTCGGGTCTATTCCATTAACATTCATAAGACAAACATGATATAAAAGCTCTAAGAGAAACCTAGAACAGAGAGAAAATAAATACAGAAGGAATCAGCATTTTTAAATGTTTTTGGTTTTAATGATATATCAAAAGTGGGATCTGCTGTGCAGCAGATACCTCTCAGAGTCCTCTGGAGGAAGAGGAGCATAACAAAGGGACTTAGCTGAAAGGTCAGGAATTGGAACATGCACTCTTTCAGCATTGCTGGATATTCTGTTCCCTTGTAAAAATCAACATAGCTCTGTCAGCCACGATATTGGTACATAAGAGCTGGTTATCTGACCTCTTCTCTGAGCTTTGGTATTATCTTGGACTCTGAAGACCATTATTAGAGTGTTCTGCAGCTAAACAACTGCTGCAGAGCACAGCGACATGAACTTTTGACACCTATAGTGAGACTAAAGCAGGGCATAGACTTTGCAACTGGCCTTGGGTGCAGGGATAAAGAATAATGGCAAACAGCCAATCTGACAGGACATGTCACCAGCATTTAAAATTAGCCTTAATGAGTCATCCAGACATGTGCTAGATAAGGGGATCCCAAACCATCCACACTCTTAGCATCCTCCCTCTAAAGCTCCAGACTGATACAAAACCTTTCATTACAGCATGTTAGTAATCTGATTTTCATATGCAGAAGGAGATATAAAAAGATAATTTTAAGTATCCTCAGAACATAGTGTGATGCATACCATCAGTATATACAAGTTTGAACAGGGGCAAGGGGAGGCAGGAGTGGATTAGTAAATCCGTTTTGATCACTAGGTAGATGCAAAGCTTTCTTTCTGTTTCCAGCACAATGACAAAAACTTAGCCTTGCAGAGTTGCAACAGCAAGGGTAAAATGAGGAATTTCAAGACTTCCACTGGTGAGGGTTGGGGAAGGTTCTCCTGCAGAAACTGCCAAACTGAAGAATTTGTGGCTAAAGCCATTAGGAAGGCCACCTCACAAGCTGCATCTGTCAGTTTCTCTTGCAATGGCTCAGCAAGTGGTGCTAACGTCACTGGGGGAGAGGGGAAGGACCAGGCACCTGCACCTGAATCTCCCTCATATATTGGTTTTAGAGTTTCTCCAAGGTCTTGATTGATTATTTAGCTCTTTTAAAGTGCTGGGAAGGTAGATTTCCCTTTGTGCTCAAAAGAAATGGTTTCTGTGATCTTTGCCAAATGCATTCACTCTGTCATATATGGGCATCCCACTCACGTTTTGCCTGTGGAATGAAAGGTTAGCCAGGTTTATGTCTCTAGAGCTGAAAATTTCCTGGACTAAGCAATCAATCTGTGAGAATCACTGTAGGACATAAAAAGATAAAAATCTTCAACTACTTAGGAAGAAAATGAAGTATAGTTGTAAATTAATCCCTAATTTTAGGAGTCTGCACAGTACACAGGTGCCTCTAGAAAAGGTGTTTCACCACAGAGTGAACAAGGTGCGAATGGCAGAAGAGAGCTGTGTCATCACAGAACCATGAAAATGTGGTTATCTACTAAATGATTTTTTAAAGTGCTTTTACATCTTTCAGTGCATCATATTATAGCTATCCTGCATCTCCAGACATTTTTCTTTCTCACAATCCTAGTACAGTATATGAAGCTAGGAAGGTTTTAAAGTGCTTCATTTAGTAAAAAGTTATTCAGACCGCTACTGTCGTGCCCATGGCCACATCATAGGGTAAGAATAAGCTTTTCTCAATGACATCATCAGAAGTATCCCAGGAACGTGCTGGCATGTGTTCAGCATCAGTGTGTTCATCTTGCTTAACTCATCAAGCTGAATTGCCAAGTAATGGCTTCTACTACGGTTGAAAGGTCATTTCTGTTGGCATTTTCAGCTGTACCACAAGTGACACAAAAGACAGGAATGTGATCCAGAGTGAGATACGGGGAGGTGTTGGCCAGGATTTTGAATAACAGAATTTGCAAACTTCTCAGAGTCCTTAGTTTTCTTTAAAATAAGAAAGCATTGGGTTCATCCTTATGTTACAGAAGCCAAACAGTGACTGAATCAAGTGTTGCTGCAAATCCTTACCTCCTATTTGGCACTCTAGATGTTTCTGTGTTTTCTGTTTCTCCCTATCAATAGAACACCTCACCACCATCCTTTCATCCAAGCATTCATCCTTCCAGGTCACTCTTCAGCCAGTGCCAAGCCCCGGCAGAATAAGAGCAGCACATAAAATGTGACCACGAAAGGTTCAGCTGTGCCCTCAAGCTTTGGTGTTCACATGCAGCGTACCTCACCATCAGACACAGTGTCACACTTTGCCCTAACTTGTGTGCATGTATGCTTGCATTTCATTTCACATATAATACAGAATATTTTTAAGAACATTTGTCCTATTCTCTAGCAGTTGACATAAACATAAAGGTAATAAAAACTCTTAATGTCTGCTCTACCTACTCACATAAATCTGTATTGAACTGGGACATGCCAATAAGGGCATTTTTTAGATCAGCAATCTAAGAGCAAACAAGAAAAAAAGAAAGAAAAAGTTATATTTGTATTAAACAGGATATAAAATTTTTCTTCCTTAATTCCCCTGTCTCCTTCAACAACAAGAAAAAATAGCCAGCATACTTCTTTCCCCAAAATGATAATGTGCTGAAAGAACAGACCTCTACAGGTTTTGTATTCTTCAGCCATCCTCTGAAGAACCACTACGTCTTTTGTTTTTCTGCATAATGTTTCAGAAGTTCCTAAAGAATTCAAATCACAATTTCAAAGCAACATTCCTCAAAATCCATGATTAAAAAAAAAAAAAAAAAAAACTTAAGGATTTACCTTAAATGTTTTGTTTCAAGCATTCTGCTCTAATTCACAAACTGATATGTTTTAATAAGGAAACAGTGGTTATTATCTGCAGAATGTAAGGTTCCAAAAGCCCCCCCCAAAAAAATATAAAATTAAAATCACAGTATCACATTCTAGATATTGTAGAAAAGCTACTGGAAGAGGCTGCCATCCTACCCAACATGTCCACAATCCTCACATGCAGGAGAGCACAGGACTAGAGAAAGAGAAAAGTATGAGAGGGATAGTTGGAAGACTTTCTGCTAGCTCGTATTACAAGTGTATTCAACTAAGAGTGAACTGCATATGAACATATTTAAAATGTATTTTTACTGGACAACCCCCCTGCCTGCAGTAGCAGTGTGCATTACTTTAACAACTGTGGCACTGTGCAAAGCAAAAGGACTTGGAGACCTCACTGTCATCTCTAACTGACCCTTGGCCACCAGCAGTGTACAAACTGCTCCTTGCAAAAGCATGTACCCCACTTCACAAGTCAGAGCTGTACAAATCCTGACAGGAGTAGTCTCCTGAAAGATTTTCCTAGTCATTTAGAAATTTCAGGAAATGCAGGTGTTCTATTCCAGTGAACCTACTGAAACCATATTAAGGTAAAGTTGTGGACAGGATCCTGATGGTATAAAATAACTCTCCCTCATCTTTAAGATGACCAACTTGTCTTCAGTCTTGGCAGTGCTCGGGCTCTGTGTGTTTCAGATCATGAATTTTAACTTCACGGTTGACCTATTATCTATGTTAAATGAAACGAAATTAAAGCTAAAGCTCAGGAAAAAAAAATCTAAGTTTTGTGATTAAACTGATCTTTTTAATTTTCCTTTTTGTTAGATAATCAGTATATTCTGTTGAATAACTAGTGTATTTCCTAATATAGCTGCAAAGAGTTTCACAATAGCATTCATTCATTTAAAAAAGGACAGAGTCAAAGCTCTACTGTCTTACATCATTTTCAATGAATGCTTTAGAGAGAAATGGCAATCATGAGACCTCCAGCCTACACAAAGAGGAAGTGGTTTTACAGGGTTGCCAGATTAAAGAGTGACATCACATTATCTTCGTCAATGCTGATTCCAGTTCTTCGATAATCAGGCAAACATGGAAAGTGCTGTTCTTGTATCACATGGCCAGACATCACTTTCCATTCATTAGTGGGGTTAGCAGTGCTTGCCTCAGCAGAAGCCCTGCCTCCTCTACTGTAGGAAATTTGCAGAAGCCAAGAAAATGTGACACAAAAGTGCAACCATCTCTATTCCCAGGCTGATCTGTTAAAGATGCACATTCAAAAGCCACTTGCTATTTGTTTATGCCACAAATCAGAGAAAACTGAAGAATCTGCTGCTTTTTCTTTATTTGTTTATTTATGTGACTAACCAAAGAACACCAAAGAATCTGGTGTTTTTCCCCCATTTCTACATTAATGTGCTGTCACTTTCAATCCTAAACTGACCAGCAAGAACTCTGCAATTTTTGTGTATGTGTGAAATTTCTTACGAAACAGGGAGCCATCAATGTGCTTGCAGCACCCCTTTCTGGAAACCCACTAACGCAAACTGAAAATGATGGACATGATCCCAACCACCAAGAATTCAAATAGAGCATCATGAATTCTTTGGTGACTTGTTTTTTTCAGCAGAGTCCTACTAACTGCCAGGCTCGTAGTTTCCTATTAGGTTCCCACACTGAAACTTTGCTGAAATGGGAGATGGCTTCATTTTGTAGCAGACATTTCAGACAGCTTTCCAAGGTGACAAATTAAGAAATGTGTCGTTTCTGTTAACAGCAAATTGGGTTTAGCCTCGGGTTTTGAAGTGAAGAGGCAAGGTCTTTTTATATAAACCTAAATATAAGTACAAAACATTATGTAGAATAGTTGATATGTGCTCTTCATCTGGAAGAGGAAATTTTCTGTCACACAGAGTATCAAGATTAAGTTCACTGCTGTCTCTTAGCTGAGACTTAATGCTTCCTCTCCACACAGGGCACTAAGTAGGGATGCACAGTGTTCATTAAACACCTCTAACTGCATTTTCCACATAACTTCAAAAAACATGCCAAACTTTTTATGGAAGAATAGATGTGCTCCACCCTGCAGCCCAAGGAACCCCTTTCTCAGAGCTCTTCCACCTCTTGTGTGAATAAATGTTCTGTAGTACCAGCACACAGAGCGCCAGCACCACTGATGTTAGCACAAGGCTTTCTGCAGAAAATCAAGGTACTGATGCAGAACACAGCGCTAGACGGCAGCCAAGGTGAAGATGAAGCAATAGGCTTCTCGTTTCAGTTTGCTTCTTTATTCTGAAGCTACTGAAGAAGGAAAGAGGATGGAGAAGGGGTGCAACCACACTATATGGCTCCATATCCAGAATTTCCTTAAGAAGCCAAACTAAAATTCTTTGGCACCTCAGTAGCATCTGCTGTCCTCCTTCCTCCTACAGTAGCACACTCACCTGAGTACATCCTCTGCCAGCACAAAGCTGCTGGTGGTCTGATGAGAGCCGACCATGTTCCCTAATTTAAATTGTTCAAAAGGCACCTGCAAGTGCATGCTCATACACTGGTTCTGGGCCTGAAACTTTATTTCAGAAGTTTCCCTGATTACTAGGTGGCTGGCAGAAAAAGCAAACAACAAACAAACCCCAAATTGTTCAGTATTACCTTTAAAAGAGCAGAATTAAAAACTTCATTTGGCTCAGGTAATCTGGAGTCAGTTTATCCTCACTCTTTAATCTCTGGGAACTCTGGGTAAACTTAGATGTGAGAGACACCAAATCTTATCACCCTACGAGCAAGTTGTTCCCTGAAGTAAAGTAAGTTCCCTTTTTCATTAGCACAGCTACGTCATAGGTGGTAGAGAAGGAAATCTCCCAAGCCTGTCAGGCCCAAAAGTGGTATCACACGACAACGCCCACAAGGTTAAATAAACACTAGTCTGATAAACCCCAGCTTAACAAAGGAAAGAATTACTGCTCCCTTTTTGAATTGGAAGTCCCAATCAAGATCATAATCCCCAGACACCATGCCTCAAAAATAAAAATAAAAAATACTCAAGTATATATTGAAATAATTCAGCCAAGGAAGTCTGTCACCGCTATTATTATTCATACACTCACATAGTTCATCTGAACTGAAGCACTCTACAAATGAGTACATCTCCCCAGGAGTTTTCATCATAAGAATGAAATTTCTCATCTCTCAAGAGGCAACAAACAGTAAATCATTTAGATCATGAAACCTGGATAGCAAGCAGCAAGTTCAGAAGAGCACATCTTGTAGCAGAAATTCACTTCCTCAAAATAGTGGCATTTGCACTGAATTTATAAAAATCCATCTTAGCCACTTCTCTTAAGCTAGAGTCTTGGGTTCACGATGGATGAAAATGTTCTGACCACAGACATTTCCTAACTGAAAAGGAATCAGGAAGTGATGCCAGCCTGTTCTGTCATTCAAAGGTTTTGGCTAGTAAGCGTCACTTTAGACCTATATTAAAAAAAAAAAAAAAAAAATCACTTGTAATCATGATGATTACTTATTGCTTTTGTTGATATTACAAATTTGGAATCTAAAGGTCCAACAGAACCAGTAGGCTATTGTGCTACACGTTATGCATACTGATGTAATAAGTAAATAAGTAGATCCTTTTACAGAAAAAAAAATCAGATTTAGCTGATAATTCAGACAGGTTATTGGGCTGTGGACTTCAAAAGCATAGCCCAGGCCTGAGAGCAACTCACCATATGAGACAGCAGTCCGCAGTCTGTGCCCTGTGACGACACATTATTGGCAGGGTAGACTCCAACCATATGCTCTTTCTGTATTACTGATCTTATAGATGAAAAGCATGTTGTCTCTGTCTGGTCTTTTCTAAAATCCCAAAGCTTGGCAGGCATATTAGTTACCAAGCAGTTTTATTTAATCATGGAGAGAAAAAACATCGTAAAGTGAAATAAAGAATCGTAGGAGAAAAATTTATCTTTTTTATGAGTGTGTGAACAGTACTCTGGATAGGCACCTTTTGGAAGGGTTACAGAATGCAATGGCAAACGGTTTCTTGAGGGTGCCTTTTCTTTGTCCCAGCTGATCTCCTCCCTTACTCTGGAGTGTCAGAGCCTTTAGGTAGCATGCACTTTCTATCACCCTCCCTCCCCCAGCCCCCTTGCCTCTCTGATGCCATTCAGTTACAGTTTTCAGGTTGCTTTGATCTTCTCCCATGTGACTTTTCCCTCCAGGGTATTTCCACTGTGCTTTCTCAGAGGAGAAGATGACAGTCTCATGAAGCATAAGCTGCATGTTCCCCAAAGCCAGGAAACTATTCATGGTTTCGCATGAATGGACCAGGGCTTTCTTTCTCCTTTATTGTTCAAACAGAATTAAAGGGTTCCTTTGAAGGTGTAGCCACACAATAGCTATCTTCCAAGCCTTTGCATGATCCTGTTTCCAAATGAACACTCTTTTCACTCATCCACATCTCTGAGCACCAGCTGTTCTTCCATTTAGACCAAAACTGTGCAACTGCACATTAATTATCCTAGCTAGGGAATGGAGGGTCAGGTGGATCTGCCTTTGCACATACCAGATTCATCTGTTTCCTATGAACCCATCTGATTTTTATTCTGGTCCTTCTCAATGTCTTTGCTATGGATGACAGTTGAATGAACCCTAGTGTGTTTTTAGAAATTACTGTGGACCCTTGTTCTGCTGGCCTTCCTATAGGAGCAGTTCCTTGACAAGCTCAAGAGGTATTAACCTGTTCTGTACAAGTGAAGTTAAAGCATCAAGTGCTTTATGGATGCAAGTTTGCACAACAAGGTGCAGGAGAGGTTTTAGCTACACTGAGCCAGAGCATTTTTCTAGGCTGTAAATTCACAGGAATCCTGTTAACTTAGCTGACATTTGATCATTGAAACCACAACACCTTTTGCATTGGTTTAGTTTTGCTATTCTGTACACTACAGGGCAGAGTCAACACACCTATCACTCCCCACATCAGCACCTTCTCTTCAAGTTTAGGATGGCTAGTGTTGAGCAATGAGAGTGTACTTGAAATCTAGTTGTGTTCCTACAAAGATACCCAGATTAAGTCACAAGAAGGTTGCCTGAAAATTTGTTGACTGTTCCTCCCCCTTCCCTCAAAAGTCAACAAATACCCTTGTCAAAAGCAAAAGAAGGAAACTGGTACGTTTCATGTCCAAGATGGAACATTTGAGGGAGAAAAACTCCTCAAATCCCTTCAGGCTACTTACAGTAATATAAGAAAACAGCTTCCGTGTAATCCAAGAAAAGAGAAGGGACATGCACGCACGCACACACACAAGCTAACGATACACTGCTTCCAAGTGGATATCAAATAAAATACCAGCACATATTAGAGATGTGCTGAGACCAAAGTGTTCATACTTCAACCTCTCTTATCATTCTCTTGTGTCATAAGAAAAGCCTCCACATCATCATAACTGAAAAACTACACCTCATTCAATCTGAACACAGTTTGAGCTTAGTGGTAAATCAGATAGAAACTGTTGAACCAACGAATGTGAACCATGATGTGTGCATCAGACATTTTTCCTGTGGTAATCCAAGAGCATGTGGGTACACAAAGTTTCTCTTTAGATGCACAAGTTGCCTTTACCTCATACTTTCCTCACAGTCCCTTCCTTATCTGTTGTGGAAAAGTTGGTTTCAGCGTACGCCAAATATCTGCTTCAGATTTAGAAACTGAGCTTGAAGAAAGTAATGTACAAGTCATTTGAGGAATATCTTAATCAGCTTGAAAAGGCTCCCAATGTTTCCAAACACTGAGGGTGATTACAAAAAATCTGAGTCACCTAAATTTTCTAATTACCTGATGAAATTATATTACAGAGTTTTACCACGGTCTGTAAGTTGTTCCATAATTTGTCATTCTCTAACACTTTATCTAAAACTGAACTTCAGAAATAACGGGCTATAACTGAAACTCAGTAGTCTCTCTATCTGGCTGCAACATGTTCATAATGATTTTGCCAAACAACAGTATCCTGTTCGTAGGACACAAAAAAATAACCATGGTTTTAAGACCTAAGAACATGAAATGTACTAGGATATGAATTCTAATAGGAGAGAAAACAGGGCTGTTCTTTGTGGAGTTTCTCTTAACAGACTTATTCATTTGTACCCATGTACATGCCTAGCTTGGGTAACTGATGCTGTACCACAGACTGCACACAAGAGTGGATGTCAATTGCTGTCATTAAATCTGAATATCTAAGAATCACAACTAAAGGTCACAAAACTCCCGGCATTTTTAGAACGATCTTGAGAATTTTCTAATATGTTATTGCCTTTGTCTACTAGTTTTTATGGTGATGCTACACTTGCTAACTGCACGTGCTTTTCTCCAAAGATAGCTATTTGCTTTAAGAAATAAGTAAATAAAGAGGAGAGCCCAGAACCTCAACTAATCCGTAGGATCCATAAGCAGGAGCTCCCCAGTCAGACAGCTGATGGACTTTTTAAAATAATTTAATCATAAAGACATCCAGAAGAAAAACACATGGCAGGAAAAGCAGCTAAAGAGAGAATAAATCACCCGCAACTGCTCTGCTTGCTGAATTGAATGTTTTCAGTCCATAGCAAGATTTTCAGTGTGCCCAGATGACTTTTGACTTTTTTAGATTTGTGGGCACTTGACAGCTCTGAAAATCAGAACAGAGAGAAAATGAGACTTTCTCAGACAGTAAAGCTAGCATACCAAACAGAAATGTACTTACCCAGCTTGAGGCTAAGGTTGTCTAGGAATGGCAGGCTGCCAGGGACAGCCAAAAACTCAGAAAACTCAGCCAGGAATGATCTGGACAGCTTGGTTTTCTGGTTTTCCAGACATATATTTGGGTTAAACTCAAACCATTAAAAATCTAGTCTATTCTGGTAAAAAAAAAAAAAAAAAAAAAAAAAAACGACCTACATGTTTGGAGTACACAGAAGCAATAAGGACAAGGCTCCAGTTGAGATGGATTCACCAAGGCCCAGCCCTAGGGCATCCTAAGAAGAGACGGACACCAGCTGTATGAGACAAGCATGCTACCTGCACAGTCAGTTTTCACCTCTTGCCTTCACAGTCTGTCATCCCTGTGGAGGAGTAATCAGGTTGCTGTGACACAGTGATCAGAGTAGATTATACGGTCTTGATTTTTGATCTAGCGCAACTCATCTTTGATCCTTCTCCCTTTTGCAGCTCACTAAGAAGGTTTATTCATGTTGGCTATATTGGATTGGAAATAAGGCTAGAGTTTGCTTTTGGCTTTCAAAGTAGAAAGCCCTGTCAACATAGACTAATATGAGTCACCATTAAGTACTGAAAATAAATCAAAATGTTCTGACCAATAGACAATCCTGTGTCCAAGTAGGAGGGATGACACAGTAAGATGTCATGATTTGCCACTGCTTGCTTATAACCTCCACTGCACTGACTTCTCTTCTAATGTGTTATTTGCACTCCCTCCCCCTTCTAGATTACTTAAAAAACTCAGCGGAAGACAGACACTGCTCAGAAACCTCTATATTTCTTCCCAGTAAGGACATGCTGCTGAGAAAACACAGCTCCAAACACAGCTCCAGATTTCATGAGAATAAAATTTCTCACAAAGATTTCTAGCACGTCATTGCTTCGGTGGATAAAAAATACCCTAGAAAAAGCATTTGTCATGGCAGGGCAATACTTCCAGCCCAAAGCAGAAAGAAGACAGATGACCAGAAATCAAGGAAAAAGGATTACCCATAAAAAGGTGAACCTCCAGAAAGATCACTTTTCCAGAGTGAGATGAAGGTTCAGACCAGATCTTTCACCTATTATCTGTGGTCAACCAATAAAAAATTCTCATAAAAACTCCCTCATTAAATCCTTGTAGGTCACTGCTTTGCCATGAAGAGACATGTGCCCCTAAATTCTACCTGGCAGAACACACATCACTGCTCTGACAACAGAAGTGATAAACAGGGCTTCCACAATGATCAGCATCCATCAGGACCACATAGCTGCAGGAAAGCAAAACACAACTAAGGATAGTAAACAGAGCCTGAGAAGAGCTCGTGTTAATCACAAAAGTACATAGCAACTGGACCATGTTTAATCACCTCCCTTATCATTAGGTGATTGTATAAGGGTAATAATGGCCCCTGCTCTAATTCTGGAGCTGCACATGGATGCAGGTAGAGCACTCAGGCAGGACTCGACTTCTTCCATGATCCAGAAAAGAGTCTCAGCCCAAGCCAAGTGCATAGGTCAGGGCAGTGGCTGCAGAACGCTCACTCCTGTGACACGCTGACCTCCCCTCACAACGACACCATAGCAGCAGCCCTAGAGCGCAGCTGGTAAATTAGCAGTTTGCAGTGGCTTTCCTTCAGGCACAGGCATAACTTGGTGGGTTGGGAATATCCCCATAAAAAGCGAAGGGAATCCTTTGAGTTGTAACAGGAGCAGAAACATAGAAAATACTTGTACTTTGAGCACAACTCATTAAGAAATAAAGATCAAAGATTCCAGCTAGAGTCAACTGCTTTCCAAAATAATCTCTGTAGCTGCCATGGAAACTGCAGTAACCAACAGCCAGAGGCTCATCACTTCTGCATGGCACAGAAGTCAATTCAAACAGTGTGGGGACAGAGCGCAAACGAAAGGAAGTCCCTCCAAAACAGTACAATTTGCACAGCAGGCTGTCTGCATCCTTTACAAGTCAGAAAAATCTGTTACAAAGAGGGAGCCGATGGCTAGTGTTGGAGGTGGGGTATATCTGTTTGGTGCAGCCCAGTTCCTGACATGACAGGTGATTCTCATCTGAAAATTTGTACAGGAGCTGCTATCACTTACAGCAAGAGAAATTCCATTTTTCACTCTACATCTTGGTCAGAAAGTACAGACGATGCTAAACAGTCTATCCATCTATTAATTACAGATGCAATAACTGTTATGGAAGACTGTAGAACTATGTATTTGATATGAAAAGCTATGACAGGACTGGAAGACACAAAATCAACATCTGAAATTGGCCACAGGATGTTTGCCAAACCAGTTCCTCTAACCAGAGTGAAGAGCTGAAGACTACATATCTCTTTGAGTATGGGATTGAAAAGGGGAAAAAAAAAAAAAAAAGCTCTTCTGGCAGGGAATGCCAAAAAATGCAGCATTTAGACTAACCTTCATGATGCACAGAGTGGAGTGCAGTTTCATTCCTATCCAGAACTAGAACTCAGCAGGCAGGAGAAGGAAGGGGAGGGAAGCAAAGAATGAGAGGTGTTACCAGCTCCTCTGAAACACCATCCACCTTCTGGGCAGCATTATTTCCACTTGCTCTACAGGCAGGCCTCCTGTGATGTAAGAAGACACGGTTCTTAGCTTAGAAATGTTCCACCTTGCACAGGGAACAATCTGCAGAAAAAGAGGAAGCAAAGACTTTTCACCTCTATCTTCTGCTCCACAGTCCACAGAAGAAGTCTTCAATGATTTCTAGTTCCTTAAATGTGCAACTCCAACACTGAAAAGCCTCCACATAGAAAGCAAAATAGGTTTTGTTATAGAGGAAAACATTGACACTTGGGTGTGTACGGAAGAGAGAGTGATAGTGCAATCGGGCAGAGTTCTCTGGACGTATGATGTCCCATTCTTCTCAGTGTTTAGTGTCCCTAGACTGTTTATTTAGTTAAGGCTCCTTCCATAGCTCAGGCTTTTTGAGCTCTCACTGGCTGAAGTCACTAGATCTGTTTAATGCCACATTTGCTCACTTGCTGATCACTTCTTTCCCTTGCTCTGTGTATTCTGGGAGGTCATACCAGATACACCAAAATGGGGTCATTCTGCCATATGCTTATTTACTATGTGTGTTAGACCTCTTGTGTGCTATTTTTCACTTGTTATCCATCAATATATGTATTTATCTTCGAGTACCATATGGAGCAGTAGGATGGGGTATATATATGGAGGCAACAGATGGTGAGACTCTGTGTGATTAATATGTTCTCATAACTTTTTATTGTCTCTTTTTCTTACATGTTCTACTTTCAAAGTGTCATTACTTTTGTCGGCCCTGTTCTCATTTCTTTATTTCTGTATGCTGTAACAGAAATACAAAGAAATTTAATGTCTAGTTTTGAGATTTGTCTTTATAGTGTGCCAGGTGTTACCTCTATTGAAGTAACTCATAGGTTTTTTTCAGGCCATAAGGGCCCATGTATTCTGACCTTTTTTTCTAACACTGGACACAGAATCTTACCCTGCAGCTTCTTGAGCTAACGGAGTCTTGCTCCCAATTACTGCACGAGCACTGTTGGCATTTTATTGTATTTCTCATGGCAGTCATTCTGCAAAACATTAAAAAATGTTTTAGAAGACGATACGATAATTCATGCTATTAATTTTTAACTTCACTCCATAGTACAACAGATTCACTTTCCAGTTGTGGCACAGGAGGCCCAAGCATGTTTCTCCACCTAATTCATTGTTTCCAGGAAGCTTTCTACATCATCCTTACCTGACAGCAAGGGAATGTTATCAAAGGTCTCGCTTTAGCTATATTGCCCTTCCTGCTAGGCATATTGTTTCCTTTACATGGAATTTATGTGTCCAACACTACAATTCTGGCACTTGCCAAAGTCACTCAGGGTAACTGCTCTTGTTTATTTTTATTGCCAAGCCGAAATGCTGCTTGAACCCAGGACACCCTCCTTTCCCTTTAATCTTGATGCATTCTGAAAGGAAGTGCAAAACTGAACTGTTCACTGAAGTCTTCAGGAAGAAGTTTTGCTCTTACAACAACATGTGTGCAAACAAAATCTTTCATCTTGATTGATAAGTACACAATGCTTTATTCACCAGAGACCAGGATTAAATGAAATATGAACTGTGACTTCCAGAAACTGCTGCTGAAGATGAGACCGGACTGAAAAGTCTCAGTAAGGATGGTGAGAACAGCATATTTCCTTACTGTAGGGGACATAGCTTATAAATGCTATGCTCATATTCTATGATTTCCCTGAATCCAGATCATGTAAGGGAAGAACATACAGGTTGCTGAGTAGGCTGTTTCACCTATATAGTGCTAACACAGACAGAAATTTCAGATAACTGTCAATGGTTGCCTGTCAATGACTGTCACGGGCTAGACTGTAGAAAGTAACCAGAATTCATGGAAATACAGCTTGGAAGGAAGCAACCACCTAGGGCATCAAAATTAATAACAGATCATCGAATGATTGTTTTTTGAATGGTCTTGAAACTCAGTGTTACACTACTGTTGATAATTAATTCTTGCTATGTGAAAGGAGGATGTGTGGAACAGTGGAAGACCTCACTAACTATACAAATGTAACTCTGTGTGTTGTATTGAGACTGATATTACAAAGTACTGATAAGCTAGAGCTCAAATAATTGGTGAATCAGACTCAGTCAGGTTTTGAGTGATAACCAAACACCCACAAGCTGGATGAGAAAAAGTGAAAAAAGAGACCAACGATATGTCATCAGAGTTGGTTCTCCCAGTCTGCACAAGCTTGATGATAAATAGTTGCTATTTCATCATTTTTCTATGAGGTGAGGCTCTGCTCATAAAAGGTAAATTCCACAGTAAGTTTATAAATTTGGGGGACTGTGAGAGGCAACCATGAAAATGGAGTGTATCATTAACTTATCAGCTGGTTGATCACTGTTCCTTCCTGGTAAGTCCAAAAAAAAAAAAAAAAAAAAAAGAAGGAAGAAGAAGAAGAAGTGTTTTATTCCCTTGTATGATTCAACTGGTTTAAGAAGGAAAAGTGTTGTGTGTTGTGTAGAAATCCAGCAGATAGGTTGCTCTCTTTGCTAGCATCTCAGAAATATTAACATTTTGTCTACAGGGAACATTGTTGTTGAATCAGATAAACTAAAGAGAAGAAACTACTCGTTTTCAAGAGCCCTGGATGCTCTAAATGCTGAGGATTTCCCAACCAGAGGCTTTTGGATGTTTCCAGCCAAGAAGGATTTGGCAAAAGATCCAGATACGTTGTGAATGCTTTTCAACTTCTGGAGGTTCAGGTTATATAAGCACAACATGTTTATACAGAAGAAGGGGTAGTTATCTCAGAGGAAGAGGTGAGGAGAAGAGAAAGACTGCATATATGGGATAAATGCATGTTAATGGTCTGCTGAAAATATCCTGTGATGATAACAGATGTTACTGCCGTTACTTTTCATGAACATAATGTATGGGCAACAGCAGGAGTGTGAGTTAGTATAGCAGTACACAGGATTAAGCTTCCTCAGAAATAAATTGCCTTAACATGGTTGTTTTTAAAAGTATTCCAGAATTCATACTTTCATTGCTTATGTGTTCACTATAAATATTTTCACTATGAATAATTACGTGGTATCTTTTTGTTAAATAACAGCTGGTTACCTATACAGAAGACTTGAGTTCAGTATTTGAGTGCTATGCCTCGAATTTTAGGCTGTCAGGTTTCCTAACATATGCTTCAATTGACAGATCTCTTTCTTGTGCTGCAGCAAACATCTAATTGGAAGTACAAAGAGAAACACTGACTGCACATACTTTGTGCAGATATCCTACATATATTAAATATGTATAAGAGGAGAAAGTGGTGTACCGACCAATGTGATTCAGATTTGAAGTTTTTTCTGATGTCTATAAAGGGCACGCTTCGTTTTCTAGGAATGTATGATTAACATGATTGTTTTCTATAAAGAAGAGCTTTGGCTACAAACTGGCAGGTACTAAGAAAATAACTTGAATTTCTTTTAGTTGCTGGTTGTTCTTTTCTTAAAACATCATTAAAAAAAAAAAAAAACACCCTGCAGTCCAAGATCAGAGAGCTGCTCTTCTGTGTTGCCTACTTATCAGCTTGATCAGAACATAATGCCAACAGAAAGAGAAACAGATACCGTTTGAATAGGCTAGTAGAAAGACAAAAGAAAACATACTTTTTTCAGTACAGAAATCAACCTCGATTTTGCACCACCTATATGTTGACAGGGAGATAAATACACTACATTTCACATATTAATGAGACCTCCCCACTAATCTTCAGTTAAAACTCAGGTGAGCCTCTCTCTCTGTTTTTCCTTGATATCTGGCTTATACGACTGTTTACTAGCCTTCAAGATTTCAAATAAAGTATTTTTCCCCTCCATACATGCCCAGTTTGATTATTTCAACACAATGGTTAGTCTTCTGGGTTTATTGTTGTTAAGGGGTTTAACTCACATTTTCTAAATACTTATTAATCCAAATACTTATTAATCGATTTCTGTTTTGTGAATGCTTTATTTTTGCAGAGGAGCACAAATCTTTCTTATTGCTGGCATCTGACAAGAAAGCATTCCTATTGATCTGTTTTGTGCTCCAGAACAGGTAGGAAATTTCATCTTCCAGTTCAGTGTCATATACACACCACAGTACAGACTAATCTGGTCTTTCCTTAAACCAACCAGTGAGAAATGATCACTTTTAAGCAAAACTACACTCTTGCTCCAGTAGATGTAACACAAAAACAAAGTAGCCCTCTTAGAGATCACATGGTCCAGATCAGGTTGCTTATGATCAGCTTATGACCCTGAACGTCATTTTATGTCTTGACTCTAGCCTTCTTCTGGAGCAAGGAATGAGTCTTTTGGTTTCAGCTACAAGAAGGTTTTAGTTTGCAACTTGTCATGTTGAGGAAGATCACCACCCTATCTAGCTAGAGAAGGTACTTGAAGCCTAACCCTGTGGTTTCAAGTACCTTCTCTTCACTTACTGCCTCCCCTCAGTCTCACAAGCATTCCTACAATTTCTCCTTCAGACACACCTTGATCAGATTCTCCTCTCCCCAGGCAGCATTTTACTCCACTGAATGTGTCCCAGTGAATTTGGGAACACATGTCCCACTGAGTTTAGCGGGAGGCAAGCTGAAATAAAACACAGCTCATCATCAGTAAGTGGAGCAGAAGCAGGCACTTACAAAGATGCTAGCATGAGCAGGTAATGAATGATGGCAATGCATGTTTGAAATAAAACCAAAGTGGTTGCACAGTATAAGCAACTACACATGAAAAGGCAAAGACTGAATTGCAACGGATATCTTGATTCCATTTGGAAAATGAGAAGTGTAGTGCTAAATAAGAAAACTAATACATTTCCTTCTTTTATTTTTGTTGTCTACTGACATGAGAACAGAGCCTTACGTTTTCCACTAAACTATGAAACACATTCATAACAGTACTCAAATATAGCTATTACCATATTTAAATATTTCTTCACTGCTTATTACCTACAAAGTTGGCTATAGCTGCATCCAATTCAAGACGATTACGACATGCATACGAAAGAGCTGAAGGGGAGGAGGGAACAACTTTTGTTCCTAAACAGCTTACCTCTTCAAAAAGAACAATGTTTACTGAGATAAATGAAGAGAGGGTGGTTGTTTTAGATCACTATGACTAATGTTAAGAAACAGCTGGTAAGGAATATTAGGTAATCACATACACAGGCTGCACGTTGGGAACATTACGCTAACATACCTACTATAATTTTATTCCCTTCCCCACGCATTTATTCAAAGCTGCAGCTGTGATACTGGCTTTTGAACATTAGAAACTATCAGGAAAAGCAGCATGAATCATCATCTTTTGCTTGTGTTATTTAACTTAGTCACTCAAGTGCAGTTCTTCTAAGAGAACAATAATAGAAGGAAACTGGGTAGTTTTCGTTCAGAGATTTGTGCAGACTCCCTTCCCTTCCCTTTCCTTAGGTTCAAAGAGGATGAAAAAGAGCCAGTTCAGCTAAAATACTCACACTTCCATCAAATATTTATAGCTAATCAGTCCATTTTCTGGAGAGCATATAAACTGTTAGAAGACAAACTATTCAGAACAGTTGCTTCACCTGCCGCAAGGCAATTCCTTTTCTCATAGGCTAAAATTGGTGACTCTGTTGACTAAAATCTCATAGTCAGTGGCAGAAATACTAAATGTAACAGTTAAAAAAAAAACTTAAAAAAAAAAAACCTATCCATTATTGTTCTTTTATCAGAGATCATCACTAGATTTTCTATGAATTAGGAGCTCCAGTCACCACACAGTAATGCACTTAGATAAATTTGGAAATTACAGCCAGAATTTCAGACATGCAGGGAGATTCTGTAATTAAGTGCTTGTGGTGGCCACCATTTCCCTACTGTAGGTTTGAATTGAGTTTTCAAGACTGTATTTGCCTTTGAGAGCACAGCACTTTTGTTCTACTGATTCAAAAAATACCTGTTCAGAAAGGAGATGCACAGGAAGGTTTGTTCTATAGAGATGGGATGCCTGTAGCCCCCAGCAAGTTCCTCTTTGCTCAGCACTCACCAACCTGCTGCTTTCTTATCAACAGGCCATTTCCATGCAGCTTTATGCTCCCGTGAACATGAGTAGTCCATACAGGTCAGCTCACTCAGAGAAGGGTCTCTGCTGTTTCTGGGAAGTGCAACTACATTGGAGTCCCAACAAGCTACCTTTCATCCTTAGATGGAAGCCACCTAAAAGTTAGAAGGTTTCTGGAAAACTGTGATTCAGACAGCAGACGTAACTGGGCATATCAGCAGTAACAGTCCTTAGGACCCCTGGATGTCATCAGAGAGGGATGAGGAATCTACAGGATGAGCTCTTGGTGCCTCACATTCTTCTGGATGCTCTGTGACAGGGAAACCACAACTCAAGCTGCCCTTCCCTTCCCTACATGGCTAACATGGGATTCCTTCTGTCCCAGGTTTTCCCAGAACTTTACACACACACAGACAAAGACACACTTGCACAGAACAGATCTTGCTGCCTGTGGCACTTCAGTTCACAGTTTAACCTCCAACCAAGGGGATATTTGAGTAAAGAAGAAACATATGCTGTAGAGACATTTCTATATTTTTAATACTTTACTTCCAATTTGCACAAAAGCATATGGAATTATGCAGCGTAAGAAACATGTGCGTGCAATATCTGGCCATGGTTTGACATTTCATCAAGCTTCCCCTAACCATATCTCATCTCTCTAGCTCTGTTTTTTCTTCTGGACCACAGGTCTGTTACGGCAGACTTACTGAGATGCTGATGAGGCAGATATTCTAGGAAGAGCCCCATGCTCTTACCACATAAAGTAAGAGAAAAGTGGGAAAGTCATAAGAAATAGACATACAGCATCAGCAATATCAAACAGATATTGTAGCAGATACTGTGATATACTAAAAAAAAAAAAAATCAAACAAAACAAAACAAAACAGTGTAAGTGGGCCTTTAATGACAACAAACCGGTGGAAATTGCTTACTTCGCATTTTCGAAGGAAGCCACTGAACAGAGCAAAACTTTAATGCTACAGATCTGTGCATAGCCAAATAGGAAAGTGTCAGAGTGTCTGGTTGGTAACCTCCCTCCAAGCTGAGGCCTCCAACTTTGGGAGTTCATTCACCTGCGGTCTCTTGTTTTCAGGTTCTAGATCATCTGTTTGACACCCAAAAGCTCCAATCGATTTTTGTCTCCTCAGGATTGACCCTGGTCTCTCAGGCTGTCTCAGGTTGAAATACTTGAAAATCTCCCAGACCTTTATCTCCCCTGGAAGTGGAAGCCTTCTGGCGCACCATTTTGCTCTCTAAAGGAACATGACAGAGCTAAGTAAACCAAAATGAAAAGTCAGACTTATGAACAAAGTTCATAAAGACTGCAACACAACTTAGTTCATATCACAGTAGACACATGGATCTATACAAAAACAAGGCCTTCCTCCATTTCAGCATCCCTTCAGAGACTTCCTTTGAGCTCAGTTCAGATTTTTTGGACCAGTACTGGGATTTCTGATCAAATCATACCCTTCTTCTGAAACATGGGACACTCCCAACCTACCCTATGTTTTCTAACCCAATCCCTCCATTAAAGCAGTTCATTTGTCTCATCTTGTCTCGTCATCCCCTTGAGCCTCGACAGTTAAATCCACCACAGCTAGACCCTGAAGGCCAAGCCTGTGACACCAAGCCCTCTCTGGCATGGCTCCCATCTCTTGACCAATGAATTCCTCTCGTATGGTAATGCGTAAATTGGTTTGCAGCTCTCCCTGCTTTCGTCGAATCTACTTTGCTTCAGGATACCATGACTAAATGCAGAGTCCAAAGGCTTTCACTGTCTGAGATGGCTTCCCAGGATTCGGCAGATCCTCCATCAATCAGATCAGATTACAAAGAACTAGTGTGGCTCTGAGCATGAGTGAGTTTTAGTCGGGACTGCTAGAAGACAGCTGATATGAAAGCACTATGACAGCTAAATACGTATGCTTTTATATAAACCTTCAAGGTCTTTGTAATATAAATGAAGACAAGATACAAATCCTAAAGTAAGAGACGAACGTCCCACTCTCTGGATCTTGTGACTGCACTCCATTGCAATACTCCTGCATAGAATCACTATGGAGCCCAAAGCATCCCCTGGCCTCCAAAAGAGAAAATGTTGAGTCTCAAGAAGCAATCTTACACCAGTCCACGGGGATATTCTTAGAGAGCTCAAAGAGGATAAATGCACTATTCCTGAGTTCACTGCTCCTCAGAGTTGCCTCCCACCATCCTACAAGCCATTACAGTCTGTCACAACAGTGACAGAATATGATAGGAGGAGGGAGAATTCCTCCCCACAACTGTCAGACTTTTTAAACTCAATGAAATTGTGAGAAGCTCTATAATTGATTTTAAAATGCTGCAGATAAGGAAAACTATGAAAGTGATTAAAAAATAAAGACAATTTGAAAAACATTTGTTAAACATTTTTTTAAATTTTTATTTAAACAATTTTTTTTACCAGAAGTGGTGAAATTTTGGATTGCAAATATGTATAAATTTTCCATGCGTCTGGGCATACCTGCTAGCATATTCATGTACCTATTTGGTTTTGGGTAACTCATCTGGAGCCACCTGCCAGGGCTTGAAAACATTTCTGTTGGCTAGCAAGTTTGCAAATACCTGGCTGGAAATATGAACCTCTCAGCCTGTATGGCCCACAAGTGAGCACAGACAGGGCTGCCTGCACATCCAGTATTTTGGTGTGGAAAAATATCATGCCAGTCCATCCACAGAGAAGAAATGCTCATTTTCAAGCGATCCACCTCAAACTCTGGAATCCTGTTATGCTGCCCAGCTGAGTAAGCCATAGCAGAGATGTCACTGGCAGTATTAATGTGGAGATCCCAAAGGCAGTTTCCTCCCACCTTGTCTCAGTTGCTACCACTGCAATCTCCAGCTTTCTTCCTGAAGGGTTAGCTGGGTATACTGGGACAGTGGTGCCGTATGACAAACAGGAGATCAACCCAGCTGCCCCCTCTCTCTAGTGTCTTTTCCAGACAGGTTGTTTGGCTTACGAGGCAATGTTTTGGGGGGCACAGGGATGGCCTCTGTTGAGCAGCGCCATGAGTGATGCTGGTTCGGCCCCTGGGAGTGCAGATCTAAGAAAGGGGGAAAAACCTGCTGTGCAACAGCAGCTGGGAGAGGGGAGTGAGAAGCAGCCCTGCAGCCCCCCAGGTCAGTGCAGCAGCAGGGCAGGAGGTGCTCCAGGCACGCAGCAGCAGTTCCCCTGCAGCCTGCGGAGAGGCCCCTGGTGGAGCAGGCTGTCCCCCTGCAGCCCATGGGTCCCACACGGAGCAGATCTCCACGCTGCAGCCCGTGGAGGAGCCCCCGGTGGAGCAGGTGGATGTGGCCTGGAGGAGGCTGCGGCCCATGGAGAGCCCCCGCAGGAGCAGGCCCCGGGCCGGAGCTGCAGCCCGTGGAGAGGAGCCCACGCAGGAGCAGGGGGTCTGGGGGGAGCTGCCGCCCGTGGGGGACCCGTGCTGGAGCAGTTTGCTCCTGGGGGATGGATGGAGCCCGTGGTAAGGACCCGTATCTGGAGCAGTCCCTGAAGAGCTGCTGCCTGTGGGAAGCCCATGCCGGATCAGTTCGGGAAGGACGGCATCCCGTGGGAGGGACCCCACGTGGAGCAGGGGCAGGGAGTGACCTCGAAGGAGCGGTGGAGACGAAGCATTAGGGACTGACCGCAGCCCCCATTTCCTGTTCCCTTGTGCTGCTCAGGGGGAGGAGGTGGAAAAGGGTGGAGTGGGGGGAAGGTGTTTTTAGTTTGCTTTTTGTTTCTCAGTGCTGTAGTCTGTTAGTAATGGGCAATAAATTATATTATTCTCCCTATGCTGAGTCTGTTTTGCCCATGATGGTAATGGGTGAGTGATCTCCCTGTCCTCATCTGAACCCTTGAGCCTTTCTGTATCATAGTTTCACTTCCTTTTCCTTTGAGGAGGGGGAGTGTGAGAGCAGTGTCTTGGAGTTTAGCTAGCCATCGGTGTGAATACACCACACAGGTGAAGAATGCCTTGCTTGCAGGTGTATTTTCAAAAGGCAAGTTAAAGTATAGCTGATAGCTATACAGCATACAAAGTTTCCAATGAGATTTACAAAAAAAATAATACAATAAAAGAAAGGGCTTGACTATTCAAAAATGCCATCTGGAGAGGTGCACAGGACATTTGGAGATATTAAGTACAGGTTTATACGCTGACTACTACTATACACAATTCCTTGTACAAAAGGCACAGTCACTCACATAACAAAAATCAAAACAGGGCATGAGAGGAAATCTCTTACAGTTGTGTGTGATAATTTAGAGTTTCCCAAAGTGAGGAATAGCCTCCTATTACTTGTTCCTTGTCAGAGCAGCTGTTTTCTGACACCACTGGCTCTCAAACTGCCTCTGGCAGCTTGTTGGCAGGACAACACTAGGATTCCTGAACTTGCCCAGGTTGCAGATTTCCTAAAGGTTTTATTTGCATCTACTCTGTCCATTCTTATCATGGCTTCCTGAGATCCCTCTTAACACTAGGTTAAAGAAGAAAGTAACAGATTCATTCTATCAATGCAAAGCTGATTCTTCTACCTCCATTTTTCTTTTCATTTTAGTAGTCATGTGAACATCAGCTATAAAATCATATTGTAGTCTCACCCCTATCATAGACTAGAACTATTTCCGTGGCTCTTTTGATGAACCAGTACTTTCCAGAGATGGCACATGCCACATAAATTAACTTTAGGGGAATTACGTTTAGCCAAACTGCAGAACAGATAGTGATCAGAGGTCTGTCCAACCACTTCAGATAATTTCTGAAGTTTATTCCACCGACTTCAGGAAGAACTAGATTCAAGAGCCTCTAGTGGGCATGTCTGCATACTCAAGCTTTCCACTGACACCTTTAGATGTCGGTAGGAAATCATTAGGAGGATGCCAACACCATCAGGCCTAAGACAGTCATGGTTACAGTGATACCAGGAAGCCTGATCTGTCTCAGGTACTCCCTGACTGGCCAGGGAAAGCAAGCTGTTCCCCTTGGTCCTCCTTTCTAGGGAATATGGTTTGACGCACACAGTATGGTCAGAACAACAGGTTTGGTTTATTGTCTTGAGTTAGGCTGTGGTGATCAAGGACAGGACTGCCCAGTAGGTACCCCCTGACAGCACTATTAAATGTCTTGCTACCCTTTATATTCTTTTTTTTTCCTCGCATCCTCATTCTCCATTCTCATTTTCTCCCAAATAAACACCAGCCACCCTTATTTGCTATTTTTCCCAAAGGCTCCAGATCTGTTACATATGCAAAAATCAACTGTCATTTGTCATTCTTTTCTCTCTGATCTTCATTATTTTTTCTTTCTTTGGTTATATACTTCAGAGTGTCTTTCCTCCCTCACACTTCTCCCCTTAAATTTTGGGGCTTCTTGCCAAGAGAGATAAACCTCATTTCTTTCCCTGGAGGAGCAACAATTTTACAAAAAAAAAAAAAAAAAAGAGGGAGAGAGGGGGAGAGAATCTTAAACTTGCACAAATCCCACTAATAAAAATCGACTTAAGTAGTATTGTCTGCTATTTTTCTGGTTCTCTGATAGCAAAAACTGGTCCTACAAATTATTCTGAAAAATATGATTGCTTTCTGCAGTTTCTGTCCACTTCCGTTTCTGACTGAATGCATCTAAATAGAAGCCACTCAGCTCTGCTTTGCTTTAAAATTGAATAGCTAGAATCCATGATCAACCACTGTGGAAAAACACAGAAGAAAGTAAATGGATGTGTTAGGGGCAAGGAACTTTTTTCTGTAGCAGAATTGTTGTACTTTCTGTAGTGACATCCCAAGCACAAACCGTATTGTTTCAAGGAGTTGCCTGGCTCTTCTAGGTGAAACTTTGCCCCAGGAGAGCATTATCCCTTGTTGGATATGACAAGGAAACTGAAACACAGCAAGATAAAGAGATTAGCCAGGAAACATCAGCAGATCATTGGCAGAGTCAGGAAGCAAGTACTTGTCTCCTATCTCCCAGGCTGATGCACTCACCAGCCAGCAGAGGTCAACTTAAGATGCATAGCCTATGCGCTTAGGTTCAGGCTCCCATGGCAGTCCCATTCCCTTGGCTTGTCACCTCCTTGTTTGTAGGACCACTGTCCCAAGCACCCTGGGAAGTCTGCAACAATTTCAGCCTTCTAGCAGAACTTGCAGCTTAACTTCTTGAGTGGGGGTCAAGCAGAGCACCATATGTGGAGCTGCTACCGTCACCAACAGGGCATTTGATTTAGCTGCTCATCGATTGCACATATTTGTGGTTTTCTGGTGTGTGGGAAGCATACATTCAAAGCTGGTCATGTGCCTTTCTTCCTCTCATATGATTTTGTGTGAAATCCTTAGCTATAACAAGTCCTACAATTCAAAATACGTGTATATGCTGTCCTATTGCTTTATTAAGTTGTGAATACTAATGAAAAGAACATTAAAAAAGAAAAAAAAAAGATAAGTCTCTCCCAGCCAAACACACACCTGTGAAGTATTTTTGTGTAGTTAGCACAATGGCTGTCAGTACAGATGGTGCAGAATCACACCATTCTTTGGGGAAATTCAGAGACTGTTCTTCATACAGGGCAGGAGGCTGGCTGGCTGGCATTCCCCTGATTGCAGCAGCTGGTATAAGGCCAAGTATTCACGTAAGCATCTACTGGCAGAGGTCCGTTCCTGTACCAGACTTTCTCCTTTACTCCAGTGCAAAACACCCAGGCAAAACCCACCTGTGCCATTCCCAGTACCCAAGGCCTCTCATCTTTGCTGCTAATATTTGGTGAGAACTTTCGGATGTTCATATAATACATGTTTGTAAGAACCTGGCATGTTCTGAGGAATGGGATAAAACAGCAAATCATACAATTTCAGCAATACTGTCATACCTCTGGACATACCAGAGGCATCCAAATCTCTTGGGGTAAAGAAGTAAAGCAAGTTTCTCCACACATATGATGGAAGAAAGCAGCCAGACTGATCCATTCTAAACACAGCTTCCAAGTAAATCGCAGCCATAAGTGTCTATACAAAGTCGGACTCAAGCTTGGTTTCAAAATATACACCTGCAGTCTGTGAATAGCTTTGTGAAATCATGCTGTCCTGCCCTTTTGTTATGATTAACATTAAGATTAAAGAGTGAGTGGGAGATTTCCAAATTGAAGAAAAGAAGTATGAAAGCGTTAAACTAAGCTGACACCATGGAGGGGATATGTTACTTTTATAAGTTTAGTTGAGAGAGTTTTTGGGTGTCAGAAGGACTTAATCACAGGCCTGAGGAGACTGGAACTGTGAGATCGTCTTGTAATACTAATGGCTGATACAGCAGTGTTTCTTACCATGCCAGATAGTCAGCGATCCTCTAGAATCACCTCTGAAGGCATTCAAGACCAGCCACTGACAGACAGGGACCTAATCTTACAGGTACACCAGTCCAACTTGTAATTCTTAGTGCCCAGAAGCAGGTCCTTTTGGTATTTTAGCTAAGTAAGATGGCTTTTTGTAAAACAAAGGAGAAGGTAATAATAGAGCAAGGTTCAGGCTAACATCCAATTTATTGAAAAGGTGTTAAAATGCAGTTTTTCACAGGAAGGTGAATTTGCCCTTGGCCTGCAATTCATTAGATCCCAGCTCTTGCCTTCACCCTTTTGCCATGAGGGACTAAGAAAACAGCAGACATGATTCCCTAGAGCCACACAACCTGGTACGTAGAGCTCATATGACAGTTTCCCCAAGTAAGGCTGAAAAACATCTTTTAGGCTAAAACCTTCCTTTTCCTTTCAAGACAATTTTTATCTTTAATGCACAGTTTCCCTTTATGGCAAAAAAACAGGCTACATGTAATGGATGATGGTCCATTATTTGTACAATCAGCCAACATCAGCTATTTCAAAAAAAAAAAAAAAAAAAGGGCCAGTGCTATTTTGGGGTGTATCAATAGGGTTATTACAGGAAAACAACCAACATAATTACTCCAGTCTAGACAGCAGTGACTAGGCCTTAATTGGAATAAAGAAGTTGGATTTGAGTACCACAGCTCTAAAAGCTGATTATGAAAAAAAAACACCCCCCAAAAATAAACCAAAGAACAATCAATTAGAAAATACAACCTATGAAGTTTATTAAAGGACCTAGATATATTCAATTGCTTTCCTCTCCCACCCAAATAATGGCTTTATGTATTATTACTTGTCAATATAAGAAAGGCAAGACCCGAACAAATAAATGCAATATGTTTAAGAGTACAACCTTAATAAAGAGCAAAAATGTAATATAACAAGCTTTATAGTTGAAAGCTGTACAAGTTGAAACTACTGTCACTTTATACGGACACCTATTTATTCGTTACCGCTTAAAGAGATCAGTTTTGTTCTGACTAAAGGGCGGACTAGCAGTACAGTTACCAGAAATCCATATGGGATGCCATATTCTTGACAACCCAGCTTTTAATTGCCTCAGAAGTTGGCTCATCAGCTTTCATGGGTGAAAACATAATAGAAAAGGAAATACTATTTCTCATCCAATTTTATCTCATTCAGCATTCCTGTTGCCCTCACTGTTACACTATCAAATTCAATTTATTGAGATAAAACTGATACTAATTACCTTTTCAAACATTTCAGTTCTTTAGGTGTTTTTTAAAATCAATTTATATGTATTTTTACATGTTCAATTGAAATTAACATTAATTTGTAGCTTGGGTTTAACAGAATCAATATTTAGCAAATTTCCATACCATCTGCTTTCAAAAGAAAAATATTCTTCAGAGTGTGCACTCAAGATAGCAGTGGACATATTGAAGTCAATGAAATCAGAAAGAATATTGAAAGAACAAGATCTTAGGGATAGAGTATTGGATAATTTCCTTACATGAGGCTCACAAAGCAGGTACACAACAGAAACCCTTACCCTCCTGCAAACTCCTCTAGCAAAGGTTCCACGTTGAGACTTGGAAGTTCAGCCCCTCACAAAAATCTGTGATTTCCTGAAAGGCCAGCACATTTTCCAGAGAAAGCAACTGGATTGGTTTACATTTAGTTTTGTTTGTCGCAGCTTAAATACAAATTCAGGTATTCAGGAGATGAATGAACTGCTTGGTATTTTCTGTGCTTTGATGTGAAGTGTTTTTAAGAATTAGACTGGTGATATATGATTCAGTTGTCAACTGAACCTTTCACAAAAAGCATTACATCATTAATTCCAACACAGAGAAGAGCAGGCTGTTATGATTTTAAGAGTGTACCGTAAAAACAAACTTTTAAGTAGTTATTTAGTCATTCAAACACCACTTCCAACCTCATCATCCTTAAAGAAATTAGAAATTGCAATTAGGCAATCTTCACCTAATGTTGAAAAGTAACTTGGAATAGTGGGGAAACTTTTCAAGATCCCTTCAACTGCACAGTTAAGATAATGCAGTTATCTTAAGTTAAGATAATAGTTTTCTGGAGATATGCTTCAGTAGTTCCAAATATTTAAGACTAATAAAATGAAATGTCTTCTGGAACTCTTTTGGCAATTGAAGAAAAGTGACTAAAAACATGATTACACATATTTTAAAACCATATAATGATTTATGTACAGCATACTTTGCTGTGTTAGGGACTAAGAGCCAAGAACATACTAGTGTTTCTGGAAAATCCGTGTTTGCTTTCTCGGTATAAATGATTATATGTTTTCAAAAGCCAAACTATTTGAATGCTCTGCACTTTTCCCATTTACAAATATTCCTAATGCAGTTTCATTGTCGCTTTTAGAACTAATCAAGAGAGAGAGGCTTGTTCCTTTTTCAGAGTTGCAATAATGAACAACTATCAAAAACATTGATATTTTCACAATTTGAGATGGTGGCTAGAGAGAAAAGATATGTCTTTTCAAAACTAATCTTTTAATTGTTTTTGCAACTGAAAGAAGAATCATTACTAGCATGTACTTAAAATTCTAGTTCTACCAAGAAGTATTGCTTCAGTTGTAGATAAGCCTTGGAAAAACGCACTTTTTAATCTTTTGTCACATATGAATGGCTCTGGATAGTACCAGTATTTCCTCAGGATGAGTTCCATACTGAAAACAAGGTATAATCAGCAGGATATACTTACCTGCAAAAGTTTGATTCATGTAGCTAACTAATGAAATAAGGAATCTCCTTTAAAACACGGGAAGACTGGTCATCTTCCTCAAAGAGGAATTATTTTCAGGAAGTTCAACACCTGGTTAACCAGCTTGCACATCTCATACAAGACAAAAAAATAGATTTATTTTGTTAAGCCTCAGAATTAAAAGTTATGGCCTATTCCTGAAAATCTGGTGTGGAGCTACTTTTTCAGGTGAGCCAGGGACAGAACTTCAAGTTGGATGGGAACTGTGAGGCAGATTTGCTTAAAGGTTGTAAAATTAACAGCCCGGCTCCTCAAAAATGGAAGGATACATCTTTTCAAGTGAAAAGACAGATATATTATTATTGTATATATATATGTATTATTATACAGATATATATTAAAATTCAAACAAGAAGAATTAACTCTCTAAAATAGAGGTAAACCAAGAGATTAGGTAAAACAGAAGTGAAACCTTGAAATGATTTGCAAAGGAAGGTCCTCTAGTTATTTTATTTTACTGAAGCACATCCTTTCCTTTAGGTTTCCTGACAATCTGACAAGTTGTTGTCACGAGGTGGATTGAAAACTGGCTGCAATATTCAGCTTGAAGGTTAATCACTGGTTGATCCACATGAAGCCCAGCTGGATGCAGCGGTGTACCAATCAGCAGCAGTGTACTCCAAGAGCTGGTACTGGGTCCAGGACTGTTTAGCTTCTTTATAAGTGACCTAGAAGATGAGACAGAGTGCACCCTCAGCATATTTTCAGATCGTACAAAGCTGGGAGAATGGGTGATAGGTCCAATGGGTGTGCTGTCATACACAGGGACCTCAGCTGGCTGGAGAACTGCACCAACAGAAATGTCCAGAAGAACAACAAAGTGAACTGCAAAGTCCTGCACCTTGAGAGAGAATAACCCCATGCACCAGTACACACCATAGGCCAACTGACTACAAAGCAACCTTGCAAAAAAGGACATGGAGGTGCTGGTTGGCGAGTGGAAAACGAACAGCAAGTCACCCTTGCAGAAAAGGTAGCCAGCAGCACCTTGCTGCATTAGGAAGAGCATTGCCAGCAGGTTGGTGGTGATTATTCTGCACTGTTGAGCTCTGATGTGACTGCATCTAGAGTGCTATGCAAGACAGACATGGAGATACTAGAGCAAATCTAGCAAAGGCCCATGAAGATGATTAAGGATTTGGAGCGTCTGATATAAAGAGTCTGGGAGAGCGGTAATTGTTTTTACCTGAAGAAGAAAAGTCTGGGGGGTGAGGGAGCACATCTTATGTTTGTGTATAAATTCGGGAAATTCATTGTAAACTTGAGAAAAAAAAAATTAAGGGTCATCAAACACTGGAAGACGTTGCCCAGGCCAACTGTGGAGTTTCAATCCTAGGAAATCTTTAAGACCCAACTGGACACAGTCCTGAGCAACCTGTTTTAGCTGGCCCTGTTTCGAGCAAGGGGGTTGAACCAAATGATCTCAATAGGCCCCTTCCAACCACAACTATTCTGTGATTCTGTGAAAGCTGCCTCTTCTGGAATCAGGCTGTTGAACCTGCCAGCCGGCCAGTTTCAGAGCTCAAGACAACCAGCAACACACGTCCTCAAGTACAGCCTCTGAAATTTTTTCCTGTCAGCTGAGACAGGCAGAGTCTGTACTACTGACCATTTACTGGCACAATACAGAAAGTATGAGAGGAAAGAGCTTTGCCAAGGAGAACTTTCCGAGGCAGGTTTTTATTACCCTGTTCTAGGCTATTTGCCTCATTTGTTACCACTACCCTCTTGTATGCTGCTTGTTTCTGAAGATTTCCAACTGCTTACAGGTGAGTACATTTTAGTTTTCCATGGTTAATATCGTACTGTTCCACACTCCACACTACTGCAGGCCAATGAGAGGACAAAGCAATACAAACATAATGATTAGCAAGAAGGAAATATGTTACTACATGACAAGAACATGGTATAACGTATCAACTTCTTTAAACATACTACATAACATTTATTACTTCTGTAGTTCCATAAAAAATTCTCATTATCACTGAGGGGAAGGAAATACCAAAAATGGAGGATAATATTATGAGATATAACTAAACCTTCAAGTTTTACATTCTCCTGAGCAGAAATGCAATCTTAATTTTGCAGATGAAGCAAGACAGTCGTGGGGTTTTTCCACAGATCCTTTCGCAGATTTCTTTATAAGGTTGAAAAATATATTGAGAATATAAAGAAATACACTGGCAACAGGAAAAAAAAAAAAAAAAAAGAATGTCGTTTGATCCTTCTGTTCCTTTTTTCCTGGTCTCCAGCTGCAGAAGCATTTGATGTCACCGAAAAGACAGTGATCCTATTCTTCCACAAACACCATCAGCAACTAACAGAAGAGAAGAACAATGGAAAACTTTGATAATCCTCCTCTATCTACAGGATAAATCAATGTTCTCAAAGCTCTCTGGAGCATTGAACCACTTCTTGAATCTTATGGACCAACTATGTGGGACAAATCACATGCCGAGGCGTCAGCTCATGACATAAAAAAAGTCATGTGAGGTTATACAGCAAGGGAGAAGCACAGCAGCAAAAGAAACCAACGGTAGACCACAGCTTCTACCATACCACACTGCTTAGCTCAGAAACATTGTATTTCCACATGGTTCTTCAGATCTGCTTCAGAAAGTTTACTGTGGCCTTCCAAACCACCAAGATATTAAAGATCAAGTACATAGCATCTTCAAATAATAGTTTATCTAAATAAAAATCTAAATTTATCAAATAAACTTAATTTGTCCCCTTATTTGCATATAACATAAGATGTAATTGGGATTCTCTAATTTGCCTGCACCTGCACTTCTACAGGGACTGAAAATGTGTATCTTTGTCACCAGACCCATCTCCACCATATTTCAATACCTTCTCAATTAAAATAAATGCAAAGCTTTATGCACCTTGTGGGTACACCAGGTACAGCCAGACTGGCCAGCTGTATATTGCCTGCAAGACAGCATTATTTTCAGAGGGCAAAAGACTGTGCTATGGTGACTTACCAAAGGCTGCACAGGACAGCACTTCATCAGCCACTATGTCTTTAGGCAGGTTCCTCTGGCAGAAATAACAAATGAGCATGAGTCCCTTTGGCTTTAAGTTTGAAGGAAAATCTTCCTTTCTGCCATGTCCTTTATCATACTGAAGCAAAATATGTTTTTTAAAAATATGACTGTTCTCTACCTGTATTACAAAATCATGTACATTGTCTGTAGTCCTGGAAGAACTCAAAATCCTATGGAGTAGACATGCAAAAAACCTTATATTTTAGTTATCCCTTGTGCCTTACAGTAAATCAGTATAATCTGCCTTTTATTAGGTTATTGGATGCTGTGGCAAAGAAAAAAATTTGGCTTTTAAGCACTCTGAAGTGAGTACTTTGAAGCCTCAGTAAGTGATAATCAAGAAAAATGGCACTAACATCTTATGATAAATCTTCTCTATATATTTAACTAGGATTACTTGTGAAGCCTCAGAAATTAAAATGATTATATATAGCCTTACTTAAGACTTGAGTTGAGTTTAATAAAGCATGTGATATTGGTTTTCAAAATCTTCTCTTTTTGAACGAAGGTGGCTATAGCAATGCCAGTCAAATGAGCTCTTTTGTGAATGGATGGTTCCCTTCACCCCATAAGCCTACTTGACAACACCATTTGTCATCAAACCACCTCCACATGGCAAGACAGCACATGCACTGCGGATAGGACAAACTTAGACTCGGCCCATGACTGCCTAGTAGAATATCTGTTGTTTGCTTTCTGCCTGCCCTTTCTACAGCAGTATGCTAATTTGAGTCTTTCTCTACCATGCAGCCACTAATTTTTCATGTGACTTGAAAGAATATAAGGTAACCTAGAACTCTTAAAGGTAGTAGATTTGGTTGAATTTGGCCAGCAAATTCAGAAGATATTAGTGTGGAACTGAGAGATGAACAGAGAGACAGTGCCATAGCACATGTCTCTTCCAGAAGTCTTGAAGTCAAGTTAAAAAATAACTTCTCTTAAGCAATCCATTCAACTAGAATTAGTACCTGAGGTTTCAGTGTTATAAAAGTAATTATAATTTTCCTCAAGGGAGGATTGAAAAAATTCTTGATGGCCATTAAAAATAAAAATAAAAATTAGAAAGCTCATGAAATCTCAGTTCTCTTGACAGTTATAAGAGCTTTGCTGCCAACTTCAGAGTCTTTTTTCTTGTAAAGTCTTATTATTTAGCAAGAACATGATCATTTCTCTATAACATTTCTCCATCTTTGGGTAAAAGAACTATCTTCCTGAGTATCATTACTAGACCCAGGTGCTCTTGTCTAAGTATTTCCAAAATGGAGGCTAATAATTGCGAGGTGCTTTAACATTTCTTGAAATGTAAAAACGGGAGGAAATGGACATAGAGAGACAATGGGACTGTAATTCTAAATAATATATAATTTAGTCATTCAATGTTTGGGGAACCTTAAGTTTGCTGTAGGCAATGAAGATATTTACTCTAACCTCTTTTCCACCTATATCATCTTTCCTACGTAATCGAGTTGCTCAGGGCCATCCAAAGGTCTACAAAAGTCAATGAGCTGACCTGGGAGTAGACTGGGAACTGCAATGTTCTAGCAGCAGAAGAAATTGTTCTGCAGTCATACATCTCTGCAAGCATCTCCCAGGTTTTGTTATACCACAAGGGAGACATTTTTTCACTTCTGTCTGTCAAGCTTTGTGGTCATAGACAAGTATTATCTGAATAGCAGCAGTTTCATGTCTATGCAAAGTTGTTCTTGAAAATTACATATGCACAAAGTACATATATAAAAGGCAGCTAAATTTGGTGCCTAATGCTTGCAGTTGTAGTGTGCCTACTTGAGTGCCTCATGCTTGTTTTGTTTTGTTTGTTTGTTTGTTTGTTTTTAACATCTGTCATTTAACACTGACATGTTTCTTTTCCATTTTTTTTAGGACTGGCCCCAGAGTCAACAGTTATGATAATTCAAATATCTATCAAAACAACTGATCTAAAAAAGCACATCTATAACCTACCAGACAATTGATTCTTTCATTGAAATATGTCAGGAGGAAAAGCTTTTTAAGAAATATTTAGAGTAGCTGGTAAAAACAACACTGAAAGTTTACCACAGTGGAACTAACCCAATGTAGACATTCCCTTGGGGAATATGTATCATTTAGATATTTATCTTCATTTAACTTACTGTGTCATGATTTTCTTGTTTGTAAACTGTGAAATAAATCAATTTCTGTCTTTAAGATAAATCACAATTCCAACTATTTACATTCAAAATGTGATAATTTAACTATTTTTTGGTACCAAAACCAATTATAAATATCTGTAATATCTACTTTTTTTTTTTTTTGTCTGGAAACATCTATTTCAGGTATTTCACTAAAAAAAAATCTGATAAAGAAAGGAAGTGTTTCAGTTCAACCTTCATCAGAAAACAGTGCTTGCTCACAGTTTTTGATGCAGAATTAGAACAGGGCAGCAACTATTAAATTCCATAACCCAAGATCCCAGCTCTCTTGGGATTCTCAAATACATTCAAAAACTTCCTGGTGCCAGCCACAAAATACAGTCTGAACAGAACCTGAATACATCTCAGTACTGGGCACTTTTGGGGACTTGGTGAGTGGCCTACATGGACCTCTTTTCTGAATAACTCTCAGCTCAGAAAGAAAGAGCAGTGAGAGCACATGCAAGTAACTGTAGACAGAAGAATGCTTTTGCAGATAGACTTGTAGCAGGAAAGATAAAGAAAGATAGCCTGGCAGCAGGAAAAGTAGCCACTGCAACATTGCCAGCCTATTGACTTCAGCAGACTGGAGGAGAGCTAAAAGAGCTAAAAGAAAATACATTTGCATAATGCAAGGATTCCTCCACCAGGACAGGATAAAAATGGAAGTCTTAATGTGCAAGTATTTTCTGAATATTCATCAACTTGAATTTTAATGGTAGGACAGTGTTAAACAAGGTATTAATAAAAGAATAAATACACTTACCTGAAAAATAAGACTTTTTGAACATATAGATATTGTTTGAAATGTTTGGGTGCCAGAACAGCTGAATATTTTATTCACCCTGAGCTTCACAAAGCATGAAGAAGGAACCAAAACAAACCTAGAAAATTTAAAAAGTAAATGGAGAAACAAGGAAGGATGTCCACCACTCAGTAGACTACACCAAAAGTTTCTGTGCAGCCTAGTCCCATTTAAGAGCTCAAAATGGTCATTAAAAAGTAGGTCCTACGTAAGTGACAGCCCCCTTGTTTACACTGCCCTGCAATTTCTTTGACCCATACATCATCTCCTACACAAGTTCCTCTATAGGGTAATTCTCACACTTGAAAAGCTACCATCCTCTATAAGACTATGGAGAAAGCAAAGATCCCCAAAGACAGCTATCATTTTCTGTTCTGCAGAATAATATACGGGAGATGAAGAAAGGGACAAAAATCAGGAAGGCATGTAAAAAGATCTGAGGAAGGTAGAATGATTTTGCACCTCCTATGTGCTTATGTCACATGGAAATTACAATATTCTAAATTCAAGTATTTGAATAAATGTTTAAATAGGAAACTCCTTCTAAAGTTTATTCTCCCTCAGCAAAGCATGTGTCTGTCCAGCATATAACTGTGTGAGATTCAGCATGTTTGATTTAAATAATGGGCGTTACTGAAAGTATTTTGGCTTTGAAAAAGGCTGAGCAAAACTCATGAATCTGACAACGCACCAAACAGTAAATTGCAGTTCTGAGAGTCAGTCTCCGGAAACAGTTGTATTTTCTCCACCTTTATTGAGCTAAGTTATTGAGCTAAGGAAAAGGCAAGGCAGGAGTGGCTCTGAGTCAAAAGTGCTTACTTATGACAAAAAATGGCAGAGATGAACCGACATCCTTAGAATTATATATTTTTTAAGAATTCATTATAATTAGTATATTAAGTGACTCTGAGATAATTAGTGAAACTTATTTGTCCATCCTTTCTGCACAGAATGAATGCTTGGAGAGAAATTGCAATAGATTTTAACTTGTTCATCATTCCTGTTTAGGACCCATCTCTAAGAAAGCAGAGTGTGCGGTTTTTGAGTGTCACAGGAAAATAACCTTCTTCATACTGCAGGCCAGAATATCGATGTGCTGGGAGGTGACACAAAGAAATATCTGTGCCTGTTAAAAAGGATACTGCAGATTTTCCCCTTTTTCCTAGCTTATGTGGCTGATGGGAGGCTGAGAATGACATATCAAAAAAAAAAAAAACAACGAGAGCAACATTTCACCTGCATATGTTAACTGTTTTGATTTAGCAGGAGAAAATGCAATGTTTGCTATGACAAAACGTCATCCATCCTTCTCATCTGGACGTCCTTGGGGAGGCTCAGGAGCAAGGAAAAGTGCAGCAATTCTCCATGGTGCTTTCTGACGAGTAAAATGGAGAGGTTAGGGCAACCAGCAATAATTATACAAAATATTGAATAATGTGATAGTATTCTTCCCATGAAGCTAACCAGAAGGGCCCATTCATCCTGATAACTTTTTAATAACAGCTATTTGTAATTGGTTTTGAATATACTTGTCCAGTACTTTAAGGGGCCTTCCAGTACCTAAAGGGGGCCTACAAGATGGGGAAAGACTCTTTATCGGGGAGTGTAGTGGTAGGACAAGAGGTAACAGTTTTAAATTAAAAAAAAAAAAACTAGATTTAGATTATATATAGTAAATGAATTCTCTCCGAGAATACTCAGGCTAGTGAGGCACAGGCTGCCCAGAGAAGCTGTGGATGCCCCATCCCTGGAGGTGCTCAAGGCCAGGCTGGATGGGGCTTTGGGCAACCTGGTCTGGTGGGAGGTGTCCCTGCCCATGGCAGGGGGTTGGAACTGGGTGGGCTTTAAGGTCCCTTCCAACCCAAACCATTCTGTGACTCTGTGATTCTATGTTTATTGTATACATTAACTTAACCTAACCAATAATTCATGGACACAGTTTAGTTTTGTGGTTAGAATTGAACTCTTCTTCTTGTCTCTGAAGACAAGCACTATCTCAATACTTTTAGCATCTGATATGCTATCTCAAGCAAATTATTTTTTCAGATTTTCAGACAGGTTCTTTTACGTTAAAGCTCTGTATTTATTTGGGGAAATGCCACTCTGCTTCTGAGTTTTAATGATGTGAAAAGAACACAACCCATGCAATATCTTCTCAGGTTGTTTTAGAATTCAATGGGAGGCAGAAAATAACTTAACCACTCTTATTTATTAGTGGATCAGGGACTCTCCCATGTGAAATGAAGTTTGAATTATATTTATCCATGGAAAAATGGCACTTCATTGTAATGTATGTGCCTATCCACTATTCTTAATCATTAGGAGCTGGAGGAAATTATTAGCACCTAAATTCAGCTTCAGCATGTTTGGTTGGAGATCTTTTGAAAATCTGAAATAATAATAATAATAATAATAATAATAATAATAATAATAATAATAATAATAATAATAATAATAATAAAACAATAATAATATAACAATAATATCTACCACCATACTAATGACACTAAAACCATCACCTAGTTACTTCTAGTAACTTCTAGTTGACATGGTAAATCTTTTCAGCAAATACGCTATTATGCTACCCATACAATTATAAAAATAGATAACGTTACCTGGTTCTTTAAATTGGTAACGCCATATAAACTAAAATGATATAAATATTTGAGATTTAAAAGTCAGTCTAAGCAGACTAAAGCCCCTGGACTAATTATCATCTTTCCTTACCAAATACCTTTTCCTGATTCTATTCCAGACTTTGCTAACTCTTACATGCCAGTTACATTACCTCTTACAGACCTTCTACCAAGATCAATAATAATGATCAGACAAATTATTTTACTTCATAAATTGATTCCTGGACTGTGTCCTCAGTCAGGTAGAACTGAGTATTCATCTCATAAGTAATACATTGTTTGCTTACATACCTATTTGACTCACCTGTACTTCCAGGATGTCTGTATTCTGGAACAATTCTCTTCATTTATCAAGACAAAGGACAAGACCAATTAAAAAAATTCCTGGTTATGTACGGTTCAAGGTGGCCTTTTTCTCTCTCTTTGCATTCACTGTTTGCATACACAGCATATCAGCGGCCTCAAGTAGAGAAACAAATATCAATTAATCAATTTCTTTTATTCCACAGTTGGCTGAATCCATTCAAGGATGCTGTAAAGCATCTCAGTTATGTACATTAATATCCTAATATGAAGAAGAATCAAGCTGAAATGCAAAGTTTAAAGCATAAAGTCTTGCCTAGCCACCCTCTCAGCCTCTTCGTTAGGAATTACTGGGCCTACTATTCCCCCCTTATCTGTTACGTATTGATTTCCATTTAAAACCAAATACTATAGAAACGTTATAGTTGCTATGGTCCTGTCAGAGATGACCAGGCTTTTAGCTTGGAATTCCACTCTGATTTTCCTAAACTGGTAACTGGTCCCATATGTAATCAAGTCAGTGTCAAACACCTTCCTGAACCACTCAGTGAAATAAATGCCAAATATTGTTTGACATTATTGCAAGTACATCACTGGTTATTTGGATTAAGTCTTGATGCAGTGAGTGCCAAAAACAAAATGAATACTAAGTATCCCAAGTGCATTCATAATAAAATTAAAATCATTTTGTGGCTACCATCATTTGGTTACAGGATCAAAGCAAAAATAATACTAGATGCCAAAAAATCAAGCTCTTTTGTTGTAGCAGAACCATGAGCAATGAAAAATTAAATAAATGCATTAGTGGAAGTATTTAGTATGGGCAAAATCTATTTGCTAAGAACAACTTACAGAAATCAAACTGCTGTTAATGAAAAGTTCACAAAAAAGAGAAAGGATCTGTTTGGTTTGTTTGTTTTTACAAACCTCATTGCATACAAAGTTCCCTCAGTTTTCCTGGCATCTTTCTATGGTTATAATCTGGAAGCAATAATCTTTATCAGAGGCTTCCTTTAATTATCTCATTCTACATAATAATACAAAACACTCATGGCAGTCTGCAGGAGTTATGGGTTTTGTTTCTTTGTCAGACTTCTCAGTGACAGACTAGTCCTCAACATCTGATTTCTAAATGCTTTCAAATCACCTCTTAATTTTTGTCACTGTCTGGAACCTCGATAATCGATAGAGAAAAGCTTATTGTCTTGAAGCAAAGCTTCAGGTTCTTGTCTCACATTTGATAAAACATGGACTATTATACTATAATGCACGGTGAGATGAAGGAAATCCCTGCCCCTTCAGAGAAGCATTCTGTAATCAGACCTTAATTGTGCTCTATTTACGAATTTGTAAATTCTGCCATTATGGTGTCTGCTATTTTTGCAAAAGTACTGAAAAAACAACAACAAAAAAAAAAACAGCTACACAACTCAGGTAAACAAGCACCTTGGTCGCTACATGGGCTGGCACTCACCTGCTGCCTGTTTTTGCCCTTGCCCATTCCTCCTGCAGCACGGCTCTTTCCAGCAGCTGGGATGCAGTTCCACAGGGAAGGAAGGCAAGAGGGCACGAAGCACTTACGGGCTCTGGTTTGAGGGCAAGAGGGAGCAGCACTGTAAAATTGATGTGTAACCACATGCAAAGTCATGCACAGACTGAGCATATGATTGCCGCAGAATGGCTCAATTCAGAATGAGAAACAAAAGGTCCAGCAGGGTGAAAGAGAATAGCAAAATGTATCTCATATCATAGAATTGTCCTTCTTGCAATAAACGTTCCCCTTGAAAAGAAAAGCAAAGCTGTTTTTTTTGTTTTGTTTTGTTTTGTTTTAAGTGTCCATGATTTTTGATCAGACTGAGAACATAGCATCACTAAGAAAAGGAGAATGCACAGAAAGCAGTTACATACCGCCAGCCAACATGACAGCTAAACACATTCATTGTATCAGAGAGATCTGCACTTTGTGCGTGGCACAATCTGGCCCAACCTCAAGTCACCCTTGCAGGCTCATTACCGACAGAGACTGGCACTGTTTTTGTAGACAACCTTAGGATGAAACCTAAAATCAACACAGATAAAATTACTATGACTTTATATAATACATATCTCAGAAAATAAAAAATTACACATGAGAACAATGAGGAGAAGACCAACTTCTCTCTTCTACCAAAGTGACAAATTTCACTTCTTCTTTGCCTTCCTTTTTTCCCTGAACCAAGGTTTGAAGAACTATTTTTAAGATCTAGCACTCGAAGCTTGGGAAGTCCAGAATTAAGACTATCCAAACAAGCATAATCCCAGTTACCCAAAAGGAAAACCATTTGATTTAAATTATGTGTTCACAACCCAATTTTTTCTATGCCCCCCCTTGCCTGACACTGCTCACAGAAAGAACGATACCTACTTGCAGACTAGGCCACTAAAAACTCCTGATTCTGTGCCTGCTTCGTATTCTACAAGGCTTTGTACATTACAGAAGCTGTCAGGGGAACGTCAAGGTGAGAGCAGATGTACGGCGTAGGAACCAGAAAGTCAGCCAGGTAAATGCACTTCCATCGCTGCTACAGATGTCACAGGTGACTGAAATCCCCAGGTTTCCCTCCCAGCTCCAAAGAGATATGTTTTACACTCCTCACTTTCAGTATGTCTTCCTTCAGGTGTTAGCTTTCAAGGGTGTGATCTGAACAGTCAATTCTGCAGCCAGGTCGCAGAGGAGTGTGCACTCCCAGCACTGCTCACGGCCAGCTCTGCGAACGGGGGCAGTGCTGGGAGTCTGCCGACAGACATTGTCCTGTTTGTTATGTCATCTAACAACAGCAACAAGAAAAAGTTTATGTCATCTCACAAAACATTCTTATTCGCTTACATTCCTGCAAAATAAGAGTGCTACAGCTATAGGATAAGGACGAGATGCAGACAATTTTTGCCACTCAGTGTTACCCACCCGTGCATTTAGTGAGATAAAATCCTATGGGGGGGGGGGGGGAAAAAAAGAGTATAATCATAAATTAAAGATATATCGTACAAGTGAGGAAGGTGTCAAAGTTAATATTGTCCAGGTAACTGTTGTTTTTCTGTTGTTTTTCTGTTGAGATCTTTATTTTGCCACTCTAATATTATTGTAGCAGATCAGCTGTGTGCATACTCACAGATGACAAGCAAGCATTATAAACTGTTGAAGTTATCAGACAGAGAATTTATAACTAAATATATAGAAGTTTAGAGAAAAAAAAATGGAAAGAGTTCTGCTGTGGATTAAAAGAAATCAGACTGCCCCTGCATCCACTGGCAGAACAAATCTGACCTCTTTCCCATACAAAAATAACAGGGGAAATAATTATGGAAATGAAGAGAAATGAACCATGAAAGGGTTACAGAATACAAAATGATCACGCTTCATGTGGCATACGGAAGGCGGCTAGAAATCGAGTGCTTGCTGTTTCTTCAAACACAACAAGTGGAGTTCATTGATGAAAGCCAATAGGAGACACATTTGAAGAAAGAAAAGAAGATGGTTCTTCATATAACAGGTGGAATTTGTTCAAAAGTAAACACTATCAGTACCTAAATAATTACCAGTAAAAAATGTAGACATATTGGATTAAGTTCAGATAAAAGCTACAAAAATAATTAAGGGAAACTAAACTAACTGAAAAGAAGGAAAGAGAAATGAATATATAGTGCTGGCTAAATGAAGCTAAGTTATGATTACATCTACAACAAATATTTAAAATGTGTAAACTCTACATTGGTTCATTAGCAGAATCATTTAGAAAGATACAGATACATTTAGAAAGATATTGCACAGATATCACGGAAAAAAACATTAAGTTCCAAACACTGAAGTTCAATGTTAGGGAAAACTTTCATTGGTCTGTGAAATTGAATTAATTGGCATAATAATAGAATAAACATTAGAATCTATATTCACTCGTAAGTGCAGTAGGCAAAACTAGAGAATATTATAACAGGAGGTTTCCAAAGGATTTTCTAATCAGCAATTTGGGGGAAAAAAAATACTTTCTAACCAAGTTGATATTTTTTTCAGGAAATCATAATTTTATTTAAAAATGCCATTCTATTGTTGACATTTCAAACTGCATTTTTTAAGTTGTTTTTTTTTTTTTTTAATTTTTGGTGAAGTGTACCAAGGGATGTATATATAAGGAATATAGAAAAGTGTATATAGAAAACTAATAACTAAGTCCTCCCAAAAGTTATTTCAAAAAAAAAAAAAAAAAGCATCCAGGGTAATCTCCTGAATCTGAAGAGTATACAAATGCAAAGAACTCAAAAGAACATCACAAGCATTGCTATTCAGTGTCACTACAGGTTTTGGCAATCTAATGAACTAGAAGGGATGCCTAAGCATTATCTGAGAGGAAAAATGACTTAATAGACTGCAGTCAAGACAAAGAATGAATGAGAAATCCCCGGCCAAGAAATCCAGCAGTCTCTTTCCGTTACAGCAGATAGGAACAGCAGGATCTGGGCCAGAAGTTCGGATCTGTCACTGCATAGCAGCACAAGCTGGACTTAGCACAGCCAGGGCAGCAGCAAAGAGAAATAAACTGGAGCAGAACACGGGTAAAAGTGGAAGCACTCGCTGTAATCCATGAGCTAAATGCAGACAAACTAAGTAGGGAATTATGTGACTTTTTTCCTCAGATTTTTAAATCTGAGGAATTTCCACAGGAAATCATATCTTAGGTGTACCAAGATTATTTCTCCAGCCATATATCGCAAGAATCATTAGTTATGTATTTCTGAAATATGATAAGGAACCTTTGCAGACCATACAGTCATTTAATTAATACGTGAAGTACCAGCTTTTTCCAGTTCAAGAACCAAAATTGTGTGATAAGTTCCTAATGGCCATAGTTCATCCGCGGGTCTGTATTTATACCAGTCTCATCTGCATAGACTGTCTAATGTGTTTAGCCTCTATGAAGAATTTGTTAACAGTAAATCAACATTGTCATTATTTAATAATCTGACTGTGTTCTATCCTGCTGAGTGGAAATAGTCAATTCTGGCTTTCAAACATCTTAATTTCAGGTCATTTTATTCGATGGGCAGCATTAGATAAAAAGCATCCAAATTAGAGCAAACATAAAAGTCTAACATGATTTCATTTGGCAAGAGAAATACACACTGACATTTCTTTTGTCATGCAAACACACGCCGAAAACGCGGGGCGAGAGAGAGTTGTATAGTACCGTATTTGTCATACGCACACTAAAAGCCTCAGAGGCAGAGCCACACCGCGAATAACTGGGCTCCTGCACGGTGGGTGAGGGCTTCCCTGAGGAGGCACCCCAGTGGTGCAGGGGTGAAAGGGTACCAGGGATCGGTAAGTGCTGCAGGACAGAAGAAAGGCAGGAGCTGGGCTGAGGCATGCCCCTTCCCATACATACGACAACCTCTGTCACCGCTGGCTGGCTGGGCCCAGACCTCAGTGAAGGAACTTCTGAAATACCAAGTGTTTAAACTGCTGTAATTTGTTCTGTTAGCACAACAAAGAAAGTGTTACAACTACTCTTCACTGCCTCACAAGCAGAATGAGAGGCTGAGAAAATGCAGATCTCCTCTAGACATCTATGGTGAGCAGCAGGACCCTCAAAAGACCAGAGCTTCAAGGTAGATCTTGCTAGAGATTTTCTTCAGTGAGCTCCCCAAGGAGGACCAAAAGGCTCTTAAGTTAATAAATAAATAAATACATACATACATACATACATACATACATCAGGTTGATGAGACTCGAACTTCTTCAAGCCTGGAGCATGAGCAGGTGCATCAGGACCTCCCCCTCCCTCCACAGTCAGCGGAGTTCCTTGACCAGCTTCTGCCAAGGAGCATGGAGGCACACTGGGAAAAAGGAAATAACCCAGGAAGACTGCTTGTGAGTTTAACAGTGCTATTTCCACGTGCAGCCATGAAGACATCCGCACTGGTGAAATGCTAGCCTGGTTCCTGGAGCACTGCTGTCCTAGGCCAGCTAGCATTGCACCAGCCAGTGCCCAGCGCAGTTTGTTGGCGTGCAGGATCAGAGGGTGCACCAGCACACTGCTGGCTAAACTGTGCTGTCGTAACCAAACGTCAGTGACAAATCCTAAAACCACTTGTGGGAGAACGAATAGTGCATGCTAATTACAGATTATCCATAAGGCCATCATGAGATTTCAACACAGACTACATTTTCCCTCTGTAAACTCTACTTTAAAAGTCTCTTCACTCAATAACATGATTGCCCATGACAGAGTAAATTAATAAAACGGTACATGTGATCATTTCAGCATAAAGTTTGAATGGACATCCTGTTGGCATGAAGGAAGTAAGATTTTGGAGAGCAAAATTGGGTCTACTGGGCCTCAGTGGGCTGATAATGCTTCAGTACCTGGGGACAGTCCCAGACACATTGAAGGCTGCAGCCTCGCTGCCCAATGCACAGGGTTAGGAAGGGATTTACAGTGCCATGGGCCAGCAGGCACAAAATAGGAAAGAGTGAAACAGAAGGTTAAATTAACTTCAGCATTTGACTTAACTTAATACTGGATTTCTTCCTTCCCTCAGAAAAGCAGAATTCCCTACTCTTTAATCCCTTGCAACATGGTCTTGCAGAATCGCACATTCTTCATTCTTCCTCACAGAGCTTAAGCTAACATGGGTTCATTTCACAGACAGGCAGAAGTCAGCACTGAGTTCCCATCCTGCTGTCAGAAAAAAGGGCAAACAGCTATATTATAGCTATGACCACTAACTACCCACTTCTCTCAGAAAACACGCATTACATTATTTACTCTATGTAGTACATATTACATTTCTATAATGCATTGTTTGTTTGCTTATGTTTTAGGATCTGTCTTCTGAGCCTTCACAAAAATATTTTGCAATAATCTGATACAGATTTGGGGATCAAACATTTGCATTCCACCAGTTAAGCCCAGCTGTGGCTTCTGGAAAGGCAGAACATATTTTGTGAAAAGGCAAGTAGGAAGGTGACACTTTTTCCACTAAAACATTGAAAAATAAAAAATGACCCTACCTTTGGAATCAATGATTATCCTGGAAATCAAAAAGACTGCAAATGTTAAGCACCAATAAAAATTTAATTATTTTGTATATACGTCAAAGCTTATGCAAAGCACGTGCTATTATGTCTAGGCCTTAGAGTCCCACCTGCTTGAATTATGAGGCGGTCAGACACAAAGCTTTTTAAAAAGACGTGTAAAGGTAAATATAAAAATAAGTAGAAATTTGTAGTCCTTTAAGTCCCATAAGACATGAAAATGTGACCAGGTATGAAATGATGAGGTGACATGTCCCTAAACAATCAGAGAACTGGAAACAATGGCTCAATAAAAGGCAAAACATCCCATTCCTCAGCTGGGGTATTTACAGACTGCTGTAGGAGAAGAGAGTAGAGAGGACGTGCTTCGGTCTCCTACTGCTTCCCAGTCAGGCACATCTTGGATGCTGGGATGGACGTGAGGAGGGACTGCCTGTTCTCTCCCATCACCTACTGCCCTTAGGCTTCTGGTTTCTGAAACCTAGGCCTTTTGGGGGGTTATTTCTTTTAACCGCTTCTAGCCACAGGAATGAAAAAAGTGGCATGTCTCTACCAGAACCTCTCCGGGGGTGGCCTAGATCTAGCTATTGCTTCACTTGCCACTTCTAAGGAAGGGACCGTGTCGTCTCCTCTGGTGGCCAAGAGAAGGTAGAAGGGGCTACTGCTTCAGGGGGTGGCTGTAGTTTCGTGGGAGGTGCATAGGTAGCTTCAGCATCACGGACAAGAGCTCGGCACCCAGTTCTGACCTCAGCCAGTCAGGGGCCACTTCTCCATTTCAGCCTCACCGCGCCCCCAGGCTTAGTGCTATTATGCGGCTTTGCTGGGCAGCACTGAGATGCTCAGCCCTTTGCAGAACGAAATCCACAGTGACTTAAAATTGAAATCAGGGTTACCAATAACTAAATGGAAATAGTGTTGTTTCCCAGAACACAGCAAATCTTTCACAATGTACTGGGGTGCATGTTTTTCGTCTCCACTGAGCTATGAACAATAGGGAACTCTCCGCTTTTATTAAAAACTTTGAGGGATTATTATTTTAGTTAAGCCTTTAAGAATTCATACCTATCTGGAAAGGGCAGCTTGTGTAATGAACTTCCTGTTTTCATCATAGCTGGATACTGCTTTTTGCTGTTGCCTGTTATTACCCAGTTAATATGAACTGCCTGGAGTTTATTTTTAGCTCACTTGAGCCTATTGTAAGGTCTGTTCAAGAACTTAACTTTCAAACAAGACGATGTAATTACTGCATCTAACACTCACTTTAGGAATACACTCTTAGGTCTTTTCAAACAGCCAAGGTATGAAGTGAAAATAGGTAATGAATAGTGATTGAATACCAGAAACCTGTACAATTCAAAAATTATCTTTTATTTTCAAATTAAAAAAGTCATACTCCATTCCCTTGATCTCCAATAAACACAGCAGAGAGGAATAAATATTTGCCAAAATGAGCAGGGTATATTTTTATTTGAGAAAAAAATGTACAGTTATCAAAATGTCTTGAGATCTTAAAATCAAGAACTTTGAATTCTTCTGCATCAAACGTTTTTTATGTATATAAAATCACCTGTAGCACAAGTGAAAAATCTTTAAGATTGAAATGAGACTGAATGTAAACTCTGCAAATGACACTTTTTTAACAGTCTTTCAACTTCTTACAGAAAAGAAAATAGCAATAATAAAATCACATAGAATCACAGGGCAATTCAGGTTAGAGGGTATCGGAAGGGGTCACCTAGTCCAATGTCCTGCTCAAAGCAGGATGAGCCATGAGGTTACTCAGGGCTTTATCCAGTCTAGTCTCAAAATCCCCCAAGGATGGAGGGTGCACGACCTCCTCCGGACAGCCTGTTCCAACATCTGAGTGACCTCATAGCAGAAAGGTTTCTCCTTGCCCCCACTGCAAAACTCTCTTTTATCAACATCTGCTTGTTGCCTCTTGTTCGACTGAGAAGTGCCAGGCTCCGTCTTCTTGATGAGCTTGTCCCAGCTCAGGGAACGTCGCTGTTATGCCCCCCCAGGGCTGTCTCTTCCCCAGGCTGAACAAGCCCTGCTCCCTCAGCCTCCCTCCCCAGGGCAAGTGCTGCAGCCCCCTGGCGATGGCCCAGCACTGAACTCAAGTCTTTCTTGCTTTCGGTCACCCAGAACTGAACACGGTACCCAAACGTGGCCTAACAAGTGCTGAGAAAATGGGAATAATCACTTCCCTTCAGCTGTTGACTGTATTCCTGTCACCACAGTCCAGGACACTGTTGGATCCTGTCCAGCCTGCTGTCCACCAGGTCCTCTGGGTCCTTTCCTCAGAGCTGCCCCCCACCACTCTGTCCCCAGCCTGGGCTCTTTGCACAGGGTCTTTCTTTCCCAGGTGCGGGACTTGGCATTCGTCCTAGGGATAATTCCGTAGATGGTTCTTAAACATGAGCGTAACATTTTCCTCTTCTCTGTTTTGTTCTGCTATTGCAGACTCATCTTACTACAATTTAGCTTAAAGGGGTGGATTACATAAATCAGGATACATTTAAAATCTGATTAGATGAGAAAGAGAGATAAAGAAGTCTGTCTTGTTTGTCACGATGAATGATTTTTTTCACTGTCTTCCATTCCTTATATACTTTTACACTTAATGCTGTAGCTAGTTTGGCTTCAGCAGACTCACGAGAATTTACAGAGGCTGTACACCAAAATAAATCAACTATTTGTCTCTTGAGCTAGTCGAATAAACTAAAGGTCACAGCACTTTCTATAGGTATACATTTTGAATAATTTCAGTATTAAAACTTAACTCTAATAATCCTTATATTGTTTGCTTAAAGCCAACTTGATATTAGTAGTAATAAGTACTCTCCAGGAAAAGTGAACATTACTAGGAAACAGGTATATTAAAAAGGATTTACAGATAAAAGAGGAATTTAAGTTTGACAAGCCTATTAATGGTAGGCTCACTAAGTTTAAATTCATTACATATATCAGTGAATACAAAGGAATTTTTTGTTTTGTTGCAAACAAAATGTATTTCTGGCCACCTGATGCCTGGGAAATTTCACAAACAATATAATAGTTTTCAAAAAAAAAAGATGTTATAGGTTACAAAAAAGGACACATAGCATAAGATATCAAGATATATATAGTTCTCTGTACTTTCAAGGAGGCTTTTGTGCAATTTCAAATGGCCAAGCAGTATTTACTTGAAATGTTTAAAAACGAAATGCAAAAGATTCAGGACTGAAATTTCAAAGCTAACTATTGCAGGCTGTTGAACAAAGGAAACTTATTTTCTTTTTTGAAGCTTTGATTTTTTTTGCTACGTCACTGACATTGTGATTTTTAAACTGTTTATTGCCTTTTACTTAAAATTCACCCTGGAGATAAAAATAAAAAATAAAAAAAAATCAAGAAACATTGTCATTACAATCCTTTCAAGACAATTTTCAGTGAAAGCTACTTGTGTTTGGTTTGCCATTTGAGTATCTATTCAACATTATGTCTGCTTCCCTTCTCTGCTTCTTTTTACATTTCCCTCGAAACTAATCTGACATCAAAGACCTCATCATCAAAATTACACAGCAGGTATTTGGATGAATTAAAATTTTCACAGCTAGCATATATAATAAATGACAGTTGTGGTGGGCTGACCTTGGGCGGCTACCAGATGCCCACCCAGCCGCTCTCTCACTCCCCCTCCTCAACAGGACAGGGGAAGAAAATAGGTCAAGATAAAGACAAGGGAGATCATTTACAAATTACTGTCATGGGCAAAACAGACTCAGCTTGGGGAAAATTAATTTAATTTGTTACTAATTAAAAATAGAGTAGGATGGTGAGAAACAAGACAAAAAAATAAAAGCACCTCCCCACCACCACCCCCTTACTCCTAGGCTCAACTTCACTCTCATCTCCTCTACCTCCCTGAGCAGCGCAGTGGGATGGGAAATGGGGGCTGTGGTCAGTCCGTAACAGATCCTGTGCCACTCCTTCCTCCTCACACTTTTTCCCTGCCTCAGTGTGGGTCCTTCCCATGAGCCGCTGTCCTTCACAAACTGCTCCTGCGTGGGCTCCTCTCCACGGGCTGCAGCTCCGGCCCGGGGCCTGCTCCTGCGGGGGCTCTCCATGGGCCGCAGCCTCCTCCAGGCCACATCCACCTGCTCCACCGGGGGCTCCTCCACGGGCTGCAGCGTGGAGATCTGCTCCGTGTGGGACCCATGGGCTGCAGGGGGACAGCCTGCTCCTCCAGGGGCCTCTGCACAGGCCGCAGGGGAACTGCTGCTGCGTGCCTGGAGCACCTCCTGCCCTCCTGCTGCACTCACCTTGGGGGCTGCAGGGCTGCTTCTCTCATGTTTCTTTTCCTCCCTCCTCACTGTGCTGTAGCATTTTTATCCTGTCTTAAATACATGTTTGGCACCGGCACTGGATGGCAACGGTCCACCTCTGGGTGGAAATCTAGAACCACAAAGACACTACTGGTTTTGACATCCCTGTCCTCACCTGTTGCAGCTAGAAATACTACACATCCTGATGTTTTTCCACTGTCTTGGGTTCGAATACTGATGCTCACACACCATCATTAAAGTAGAAAATGAAAAGATAGATGAACTCTGGCATAAACAAGAAATAGGTGAGTGTTTCTGATGTCCCCAGGAAAAGTGGGGAAAAATTGTTATTAATTGTGTTTTAAGCTGGACAACACCGGTGCCATGTATTTAGTCTCTGTTGTCCTCAAAATAAATAAAAAATGGCTCTTTTTAAAAGCTTGACCCTGGCAACAAAACATAGCAGACTGGGGTGGATGGTCTTACTACCTTTCTGCAATGAAAGGGAGGGAACAGGAGATTTTTCATCCATGCCCATACCCTAGATTCAGCTTTGTCTAGACCCATCACATTAACCAGACACTTACTCACCTGCAGAAATTCACCTGCACTTACTCACCTGTCTCCTGGGATTATTTTTCTATAAGGAGAAATTAGGCACATGAAAATTACATGGATGACACTGAAATTGTTTTGGTGGGCTGGTGTTAGCAGATCTTTTTTTAATGCTATCAGATATTTAATGACAACAAGTAATAACTCTAAGTTCCTGTCTCACTGCTTATATTTTAATCATGGATATTAATATTTAGGCCTGGATTGTTCTCAGTTAAATCAGAATAAATTCAGAGAACTTACACTGGCTTTGTAAACTGCTGCTTCAGATTCACAAAAATGTACTAGGAGCAATGGTTTTGTACAGTAACTGTATTATAGATTTCATGTTCTTTAAGTCACAGCATACTACAGGTACATTCAACTTCTTATGAAGTAAAGCATTTAAGAAAATGCTACCGATATATAATATTTGAAAAATACTAGAAACACTTTAAGTGCAAGAAACTGACATCAGAAAAAGTTATTTTTGAGTACTCAGCACCCATCTGTTGCAATTAATGACTTTAAAATGAAAGAGGAAACATTTTAACACAACCTTCGAAACCCGTTTACCTCATCGAGGTCATTTAGAGCCAAGGATAACCTGCCGTGACAGGTCAAATCACTGAAGCACTGTATTTACAGGATGACTAGACAAGAAGCTCAGGAGAACCGTGCAGAGGTCTATATGAATACTCCTGCAGCAGTGCAGAGGGAATCCCAAGTCATTAAAAAATAAATTTCCTTGGATTTTCTGATGTGTAATCTGTTATACCCAAATATGACACCATATTTCATTAGCCAAAGAAAATACATCCCACACTGGAACTGGATACAATTGAACAGCTTTAGATGTTCAGTAAATTCACAACTATGCATCACAATTCTGGTGCGTCAGACCCCAAACTCCATAAAATTGCAGTATTTATCTCCAAAACCATAACTGTCTAAACATTTACATCAAGTTTCTTCCATAAAACACACATTGAAAGTTTAGAAATGTTGACTGAATCATTTCCTGTGACTCAGTGATCTGCTATTGCATCTGTGCAGAACACCAGGAGAGCTGTTTTTAGCGTGACAATTTTACAATTCAATGGAATGTTAATGGCCTCTTAAATTTCATATAAGACAGCTTCTTATCATGTCCTTAATCTCTTATCAGATGTTATCTCGAGTAAAAAAAATCTCAAGGCCAGATTATAACCATGGAGAGAAGAAGTAAGAAAATTCTCCCATGCAACCGATCTCAGATTGAAGATTAGCAGCAACTGTGTGCCAGCTATTTCCTGTGATTGATCAGATATCTAGAGAATCATTACTCTGTTCCCCTGGTTGTATGCTACCCAGGATACACAGAAGGGGGTGTGTGCTGCTGGAGTTAGAAGCTGTAAACCTATTCCTATTATGAGCCAAAAGGAGTTTGTCATGCTCTGAAGCCACCCTTAGAGCAGATCATCGATGTACAGGCTGTTGCAGCTATATCTTCAAAGGGACTATGCAACACTGAAATCTAACCAATCTTTAGATATGAAATGGAGAGAATACCACATCCATCCCTAAATCCCATTGGATATTTTCTGTGGGTCAGAATGGATCCTCAGCTTCTTAAACAGGTAAACAGGTTTCACCTCCCCTCCTACCATACACAATAATCACAGAAACAATATTGGTGCGTTTCTGTATAAACTCTTATGAAAAGAGAGAAACAGAATACCCACACTGTGCTGGCACATGGACAGAGTAAACGAGAGAGAGAGAGAGAGAGAGAGAGAGAGAGAGAGAGAGAAAGAAGGACAGAAAGAAGAAAGAAAGAAGGAAAGCGAGAAAGCGAGAAAGAAGGAAGAAAGAGAGAGAAAAAGAAAGAAAGAAAAAGAAAGAAAGAAAGAAAGAAAGAAAGAAAGAAAGAAAGAAAGAAAGAAAGAAAGAAAGAAAGAAAGAAAGAAAGAAAGAAAAAGAAAGAAAAAGAAAGAGAAAGAAAGAAAAAGAAAAAGAAAGAAAGAAAAGAAGGAAGGAAGGAAGGAAGGAAGGAAGGAAGGAAGGAAGGAAGGAAGGAAGGAAGGAAGGAAGGAAGGAAGGAAGGAAGATCCTTTTCCTCACCCTCCCTTTCTAACCCTTCTACTTACTTGAATTGTAAATTGAAGGTGGCTAAGAAGTAGGTTAATATCTCTAACATGATTTCTTTCACTATACACTCTTCCACTAACACCTTGATAAAGATACTCAGCTTTTAGAATGCACTGTTTGTTTGTTTTAGGAGAAGCTCTTACTATGCGATTGCTTAAAGCAGATAGGAGAGAGCGAACCGTGTGGCTTTTGTTGAGCCTGCATTTTAGAGCAAATATCTTTGAAGCACAGCCTACTGAGAAGAACAGCTTTTCACAGGAAACAGAAGAAAATACTGTGCTTGAGACAAATGGGATTTTCCTCGGGCAAGAAAGATGTAATAAACATCTCAATACAAAATTAGTTAGGAAATATGAAAGGTTGGGGGTTGATCTTTGCTTTTACAAAGACAAAGGGAGAAAATGCCTATACCAAAGGACCAACAAATTCCTCTACAGCAGATTTCAGATATAACTAAAACATGAAAATGAGCGCTCTGATATATGCCTGCAAACAAACCAACATGACAACAGCGTTTAAGAAATGGCAGAAACGTGGAACCTTTCCATCCTATCGCAGCACACCGACAGACTAAAGCAGTGTAAGTGCTGTAACACACCACGTTCCACATCACTCCTTGTTCTCATGCTCGTCATTTCCATGTGCACCTAATAATAGCATTTCCCATTCTTTCCCCTCCAGCTACTGTTCTGCATGACTCCACCTTCCTCCCCCTGCTCCCTGGTGCCTGGGTCCCAGACTCTGCCGTCCACACCTTCTCTGCCACCACCTCATGGAGCTCCCAGTCCTTTCCCAGCCCATGGGTCTGCCTGCCCCAAGTCCTCCTCGCTGCCAGCTGCTGCGATGTCTGCTGAACATTTTCCGGTACCACTGTTTGTAAATAATGACGCTTTAAAGACAAAACCCCAGAGTCTATTCCCGTGCAAAGAGCTACAGCAGGTATGAGTTGGCACGTAGGGGGAAACAAAACCCTGAAATAGCTGCATCGCAGTTGCATGCAAAAGGCAACTGAGAGCCGGCAGTGAGGACATGCGTAGCTGAAGGGCTAACCTTGATGCACGGTATTTGACCCCTAAAGATTCTTTTTTTTTCAATCTTTGTCTTCTTATTCATTACCAGAATAGAAAAAGGCACTTCCTGACAGATGTTCTGAAGCCTAAGTGTAGGTTCCCTTTATTGCTAACACCTGTACCACTAAAACAGGTCTAGCTGTTGGTGGATCTTTTTATTATTTGAGGAAGACAATTTTTAAAAGAACGGAGTACAGAGAAAGTTTAATGCTCCAGATTTTTAAACCTGTTTTCCCAACGTTCCTTTACAGAGATGAGGATATTGAGCAGCAAAGAAAAGTCTACAGCCTTGGGTGAAAGGGGTGGGGTTTTGTTCTGGTCAAATGAATGTTGAAGGTATCAGTCACTCAAGTCAATTTGTCCACTGAGAACAAGAAATCAGACTTACAAAATAATATGATTTGGCCTCTCTTAGCCAAAAAAATACAATTCTCTCTGTCCTTAATTAATTTGTTTGGATTTAGAAGAATGCTTCTATGTTTAACTATTTGTGTATAATCATCATGGGACTGAGGCTAATGTTGTTAGCTGATATTTGACCTGCCTTTTCCTATTTAGTCATTGCTTCTAAGGACCTTCATATTTATGGCCCATGTCTTCTTGCTCTAATCTGAATGCCCAGAGGAACAACTGCATGTACTAAAGCAGTGAAGTTTACTCCCAAGTAAGAAATCTGAGTCCCACATGGCTCATACTCAGTATTTTGTTGCTGTTGGACTCTTAATTATCTATTTTTTGTTAGATTTTGTTACAGAGGAAATCATTCATGTGGGAAAAAAAAAAAAAAAGAATTAGAAGGCATGAAAGATACCTCATAAAAAGAGAAGAACAAAATCTAAGCCACAAAATTCAGCAAAGTTCAGGGAAATTCAAGCATGTCCAGAGCTAAATATACAGTTTACCTATCAGTTCCTAAAGCAAGGAAAAAAAAAAAAAAGCATTTACAAAAAATGGATAAGGAAAAATCTTCAATTTAACAGGAAAAAAGTGCTTTAAGTCACATACAGCGACAACTGTAAGTTTGGTAAGTAGATAAGCCAAACTAGTGGTTCCCTGCAGTTGAAAGTATGAGATCTGTCTGCCCCTTTTTTCTTCTGCTTCTCTCTTTCTGTGCCCCAGCTCTCTTCCTCTTCCCTGCTCACAGCCACACCATCTACTGTTACATTTCATGGCTGTAGCATCAGCCTCTTCCATAGCCTGATTCAATCCCATGAAATGTCAGAAAACTATCCAAGACATAAATGGCTTAAATGGTCTGCGATTTCAATGAATTAAATCAGTTCCTGGAGAGATACAAGTGTTAGAGAAAGCACAAAGTACATGATGAGAAGAGAAAGGGAGGGAAGGGTAGAGGACCTCGTCTTTTTGGTAGTAGTGGGCTGGTATGTCTGCTCACTATGTCCCATTTCACCACCCCCTAAAAAGACACTGCATGAGATGTGTTTTTTTCCTACATATTCCACACCTGGTATGGACCCATAACTGATCTCACATATTTGGTAGCTATCCTGGAATTCCATCAAAATTAGCATATTTACTCAGGAATCAGACTTCCTTCTATGGCCGCAGAGCTCTCCATTATGCTTTTCTTAGTACTTTGGCTTTCACATCTCTTTTCCCCATTATTCAGTGGAGGTGTTTTTAATGACAGGGATGCAAAACCTTCTGTCTAGGGTTCAGCAGCTCTTTTTCTGATTTTAGAGCAGGAAGAACTATCTGCACTCAGATGGTCCCAGAACATCAACCTACAAAGAAGCCTCTGCCCAATATTCATCCTGGCTTGAAGGTAGAGCAGACACGCAAAATTCTGCAGCTTCCTCCTGGCTCAGAAAGGGTTCTATGCTCAGCTCCATGTTTGCAAAAGAGATCTGGAAAAAATGTTCTTTGTCTGAACGTTATTGTTCCTTGGGGGTGGCAGAGCATGTCCCTTCTGCAAGAGAGAATAGGCTGCAAGGCCCCCCATGGCACACAGCAGCTCCCAGGGAATCTGTGATAGGCCAATACCCCCCCTATGCCTCTAAACCATCCACAGTCCCCGACAGCCACCATGTCAAATGACAATAGTGCAGAATCCCCAAAAGAGTTTCAGCCTTCTGACAATGAATTGAGAACTTTATTAGAATAAGTAGACCAGAATTCCCCTTAAGAAGGCACTCCCAAAGTATGGTCCACGAGGCCAGCCTAAACGCTCTAAGGCTGGCCTGCAAAACTCTATTAAAAACACTGTTTTCAACAGTGTCTCTTTTAAAGGTTTGACAAGGCAGCTCAGTAGCAGTACCAGAGAAAGAATAAAGCTAACATTTCCTCCACCGGTCAGAAACTTTGGAAACTACTACCTCAAACCACATTTTCCCCCGTCCCCCTACTTCTGTCAGGGTTTTTCAGCCCCCTTGTGCCAGGTGTCCTCTCACAGATTTGAAGTTGCAGCAGATCCATCACCGCTTCCCCTTTTCCAGCGAGGTCCCGAATCTTCTGAAGGATCTAGAGACACCCCCTGGTCACCTTGGTGATTACCCTACCAAACTGGTCATCTTCACCCTGAGGAAACATCTGCCCTTTCAGTTCTTTGGGGCCTTCACAGAGGTGGACTCCCCCCAAGAGGCCTTTTGCTTGGGTTCCAGCATGACTAACCTTAACCTTCACCGCACACCACAGTCCAGCAAAGTTTACATACTTCAGTCGATGGCAGACACATATGGTCTAGCTCCAGTGACAGTGATGTCAGCAGGTATTGCCCAATGTTTTCCATATTTAGATCTATTGCATCTGGATTGCCTGATTTCGTCTTGCGTAAGATTTCCGTGTTTGCGGAAGGAGACCTGAAAACGCTGGGTTTTGACACCTACGAGCCTCCTATCATTTACACGAGGCCACTTGAAATGAAAGTGGACCTCTCACTTTGGCGGTGGTGTTCCCAGCTGCTGACTGGGCAGCGTGCCGGACTAGAAGATTGCCCTGTAGCCCAGAGGAGCTCACAGTGACTAATTTTGCTTTCAGACTTCTGTCCCGATCTCTCTCACCAGCCTGTCCCCTTGTGACCTGAATGTCGTGTGCTTGAAACCACACTGTATTTTACAATGCCTAGAACGCTGCTACCCAAGAAACTGCACTTTGTCATGGCTATTCCTTCCAGGAAATGAAAGGGAGAAGATGCCTTTCTGAGATCTATTCATCATGGTTTTAGGTGGAAGAAGTATTTCTACAAATTTAGATCAGCCAGTAGCTACAACACGGGTAAGTCACAGAAACTTAGTGCCTTTCAGCAGCTAGTGCTCAAACTGGACTCTACATCTCAGTCTTATTCTAGGCTCTGCTCTCAACCTACCCTTTGCTTATGGATGTCCCCAAAACATATTCCCACACAGGTCATTTATCTTCCTACCACTTCCTACTGTATATTCTACACGCCTCTTATCCTGCAACCAATATGGGGAATTTTCATGTATTTGGTTCATTCACTAAATGAAAAAAATGTGACTGTGGAATTACAAGTGCTGTGTGAGGTAACCAACAGGAAGCGTAGTATCTACAACTCCCGTGGTGTTTATTTTGCCTTTTTTTTTTTTTTTTTGAGGTGGAGATGATGCAATAGACTGCACTTTTTGTGCAATAGCTATGATCAGATTTGGATGCATGTTTGATGCCTGTCTCACAGTTTTACCAATTCTACAATACATGTGATTAAACTCTTTGGAAAACACTAGCTCTGTAAAACTCTCCTGGATGCGCAGTGGGAGAACATACCACCTTCTAAAGTCTCCTCAGTCAATACAGCACTTAAACACTTAAATCTGACCTTAACTAGTCTCCAGGTATCTCTTTTTCAGGAACATAATAAAGTAAAGCTGCTCCTGGAGTTAGTAGTAAGAATTAGCTTTGCTGCTTCTCTGACAATTAGCCCAGATTAAAGACTTGCTGCCTATGACACTTCCTCACTCATTAGAAACTTGGCCCTAGCGTTCATATAGTATGGTGAGGAATGCACTGGAAGCTTACCAATTTGACTAAAGAAAGGTGGGGACAAATAATGGATTTAGAAGCTAAATAGTTGACTGTGTTTTGAAGTTTCAAAATGTCTTAACAGAGTTTCAGTTTCCTATCCTTTTTCTGTCCTTGGCACTACTATTTTCACTTTTCGTCCTGTCCTTGCACCTCCCCAGGATGAATGACGTCCCTTTGTGGGCATACAGAAGAAAATTGTTGGCAAGAAGCAAAACCAACGTCAAATACTGGACCTATATTATGTGAATTGTCAATACTTTCAAAAAATGTCGTGTTGAAAATTGCTCCATCAGAGACCCCAGACACCCTCAGAACAGCCTCTTTCTGTAGTCCAGAGCAAAAGTCCCGTAAATACTGCTTTGGGGAATATTAGTCACGTTAGTAATGCTCACCAGTGTAGACAACAGCAGATAAGCATAAGCAGTTGTAACTAGTGCTCTAAAGACTGTAGAGAAACATGTACATAATTTGTTTCATCCAGCAGACACTATCACTGTAACCAAAAGTGCAGAAGGATAGGCAGGTGCAAGTCAGGACCCAACTTCTAATATCGTAGAAACTATGCCATGCGTGTGTTTTTCTTCACCTACCAGACCCACAATCACAAATAATAACAATAACAATAACAATAATAATAATAATAAACACAAACTGCACCTGCTGGCAGCTGCTTATTCCCTCAAAATCCCCTCACCTTGCACAGAGTAGGATACCATAAACCCCATCCACATCTAGCCATCTTAATCTCATCACCATAGTATTTCTATTTTTTATCTCACCCGACAAACATGTAAAATTCAGCTTCTTCTTCATTTTATTGTTACCTTTATAACCTTTGATTCATTGCTGAGGAATTAATTCAAATTTGTGACACAAAGACAGCAAAAGTCTTCATGAGGGAATTTCCTTTGAAATGAGATGTTGTGATTCTGAACTAGTCTCTTTATACTGAAATGCTTCTGAAGCCCCCTTCTAGCCCTAACAGATATATTCTTTTCAGCAACAGCTATGCAATATATCTATGTTGTGCCAGTTTTACAAAGTACTCTGAACAGCAAATATGCATATATGTGTTAATGAATCAAATAGTATACAGAAATGCTGTAAATTACACTCATTCTGAAGGGCAGCATGCTCTTAGTCATGAGCCTTGGGATGCCATTTGCTGATGTTAAACAAGTAAACCTTCAACAGCATTTAAGCAGACATGAAACTTTCCTTTTCAGAATACTTATGTTCTCTGCAGGCTCCTGTACAGATACTGCAACAAGTCTGCTAGAAACTAAAACTAGCTCAAGTTGTAAAATATTTTCACTTCCTTTTCTGAGTCTCTCTTCGCAAGTTGGAGGCCAGAAATAAAACCAATGCAACATTGACAAAAGATTGACAGCTTTTAAATATTTGTAGCCAAGGTAAAAACAATAATAATAACAAAATAATATTCTATTTATTCTACTACATTTATTATGAGCAGTCTACACTATTCAAAAGATATTCTTATTTAACATTTTAAATTATTTACCTATCAAGAGCAACACTGTTGGGAAATCACATGAATACTTGCCTATATACCTTTTTAAGTCTTGTTTTTTTCTAGCCACAAAACAAATTCAGTAAAGGGTGTGATGTGTTGAGCAAAACTGTTAGATGAACACAGACCTCCTAGCACAGAGATTAAAATTCCTTATTCTAGTAAAACTTACAGCTAAGACACAAAATTGTACTGGTAATAGTTGTGTTCAGGGAAGGGGAAGTTGTATTCTTTTAGTTATACCAATATAAATTGAAGCAGGATGAGTAAGAACAAACTTTTCTGCATATGCATATCCTCTTTCAGATCTAGGTGTGTAGGATGAAATTGCCACCACTTCTGGTGTCTCCTCATAACCCATCCGTTGCAGGTTATCACTTGCAGAGCCCTGCTAGCAAAAGAGCTTGCATGAACACTCCCGTGAGTCCCGCTGGCAAGGTCATCAGCTGTTTTAATCAAACCTTTTAGCTGTGACTGTAGAGGATGAGGTAAGCACACTTACTTCCATTGTAAGATTTATCAGGGCGATACTCTTCAGCAGCAAGGCCGACAATGAAGAGATGATATTCTGACATCCCCAACCAGCCCCACTATTTGCAAAGTCAGCAGCTGTCACCACAGCCCCAAGCAACTGACTCAGAACAAAACAATGCCTGTCAGAAGCCAGCGTTTAGCCCTGCTCAGCCTGCAACTTATCCACTCTAGGGTGAACTATTAAGGTCTGAAGATACTGATTTATAACTTCGTACGTATACATTGCCTCACGGATGGGGACTCCCCTGCCATTAACATACAGATAACTCACTATTTGCATCACTGATGGAAATCTGACTACCTACTCCAACAGTCATTAGAGTTGAGCTGGTATTCTGCTTTCTTATAAGCACTAAAATGCACACTCACCATCTGTGGAAATGTTCTGAAAAATCAAAGGGCTTCATTGAAAGCTTGAATATTTTGGACCATTATTCTGCAATGGCATTATAGTACCCCAGAATGAAAGTGACATCATATGCAAACAGTTAAGAAATCATTCAGTTGCTTCAACTAGAAGGCAAAACTACCATCACCTTTGGTTTACAAGATTCCCATGACATTATTTAGTCAAAAATTTCTTCTCCAGTCACATGTATAGCTCCATTGCTTGGTGTGAAACATGACTAGCTGATATGGTGTCACTTAAATCCTCTGCTGTGTGACTACATAAATACAAAATCTCTAGCTAACATTAAAGTGTTGGCTTCAGAATTAAAGAAGCTCATTACATGAGTTGCTTAAGTGAGTTGCTCTGATATATTGACTTTACATCTTTGCCTTTGTGTTTTTAACCCAGTGATCCTCCCCCTATTCACGTACTGTCCCAGCACTCATTACTACTGTTGGCAAACCTTAGGTACAACTTTTTAAAATATTCTGGAGTATAACGAGGCGCTACGTTGCAAGGCGCCATACTTGAGTTGAAAGTAGAGCACTTGTATTGGCATATTCTAGTGAGTATGTCTAGAACAAGGAGGTCTTTTGCATAGTTCTGCTGAGGAGAGGAAGAAGCCTGTTTGGCTTGGTTTGGTTTTAAAATGATAACAGTAATGATGAGCACAACATTGTAAACAAAGCTTTTTCTGGCATATGTACCAAGTCACTGATGCAGGTCAGTTTTCAGATATTTGCTGCAGCCCAACAGCCAATGGTACTCAATTGTAAGTTACTCAAGTAGTTACTCTAAAGTAACTTCTTAGCTCAAAATCATCAGCTAGAAAGGTGCATTTGGGACTGCAGAGAGGACAGAATCTGTTCCTTGAGACAGAGGCCAAAAACCCGCATCTTCCACCAAAATTTAGATGTGGTCATAAGAAACTGGAAACAGTCCTCATAGCACAGCTTATGTCTACAGTGTCACGGCAATGCACAGAATACTTAATATAACCACCCTGTACACTAAGCTAAAAAATCTTCAATTAATAAATGAATGGAATTTAAAATGTTACATAAGCTGCCAAGCTTTAACAATATATAGGTTTTAGGGTCAATAATTTTATGATTAGAATATCAATATATATGTATAAAAATACATTTTGTTTCATGATAAAACAATTCTATATTTATAAAACTAAATTACCATTCCACTGAAATATTCTTCCTTGCACAGCATCATAAATGTAGTTACCACTCCAGTCAGGCAGGTAAGAATGACTTTCTGAGACTTCTGACAAATTCTTCCCTTCTCTTTCTGGTGCTTCTTCCTCCATGTTCTACATAAGCTGTGATAAAAAGGTGCATATGTGGCACCATTAGTTATTAAAACATGAGACGTTAACTGATGGGAGATACTCCCCAGTGCTTTGCTTTTCAGAATTCAGTCAGGGAGCAGGAATCTCAGACATTGCCTATATTCAATATCCAAACTAAAAGAATTTTTAAACCCTTTAAAATTTTCCCAGGGTGGAATTAAAGAACTGAAAGACATTTTCCCATTATACTAATGTATGCATATCCTCAGAGAAAATAAAAGAAGGACTTGACTCAACCTGAAAGTCTTCTATTGCCATTATTAATGCTACAGCATGGTTCTGATTTTCTCCTTTTAATTGGCTATTTGGTGAATCAAAACATTGATTGCTAATGGTTGAATATATTCCATGCATGATCATACAGAAGTCCACACTCTAGTGTTGTATTACAACAGAAACACATATATGTGAAATTTCCTTTGGAGAGATTTGGTTTCAAACAAACAAATTATTGGCAGAGAAAGTTATTTGTTCACTATTTATTTCGTTTTTTCTTTTTTTTTTTTTTAATCCTTACTTAATTATACTTCAGTATAGCCCTTTAAAAGTTCACTTTTACTTTGAAAACTAGCTCCATGGAAAAAGAAATTAGCTTCTTAATAGCTCCATTTTATTACATTTCAAACCCCGCACCATAACTTGCTCCTCCAGCATATGGGTATCCCAGCAAAAAATAAACAAATTACTGCAGCATAATGAATTACTGCTCAGCAGCTGAGCAACGGTAACTGACCGCTTGCGTGCTTTTGGCAAAATCCAACGCATTATTTTAAACACCAGTGAGGATATACATTAGGCTCTCCTCACAACCACAACAAAGCAGCTGTGTTTTTCCAAGACATGAATTTCCCTGTCAGACAGCAATCTAGGCTCTGTATTTCCTCCTGAACTACCAACACAGCCATGTACTAAGCTTCACGACCCATATTTACTGGAAACTACTGAAGGCCCAGTGGCTTCAGCACCGCCGAAGGCCTAACAGGAACATGATGGGGTACATCGAGGCCTAAAAGGTCCTGGAGACTCTTTACTGTGGAGACGGCATAAAAACGGATAACAAATCTCACCTGGTCCTTGCATCTCAGGCTGCAGGGAGAAAGCTCATCCTTTCCCCTCACACAGAGAGAAACCACTCGATGCAGCACTCTCTGGAGACCTGGTTAAGTACGGAAACACAGGACACCAGGCTTCGAGAATGACTTTTGGGGGGGGGAAGAACAAGTTTTGCTATGAACAGGTGTTTGTTACAGTTAAATACAAGTTTATCTTACAGCAACCTGTGGGCTATGTTGGAGTCACCGCAAAGAACTTTTAAAATTGTATTATCCAGGAAGAAATAGGAGCAGCCAGCACCCCTGGGTTTGCACTGAATGAAACCAACATGGAGAGACACGGCCTCGGCAAGGCCATGGTCCGTGCATGCCGGCTCGCCGCGCACTCGCCTCCTCCTGAGGCAACGTCTGTGGAGGAGAGAGGTTTTCCTACATTTTTTAGTTTTCTTTGTAAATTGACCATCTACCAAGCGAATTTACAGATTCAGTGATAGTGATGAAGGCTGTACAAAACCAAGAAGAGAATAAACTTAGTGGGGGAGCTCCACCTAGCTGGCAAAATTTCTCCTTTTTGGCCCAGTTTATTATATTCGCAGAGAAAGATATTACTTCTCTGTGCACGTTGCTTCCACACAAAAGCTCGCTGTAGAAACCGCAAAGCCAAGCGGGCATCCTCCAAATGCACAGGGAGGACATCACACTATTGACTCTGCTGCATCGGAGTCCTGAAGCACGAGGTCCCTCCTCCGAGGAGACAGGGATATTTCGGAGGTCCTGTCGAGGAGAGAACTGGGGAGAAACAGTTCTGCTGAGTACATTCCCCCGGCTCATTCCTGCCTTCCTGTGTCCCACTCAGAATGAGATAAAGACACAAAGGAGCAAGCAGACTGAAGAGAGAAGCATTAGAAACATGGATGCCAAGTGCATGTGTCGCATCTCAGAACCTTTGTCCCTGTAGCAAAGGAGTAAGTAAATTCATAGTCCTCTGTGCTTCACAATTTACAAAGAAAGAGTGGCTGAGTTACATGTAAAGGATCAGCAAAGGCAATTTTTACTAAAGAAAATGATTTTACAGTTAAGTTCAGAATGCCGTAAGATTAATAATTATTCCTTGGCAGGCTGATTACCAGGATGAGATCTATGAGAAGGGACTAGGGTCTTTTCTCACAAGCTCTCTAACTTTTGCATTCGTTTGTTGCTTTGGGTGGTGTTTTTTTTACACTATTTTAATGACACTGTAATACACCCATGGTCAGAAGTCATTTTTAGTAAGGATAAAGCAACCTCTAAATTTTTAAGGCCAGTGGAATTTGAATGGCAGGGCAGAAACCTTGAGTTAGCTGAATTCAGTGTTATAACAGGTCAGGACAAAACCCAAAAATGTAAAGGAACTTTTCACCAAATTGAAAAACTAATCATGTCTGTCATTTAACCTTTCACTTTAATCATTTTTTTTTCCTGGAAATGTGAGATCCTACACATGAAAGCAACTTTTTAAAATGGCATGAAGAGGGATCTTAGAAGCCAAAGACTAGTAACTCTGACCTCCATACTGACCTAGCCAGTAAAAGATATTACTAAGAGAATTGACTAAATTAAAAAAAAAAAAAAAAAAGCATTTCATCAGTTTTCATAATGACAAAGAATTGATGATTCACAGAGTAATATTTGAACAGAACACCACTTTCTTAACTAGCTCATAACTTCCTTTGCATTGCAGGAAGGAAGACTTAAAACGGATCCGATCAATCCAGCGTAATTAAATTTGATCAAGCAGTTGCTAGCCAGTTTCTAGAAAGAAATCTCTAGCTTATGCTTGATAAATGTGCAGAATGAGCTCCTGGCAAACCCAGCAACATACCTGGGATAAATTGTTAGCTTCCATGCAAAGAACATGTTTGGGATTTTTATTTATTTTACTTGTGTCATTTAAGGAGTCTAAGTAAGTTGTTCCAAGTTCTGGAGACCTCCAAAGCATTGGTGGACTCAGAGATCACAAACCTACAAAGACAGCTCTCACAGGCTTAAATTTGCTCTAGAGGCACTCCTGCAAGCACTGCACGTTCTTCTGGGCCTGCAAACTGAAAGGCTGGAAATTCCTGCTCTAACTGTAAAATGAATGCTTCAAGCCCTCAGCAAAGAAGCAGTTACAGGAAACATGAGTAACACTGCATTTATGGCAAAAATAATTTCAGTCTAGCAACTTGAAGAAAGAAATTACTCAAAATGGAATACATATATCTGATTTTTATATTTTTAGAAGTTAATCACTTAGCATTGTTTATTAATTTTAAAAAGGGATATACTTGCCTGGAACATCTTTGTTCCTTGAATGGATTATTCCCCAAGTTACCCAATTACTGTCCCTTTTTTTATTTTTTTTTTGCTGGGATATCAAACGCTGATACTCAGAACTTTGTCGTCGGCAGAAGTTTTAACCACAGAATCTCTATCAACACCTTCAATTTGATTCAGGAGATACTTTCCCTGGGGCCAACTTCTTGATATTTTCTAAGAGATGCTGAGCAGACCAACACTAGAAAACATGTATTTCAGCATCATCTCACTCGCTTTTTATTGTGTTGTTTTTTTTTGTTTTTAAATAAGTGGAAAGCAGAGAGTTTGAAGACTTAATAAACAACAACATTCTATGTTTCTTTTTTATTATCAGACTGAGGTCCAACAAATGGACCTGCCCCTCTGTAAGTACATGTATTCACAACATTGTCCTATTTGTTATGTTTTTCCCTGAGTCCCTAGGTTCACAAATATGGAAATTTCAGTAAAAACATCTAAAATTTCTCTTTCCTGTCTTGCTTTTAAAAGGCTTCAGGGATGAAAATAAGTACTCTCCAGCCTAGGATTCACTTTCCTGGTGGTTATGACCTGCTGCTCTTCCACAGACTGGCCAAGAAGCCACACAGGTGTAGTTTGTAGGCAACTTCTGTGAAGTGACCAGGGGAACCAGTGAAAGCGCTCAGGCTGCAGGATCACCAGCACACAGGCAGTACCCATCTCCTTCATCTTCTCTGCCTCCACTTTAGATGGCACCACCTCCTATGTCTCTTAGAAACTGCTATCTGGCTGAAGAAAAATGCCACTAAAACAAACACAGGGAAAGAAAAAGAAAAAGAAAAAAAAAAAAAAAAAAAAAAAAAAAAAGAGGCTTTGCAGTTAGGTATGTGAAACTGAAAAACCTTCTTTGACATTACTAAGATGCACCAGAGACTACACACCCTCAGACAACCCCACGTATTGTCTCTCACCAGCCTACTGAAAGGTCATAAACATTTTGATATCATAATCACCCAGCAAATCAACGTGTGCAGGGCAACAGAACAGGCCATGGTTTTCTGTATGTGTGCATTTTTTTTTTTTAATGTTGAATTTCAGTTACTTTCATCTTCTTACATTCAGAAACAAAGCCTTTCTTCCCTCACAACTGCTACATGCACACTCCACGTGCTCTGAACAAGACGTTTTGTCTGCTGTGAACCACAGGGCTGCCCATCGCAGGGACTGCTCCTGACACCGGTGCTTGGGACATATGACAAGCTCCACACGTCAGGCCATAACTTCACTGATGCTGCTGTCCTGTCCCTGGTCAACGCTGACTACTTTGGGAAAGGTACAACACCATCCCCCTTGGGCTGTAGGCAACTGAAGGTCTTCCTGAACCAGACGCAGCATCACCACCTTTGTGTTTAGTAATGAGTGGTGGACCAGTAATCTCTCAGATCATTGCTTTAACGTATTTACTCAAACTGCCTGTATCAATGAGTGCCACAGTGTAATTATTTGCCTTTTTTTTTCCTTTAAAAATATATCCTCTTGCTTGTTTTTAAGCTTGCATCCTGAAGACTTCATTTTTGTGATGTATTACCAAAAAAGAAGCCTTTGTGTGCCATGTCCTCCCCACCACCACTCATGACTCTGCAGAGAGCTATCACATTCAATCCCTCTCCCCTGAATTGTTATTTAAGATGAAAAAGTTTTCTGTCCTTATATGAAAAACCTTGCACTGATCCTTGTTCCTGTTCTCAGCTTTTTTCCTAATTCTGCTATATCTTCCTTTTGATGAGGTGGCCCACAACGCATGCAGTTTCCAAAATCTCCATGGATCCAGGTAAGAGCCTGATGGGTTTTTCTTCTTATTTGTGCTCTTCTTTCCACCCCTTCCTAACATTGTTGTACTTGCCTTTTTGACCTCCATTGAGTATCAAGCTGACATTTTCACAGAACTATTCACAATGAGTCCAGAATCCTTCCTGAGTGATAATAGGTAATTTAGAGCGCATCACTGTGTATGTATAATTAGTTGTTTTTCTCCGTGTGCATTATTTTGCATTTATCAATCCCGAATTTCATCTGCCATTTTCTCACTCAGTCACGCAGAATCGCAACATCTTCCGCACTGCTTTTCAGCCAGCTTTAGCTTCGATGTCTCTGGGAGCTTTATCATTCCCTCCGTTCTCCTCAGATTGCTTTTAAACTTTAGAGTACAGAGACAGCTGCACTGCGTCAGATCAGTGATCTCCCTAACCAGGTACTCGGTGCAGTATTGACCAAAAAAAGATGCTTAGGCAACAGTGCCAGAACACATCGCTGGAAGACTCTTTCCATTCTCATCCCCTCCCGAGTTTTCACTCTGTTTTTATACTCTTGATGGCTCTCTTCTCTTTATACTCTTTTTCTTCATATTCTTTATTTGTACTCTCGATGGCTCCCTTTTCCACACACTTGTTTACCCTCCCTTTGGACACAGGCAAACTTCTAGTATTTGTGATGTCCTTGAGCAAGGAATTTCACAGCTTAGCTACTCTTGGTGCATAGAGCCACCTCCTCTTGTTCCAAACCTGATGCCCACTAGCTCCCTCTGGAACAGCAAACGCTTGGTCTCCAGTCACCCTCTAATGACACCCGTGATTTGGTGGACTTTGTCATCATTTTTGAAGACTTAGCCAATTGGTAGCCATTTCAGAGCAGACTTACAGGTTCTTTAGGTTCAAGCCAAAAATTTAACAGCGGAGCAAAAGGACTACAATTGCCAGACGGGCCTCGATATTCTCCAATGCTTTTCTGGAAAAAAAAAAAACAATATATATATATAGGGTATTTTCTCCCTGCTATTTAATCTACTTACTCTCATTCAAATGAGATCTACACTGGATCAGGGAGGTTCTTGTCCCAAGAACATTTGCAACACTTAATAAATTTTACTGTTGCACTTCAACAATCCACAGCACATCTGTGAAAGGAAGTATATTAAGAATTAAAGGAGGAATGCAGAAAAATTAAGATGAAGTTAAATATTTTTTAAATCTGTCTTCTGTGTTGCTTTCCACTTAGCTTTCTATTGTCTTCTTTGACTGGGATTCGCCTTCACTCAAAAAGCATTTCTGTTACTGGCCAGGAGACTGAGAGTTTTGAGTATGGGAGCCACAAGGAAGACTACTAAGAGCTGCACAGGAATAGCAGAAAAAAAAATACGCTATTTTTTCTATATTTCCATATACATTGTTATACTCGGAGTTCTTTTTAAAAAGAAACTGAGATCATCCCTGTCCACGCCTTAGGGATTTATTTTTTTCTGGTCAGTGTGGAACGTCTAGATCGAAGCAAGTGAATTTCACGCTTAATTCCGAGGACAGCGAGGTTTACAGGCGTTCTGATGTGTTCCAGGAATGAATCCCTCAGTTGTGGGCTAACTGCAGAAGCAGTTTGTCTCTCCCATTCATTTCCCATTTTGCCAACAATGCCATTGTTCCCCTGGAATGCAGCTGTCATGAGCGGTCGTGACTGCAGAAGGTGCTCCCTAGGGCAGCTTGGGCCATTTCCATCGAGCATTGTGAAGTCTAAGACCAAAACCAAAACCTTGAACTTGTCTTGGTGCTCAGCGGGGTTACAGTGCAACGAGCAGGGCTTCAGGGTGATATGCTTTCAGCAGCCTGTGTTACGACGGAGATAAATTGCTTCATTTTGCGTCAGCTTTGCAAATCTTTACCATATGAGTGGCTACTAAAAGTCAGTAGCCAGCTAACGCACCAGGATTCACCGCTTCTAAAGGCACTGTGAAACTGGGGGGCAGGGAGCGGTCCAGTATTTATACAAGCGAGAGGCACAATCTGAACTCAGGAAACTGTTTAAATATAAATAAATCTGTACAATTATATATCCATGACTCCACTGAATCCCACACATTGTTCACGCAAGAATTTATTTTAGCTTAATACTTAACATAAAAAACGTCTTTCTTCGGTTTTAAGAAACAATTAGGACAGTTTTCAAATAGAAAACATTTATGGTTCGTGTGAAAGCATACAGGCAAGCTCACGACTTCATATCTGCACGGTCACTATACAGACTGATTTCTGCAAAGGGGATCGAGGCATCACTCAGAGAAGCGCAGGTTAACACAACCAGTTCTCGTCTGGATTGCAGAGTTTGCTTTCACAGAACTCACAATCAAGCAAAGCCTTTATTCTGGAGTTACAGGACTTCAGTGTCACGTTTCCCATATTCTGTTTTTTCAAAATGAAATCTCCCGATGCTCATTCTCCAGCTTCTATGACCTGTAGAGGATCTTCTGTGATATTACCGAGACTTCTTCCACCTTCCGCTCCTCCTGGTTCATCAGTCCTACCAAGTTCTATCACCAGTCATTTCCAAAGCACTGACCTTGTCCAGCCACCCTACCCAACCATCCTCTACCTGCACCAGTAACTGCCCAGTGCCCAAACAACCACAGCCAGGAACGACCCCCGGCTTCCTCAAACACACATTTTTCTAGTTTTTCCCCGTTATTGACAGAAGAGGCTCTTCTTTCAAAACTTTTTGAAACAAAAACATACTCAGATGGCTGCACTGGTTATTTCTACCTTTCTTTACCTCTGTAGCTCTTCTTCCACGACTAAAGCGCAAGCACTGGTAATTAAGCGCAGCACGTGCATTTTAAACATCAAGTGAGTTTGAAAGAGAGCAATAAAACTCCCCAAGTAAGTTGCTGTCAAAAAAAAAAGTTACTGAACAGATACAATATCAAATCCCTCCGACACACAGGGTGACGAGGGCTAACACACCAGTAACCGCCTCCCCCTCGCACTAAGACCACGTTGCCTTTTCTCACGTACTTTCAGTTTTGCTTGCACAACAGTCGTAGAAAGACAAACCCCTCCTCTCACCTTGAAGGAAGAGGAAAAGGAAGGAAGTCCCCAGTCTTTCCTGGCTACTTGCCACTTTGTGTAGAGAGGCCTTAGGAATATTACAGGAAGACACGTTTTTTTTCCCTAAAAGAAGATGTGGAAAGATCACGTCACAGGCTTCTCTCTCCAACACAAAAATCTTGGCTCAAGGAAGACTGAGCCAAACTACTGACCAGATAGAGGGAGTGGGGGGTGAGATCTGCTCCCAGCTGGGAGACCATCACACGGAAAGGCATGGACAGATCTCATCGTACACAAGTAGCTGTCTCTATCACGTGCCAGATCCCTGAACACAGACTGCAAAACTACTTTCTAATTTCTATTCATGACTGAAGTCAGTCCTGAATGATAGAATCAATGGCAAAAGAGCGCATAATTAAAGCCAAATGTCAAAAAAATGTTTAGAAAAAGGCTGAATGGAGTAAAAGAAAAGACTGCATGCTTCAGATGTTAACCAGCAACTGCAGGTTTCATTAGCACTTCTTCCACAGATCACCAGCTTGTCAAGATAAAGATGTTATTAAAACCCTACAAAGCTAACATGAAATCACTCCTGACTTCACTTTTAATGCAGAAACGAACTAAACTAGTTAAGTAGGGAAATGTGATGTGGGAAAGTCCAGAGCAGGCCCCTCGTGAAAGGAAGGAGACCTAAAACAGAGACTGGAAACTCTAGAGGTACCAGGCAGAAGAGAGATTAGAGTGAAAAGAAGAACAGAAGGCACAGAAAACAAGAAGAGCACGGTTTTTTTAGTGTTACCACAGGCATACGCTGCAACCAAAGGCTGACATTAACAAACCACATTATCTTGTGCTTACGATGTCAGACTCGAACCATGAAGCTGGCGCATTTTTGCCGCTGATGAAAAAAGAAAAACAAGGGAACCAGGAAAACAATGCCAATTAAAACTTCTTCAGAACAAGGAACCAGTGCGCGCTGTACTGCTACAACCACACTCAAGAGCTGTACCAAGCAAAACTTTTTACTAATTTAAATACTAAAGTGGATTTTGGTGCAATCGTGCACGTTGTTATATTCCATCCAAACATGTTTTTCTAACTTACTTTTTTCATCTCAAATGAAACATTTCTGGAAAAGAAGCAACAGTAATTTGCTTAAGGTAAACAAAGTTGCTCTTACAAATACACACCGCAGAAGTAATAGAACGCGCCAAGCTTTTCTTCTTTTTAAAGTACATCTGACACACCTAATTCTGTAAACCAGATTGGAATGACTTCGCTAACTAAAATGTTCCTGTCTACCTGAAGCTACAGAGCAAACTGTTCAAGAAAGATATTCCTAAAGTATGACTTTTTTTTTGGTACAAGTTCTCAAAGAACGTACGATATTGTCACACTAATATCAGATTTTCTTACTATCAAGTGTAGTTGCAAAAATTTATTTATTTTTACTGTTTGCCTTTTGAAATTACAAAAACCGTATTGATGAGCCTGATCACAGGCAGCATCACCATAGAGGACGTTTACTCCCAGCGCCAAGAATTAAGAATTATCTGAGCCTGGGGAGACAATATAAAGGAAACCAGCGTTTGTTGCCCAGGGAGGTTGTGGAGTCTCCTTCTCTGGAGATATTCAAGGCCCGTCCGGACGCCTACCTGGGCAGCCTGCTCTGGCAGGGGGGTCGGACCCGATGATCTCTGGAGGTCCCTTCCAACCCCTTCAATTCTGTGATTCTGTTTTGCTTCTCTAGCACACCCCAAAAAGCCATGATGGCTCCACGTCCTGTTCATCCTTGTCTGCATTCCCCAAAGCTCTGTCCTTGTTCTGTTCTAACTTGCCTTCTACTCAAGCTCACTACACTGGCAGAATCACTGCCCACATATTTAAACTGAAGGAAGGAAAAAAGGAAGTTACTAGGTTGAGCACCACCGAGATCGCCTCCAAGTTCCCACCTTTCTCATCCTCTTTAATCCAAGGCTTTGGGAGCCAGCAGTGAGAAGTGACTCTGTCTTGAAGTCAGCTCTCGCCAGACTACAGCCAAGTACCCCGACTGCTCTTCCCTTGGGATAGCAGCTCGCCACACACGTATGTGCTCTTGCTATCAAAAACCTCTTAAGAGCCAACTAGCAAAATGCTTGAACCCTACTGGGAACCTTCAGGCACCAACTGACATTAACAGAAACCATAAGATAAGCGTAACAAAAGCTTGCTGACAGCATTTTTGTTTGAATACATCTGAAGAGCCCAACTTGCCCACCAGTGGCATTGCATGAGAGCTCTCCCTGAAGCTCTCTTTGAAACATCACGGGGCAGAAATATTAAGTAAACTTTTCCTGGAAAGACAGTGCTGTGACTTGACTTCACCACAGTCAGAGGGTGAGGTTAGTTTGAGGGCTCATTCATAACTAGACTCTTTCATCCTTTTCAGCGGCCTCTAGACAGCTGCCAACAGTGGGGAGTTCATACTTTGAGGAGGATTAGATAGAGACCAAGATACCGGCTGCCCCGCTGGCGGCATTGCGGGTAATCTGTCCTACTGCAAGAGCGGGAAGTGTCAGAAATCAGTCACAGGCAACCTGGCTGCCCCTAGTTTCAGCTCACCTGTGTAGCCACGCACGCTGTCTAGCCAAATAGTCCAGCAAACTACAGACCTTGCAGATAAAGCGACTGTAGAGCCGTGGAGGTTCTCTCCAAGCACGCAATTTCTGAAGAAGCAAACCATTCTCCTTGAGAACTGAAGGAGGCGGCACCTCCAGCTCTGAACTCCTGGAGCGCTGACAGTCTCCGCATGAAGTCCCAACAAACTGTGTGCATCAGAAACGGACACTTCTCCCAAACAAACCGCAAGATTAGGTAATGCTTCAACACGTCTGAGAACTCTGCTAGCTCCAATACGCCTATAAAGCTGGCACTCCAGGCACAGCGATGAGAGATTAGACAGGACAAGCATCGCCCTTCAACCCGCTGCTACTTGCAAGCCTTTCACTTTACCTGCAACGACAGAAGTGGATTTGTCTACCAGGGCTGAAAAACACACACAAAACTCCCCAAATGTGCACGACTCAGTGGAACCCTGCAAGCGCTGAAATCGCTGATTCTCTTAACAGAAGTTACCTTTAAATTCCACTGATATAAAAGAACAAGTGTAAAACCAAGCACTTTATACCCTATAATTTAAGTTATCCAATCAAATTTTACATGTTGACCTACAAAATTAAGCCCCACATATGACAAATGTTATACGAAGAAGTATCTGCTTTTTCCATTGACTTTGTTATTCCTCTGCAAACGCTCTTTGGAAGACACACCAAGACTGCAAGCAATGAAAGGCATGAGGTTGTCCACAGCTGCGACGCTCCCTTGCCCAGAAAGCTTACAATCAGAAATACGGGACGCTTCAATTGCCACCCCATTCCGCAACGCTTCAAGTGCTGGAATTGGATTCCTTTTCCCAGCATTGTTTTTCCGCGGGCTGGTTTGGCCGGCCAGGCAGCCGTCTCTCTGAACCTCGCTCCACGTGTGCAGGACGCAGCTTGGACGCCCACACGTGTGCGAGCCAGAGATGCGGTCCGCAACTCAGCTCTCACCTACAGAGACCGCTGGATCAGAGAGGGGACAGGCTCAGGCCCTAGGCTGACCTGAGAGCTCTCCTACCCCGCCTTAACCGCGGAGGCATCACAAACCCTCAGGAAAGCCGTCCCCCTGCCCGAAGCGACACAGGGGGCGGTAACCCTGGCAGGGGCGAGGCAGCAAACGGCTGGGGCGGGGGACGAGCCGCCCCTCCGGCCGGCGCAGCTGCCCGCAGGACGCCCCGCGGCCCTGAGGGGGCCTCGCGCTGGCTGACGACAGCGGGGCCGCTCTCGGAGGCGCGCCTCCGTTTCCACAGGGGGACAGGAGATGGGGGGGGGGGGGGGGGGCTGACGGGGCCGGGGGGCTCCCCCCTCCGCGGGCAGGCCGCGGTGTGTGCCCCCGGCGCACGGCGGCAGGAGGAGGAGGAGGAGAGGAGGAGGAGGAGGAGAGGAAGACCCATGCCGCGGGGCAGGCCGCGGTCGCCATGACAACGCGGGCAGGCCGCTCTCCTCCCGGGGGAGCGCCGCGCGGCCGGCGGCCAGGCCGCCGGAAGTTTATTTATAGCTTGGCCGGATACGCGCTGACGTCACGGAGCGCGCCCGCCCCCGTGCGTCAGCGTAAGGGCGGACGTAATGGGAACGTGACACACGCACGGCGCGAGCTATTTATAGCCCTAAGGCGGGGGGGGGGCGGAGGGCTCCGGGCCGTTTGTTTGCCCGCCGCACGCGCTGGGGGCGGGGCCGCGCGCGCGCTGCGTAGGCGCGGTCACGTGAGCGGGCGCCCCCCCCCCCCCCCCCCCGCCCTCCAGCCACGCCCCCGCGGGGGAAGCCGCGCGGCGCCGGCGGCGCGTGACGGGCGCGCGCTGCGGGGGGGGAGGGGCGGGGATTCCCCCCCCCCCCCCCCCCCTCCTCCGCGCGGGAAACCCCCCCCGGGGGGGGGAGGGGAGGGGAAGGGGGGCGGGGGGGCGAGGGGTCGGCACCGGGGAATAAACGGAGCGGAACCCGCCGGAAGGGGTCGCGGGGTCGGCGGGGGGTGTCGCGGCGGGACGGGTGAAGTCGTGGTTATGTCGCGACAGGAGGGGTGAAGTCGTCGTTATGTCGCGACAGGAGGGGTAGGGTTATTGACTTATCGCGACAGAAGGGATAAAGCCATTGGCTTATCACAGTAAAAGGAATTAAGTTGTTTTATCGCGATAAAGGGATTGAGGTGGTGGTTTTATCGCAATAAAAGGAATAAAGTTGTTATAACAATAAAAGGGATGAGGTTACTGTTTTATCGCAATAAAAGGGATAAGGTTGTTGTTTTATCGCCATAAAAGCATTAGCGGGGGTGGAACGGGGATACTGGGAGCGATTCCTCAATCAATATGGGCGGCACGGGGCTTCTGCCTCCCCATCCCCAACGCGCTTCCTGCTAAAAGCACCGAGCCCGTCCCGGTAAAGCACAGAAGACGACTCCGGCGCTAGTTCTCACGGCGTTCCCTCCGGCTCGGGCAGAGCAGCCAGGTCCCCGCCAGCCGGAGCTGGGCAGCGCGGTGCTCCTCGAGGCAGCCCTTGCGGGGACGTCCACGTGTTCGCCCTTCCAGGGGCCCCGCAGGAGGACGGATCCCTCCTCCGGGTGCCCCGCGAGCGGCGACGGTGGCGGTTCGGAGCCGCGTTCGGGTGGCTCTGCCTTCAGTAGCTGACATCCTCCCTCGCCTTTCCCCCAAGGCCTCTCCTGCTCTTTCTCCTCCTCCTCAGCAGGCGAGGAGCTGCCCAGCTTTGCCTCCCTTGCTGGGTCCGGCAGCCAGCGCGCCTGTGCTCGGCGCACTTTGCTCCTTTTGTGTGTCGGGTTTGCTTTGGCACCGCTCCAGCTCCCTCCCGCCCGTCCGCAGAGGGCACGTGTGGCGTGGCTCCAGGTACGGCGCTTCCAGCCTGCCCTCGGTTAGCACAGCCACCGGCACTCAGGTCTGGGCTCCGCAATCGCCTTCACAACCCCAAAACCCGGCTTCTGAGCTCGCCGCTGGAGCTGGAGCCGTAAGCTCGAGCACCTACACCATGGGCAGCGGCAATAATAATGCAACTTGACGGCCCGTTGCCTTGGCAGCTGGCGTCTGCCCCATCCTCACCCAAAACCCTCGATCCCATCCCAGCCGAGGAACCGCTGAGCGATCCCGCTTGGAGACGGGCAGCCCCGATCAGCAGGGCAGTGAGAAGACAGAGAGACGGACAGGGACGTGCTAGGAAGGAAAGAAACGGCAGGCCAAGGTGGAAGGGGCAACCAACGCAACGCCGTGCATAGGTAAATGGAAGTTCAGAGGGCGTCACCGGATCGTTGCCGTAACAGCAACGCTCTCTGAAGAAGCCTAAATGGTTATCTGGTATAAATTATTTTGTTTGTGGTGATAATGTTGTATTTGTGGTAAGTGATAAAGAGACTCCTCCTTGGGATGGCAGGTTGGCAATTCAGTCAAGAACAAACTATAGAAATAAAGGGCTCAGAAGGAAGCCATGGGGAAGGAACTTACATAATAAGTAATGGTAATTTTTATCATTTTCCCAATTTTAAGGTAGACTGTAAAAAAATAATAATTTTTTAGTATTTTTATTAGGGAGGGAGAGGTTATAAACCAGCCCCGTGGCCTTGATCGCTCATTAAAACCTGTGTCTGTATTAATAAATGTTACTCTTTCAAGATCTTTGCTCAGGATAAGATGGGCTCGAGCTTTTTTTTTTTTTTCTCCCTCTCTCTCTTTTTTCTCAAAGCGAAGACAATCAAAGAAGATTGTCCTTTTGAAGGAACCAAGGCCAAAGCTAAATGGAGCTCTTGTGTCTCCCCGATAAATCCGGTTTAAAGCTGCCTCGTTATTACATAATTAATGCACTCAAATTAAGATCCCTCTGAATGTTTCTTCATCTCCTTATTTAATAATCTGCCGTGCTTGCATGCCTGAACCTTGTCTGGTCCCGGCTTCTCCCGTTCCTCATCAGCTCTTACGTGGGCAGGAGGAATTGCATTCCCGACAGCCCCTCGGCTTAGCGCGATCACGGCTCGGTCTGTGGGTTCGTCTGGAAGGGGAGCCGTTCCTTCCCTCTCTACTTTTAATTCTGGATCTCGGCAAGCGAGGAAGAATCGCCTATTGTCTCCGCAAGCCAGGCAGAGCGAGCAGACTGAGTCAGCCCGGGAACATTCGAGCCTCCCCATCTGTGGCACCGCCGAATTCCAGGGCGATTCCACCAGTTGGTGGAGCTTCTGTCTGGGAAAACAGAGCCATTGTGAACAAAGCATACTGCGCATACTTCTAGCGTTCATGAAAGACTTGGTTGGAAGCGTTTGAATCTTTCTCAAAATTTCTTCCTCTGGGGCAGAAATTTCCCATGCGTGGCCTCGATCCAGTGGGTCGTCACTTGGAAAATCTGAGCGCGCACCATCTGACCGTTTCTTTGACTAGTTGGGAAAAGAAAATAAAAACTTTTGACCGTGAGTGTACGATGGCAGGCTAGATTAGGCTGGGGCTTAATTTAACCAAGACCAGGGCTTAATTTTGGCAAGGGGCAGCCTGCCAAACACAACACCAGAGGCTGAGCTAGGCCTTCCCTCTTCCCCACCGTGACCTCTGTATGACAAGGGCACCTTTCTCTCCCACTGGGAGAAGCAGAGAAAGCTGGATGAGCTCCTCCCTCTGTTTGGAAACACAGCGGTGGTGAGCTGGGGGTCCCGGGTACCTGTTGTAGCATCTCGCCCCCCTCACACAAACTCTCTGACCCGATCAGGGAAGGAAGCAGAGTCAGAGCTGTTGTTCCAGGCTGTCCAGATGTGGCTAGGTGTCGTGTTGACCAGGGTCACATCCTGTTTTCAAGACTCTGCTCACCTCAGCCAACGCCAGAACCTCGTGTGTTTATTCTCCGGATGGCAGGGTGCCTCTGAAGGGTAGGATTCTGGCCCAGACCTGAATCCAACGCAGGCTTTAGGTGACCAAGTCAAAAACGGACCTGTTTTTTTTCAGTGCTGCGTCCCCTAAAAAGAATTCAGAAACACAAATTAATCATCAAACTCTTTGCGTGCCCGTAGGGAGAGAAAAGGGTACAAACCTGAATACGTGCCACAATTGGATGGGGCCAAGCCCCAAATCCCCCTGCTCTGGAGCAAGGGTACGTAGCTCGGTGTACTTCTTGCCGGTGCAGTCTTGGGGTGTCAGAAGCCTTTCTGGAGACGGTTACCTACAGGGTCCTTCAAAGGCACTGCTGGAAGAAGATGGGTGCTGCCTTCTGTTGGACCCAATAGAGCACTCCCTAGAAAACAGAAGATCTGGGATTTAATTCCTTTCACTGCTTAAAGACCCGAACCCACGTCTCCTTATCCAGGAGAAAGACCTGAGCACCAGGTTACTGGCTATCCAGGAGGGTACGGAGGGGAAGGGGAGCCTTTGCTTTAGAAATCACACTCGACAGCAGGGATTAATCAGGTGAGAATGCAAGTTCAGGTAAGGCCACGGCAGCATTTTTGAGCCGCAAGCACTTAATGTAAAACACGCACGCCGTCCTTGGAGCAGGAGCGGGTACGCAGAACTCCTCTGCTCCGGCAGACAGCCCCGAGCGGCAGCCTGAGCGCGGTTTCACCACTTCAAACGGCGGGGTGAGATGCCACCCAGCTCGGCGCAGGGATCACAGCAGGCTCCTGGGAGGTGGGGAATGTGGGCTGACGCTCCCCGTCCCCACCCTTGCCCCCCTGCCAGAGGAGAGCTGGGTGCCCTGTCTCCTGTGCACGCGCTGAGCCCACCGAGCCGTGTGTAATTAGGGGGCACCGACCGAGTCCTGGTTTGGGGTTTTCCTAGGAGGCAGCATCCAGGCAGAGAACTTTGCAGCCTCAGGACTGTCCCGGACTGCTCACGCTCTGGTCTCGCAGAAGACAACTGCAAGCTGCGATGAGGAGCTTGCCATCAAGTTATCTGAGCATATTTAGGGATGGGTCAGTGGGAGCTGGAGGTGACCCCCTCGGCCTCTCCATGTTGTTTGGTCCAACAGCCTTCCAGCTCTGACCTCGCATGGCAAATGACCACCTTCCCCAAATCCAAAGCAGTAAGGGCGAGCTTTATTTCTCCCCCAGGTTCTCGGGGGCTTCCTCCCCTCATCCTTTTCCTTGTCACCCGTGAAGCCCCCACAGCGACATCCCTGTGGGCCTCCCTTCCACGCCAGTGGAGCAAGGCCATGTCTACGCAAGGGCTGCACAACTCACTGCCTGGCCTCCCCGTCCCCTTCCCTCGCCCTCTGCCCCCGTGTTTATGCTCAGCTCCACTCATGAAGGACTTCTAGCTCCTTCCGAAGTATGCGTGGTGGCTGTCCTCCCTGCTAACAACAGGCTGGTTAATGACAGGCCCTGCTCTCCACGGAGGAGACGGGTGGTGGGGGAAATGTGTGGGGGACAAGCCGCTGGCCCCATGCACAGAGCTGGCAGCTTTGGGGCCGTTTCCCCCAAACACCCGGCGTTTTGTGCAGCAGTGCTTTGGGAGATGGTCGGACCTGGTGCTTAGGGACACGGTTTAGTGGGTGACACTGGTGGCAGGGGGGTGGTTGGGGATGATTTGGAGGTCTTTAACAACTTGAACGACTCCTGTGATTTACGCAGCACGTTGAGGGTTGTCTCGGAGGCTGGCCAAGCAGCCTCGCCGTCGTTTTGGGGTTGGTTTTGGGGTGGGTGAATTTTACTCTCGCAGGCCCCTCGGAAGACGCCGTTTTCGCTCCGCGGGGGCCGGCAGGAGCCCGGGGAAGCCCCACACGGGGAAGGGGCCGCGGGTCCCCTCCTCTCCCCCCCCGCCCCGTCCCCGCCGCTTTCCGCGCTGCCGGCACGGCGCTGCGGGCCCTTTCCCAGCAGCGTCGCGGCGGAGACGACGACGAACGACTGAGGAGGAGGAGGAGGAGGAGGAGGAGGAAAAATGACAGCATGGAAAGCGGCGTATTTTTACCAGGGCGGAAAGTGCCACCCTCCCCTCTCCCCTCCCCTCCCCTGCCCTCGGCCGCCCACGCCGGGAGCGGCATCAAAGGGAATCTCCCCGCGGCTGCGGCGGGGCAGGGCCGGGAGCCGCCACCCCCCCGTCCCGTCCCGTCCCTTCCCCCCCCCCCCCCAGCCGCCATTTCGCGGCTCCCCGCTGCGCTCCGTTGCGTCAGGCAGGGCTGTCCCCGTGGCGGGGCATCCCCACGCGTGACCCCGCCGGGCACCGACCCCACGCGTGGGGGGGAACCCCCTCGGGCCCCTTACACCGGGGGGGGGGGGGGAGGCCCCGTGACAGCGGGCCGGGCTATAAATACCCGCCCGCGTCTATATTTGGCGCGGCCGGCCCGCCAACCGGCGACACAAAAATAGCCGCGCTGCGCCCGCCCGCACCGCAACGCCGCTCGGCGGGCCCCGGCCCCGCGGGCTAAATTTAGCCGCGCCGCTTGCGTCAACGACGCGGCCGCCGTGCGTCAGCCCGCTCGGCCCCGCCCACCGGGCGCCCGGCCCGCCGCGTCCCGCGCGGGGATTGGCTGAGGCGGCGGGGGGGGCGGGCGCCCCGCCGTGACGCGCGGGCGCTGATTGGCCCCGGCGGGGGCTGGCGGCGGGCGCGGGGGAAGCGGCGCCGCGCGGGGAGCCCGCGGCCGGAGGGATCCCCGCGGGGGGGGGGGGGGAGGGGGGGGCACGGCCGGGGGCTGCCCCCCGGCCCTCCCGGACCGCCCCCGTGGGACTGCGGGGCCCGGCGGCTGCCGGCGTGCTGCGGACGGGCGGGCAGAGCGAGGTGTCCGTCCGTCCGTCCGTCCGTCCGTCCGGGAGGTGCGGCGCCCCCCCGGGCTGGTCGCGGGTCCTGCGGGTGGGATGTTCCGGGAGGAGAAGGGGGAAATAAGTGGATAAAAGTGAAGGGAGAAGGGGGAGGGGAGGGGAAAGTTGGGGGAAGGGGAAAAAGGAAGTAAAAGGGGGAAAAGAGAAAGTAAAGAAAAAGGAAAAAAAAAAGAGAATGGAAGGAAAAAAGGAAAAGGGGGAAAAAAAAGAATAAAAGGAAAAGGAAAATAAAAGGGAAAAGGAAAATAAAAGGGAAAAGGAAAATAAAAGGAAACAGCAAAAAAGTAAAAGAAAGAAAAATGAAAAAGAAAAAGAAATGAAAAGGGAAAAAAATAAAAAAATGAAAGATGGAAAAAATGAAAAGGGAATAAAGAAAAAAGAAAAGTAAAAGGGGGGAAGAGAATAAGAGGAAAAAAGGAAAAGGAAAATAAAAGGGAAAAGAAAAAGAAAGAAGAATGAAAAAGAAAAAGAAATGAAAAAGGGAAAAAAAAGATGGGGAAAAAAGGGAATAAAGAAAAAAGAAATGAAAAGGGAAAAAGGAAAAGAAAAAAAATGAAAAAGGAAAAAAGGGAAAAGAAAGAAAAAAAGAAAAAAAAAGGAAAGGGAAAGAAAAAAAAAAGAAAAAATAAAGGAAATAAAAGTGAAAAAGCGGAGGAAAAGGAAGCAGTCTCCGGTGATCCCTCCCGAAGGCGCCCCGCGCCGAGCGGCCAAAGCTCCCGTCCCCCGCCAGCCCTCCGGCGCGGAGCCGGCGCTCCCGCAGCACGGCACCCGCCCCGCGCCGCCCGCTGCCGAGCAGCCGTGACGGCGGGCGCGGTGACAGCGGCAGCGAAACGGCGGCGGGAAGGCGTTTGAGCGGCGCCGGCGGCCCCCGGCGCCCCGTCCCGCGGCGGAGCGGCCCCGCAGCGCCGTCCCCGCCGAGTCCCGGCGCGGCGCCGTCCCCTCACGCCGGGCTCACCCCCGGCCCGCCCGGGCTCGGCGCGGCGGCGCACGGGGCGGGGAGGTGGGGGGGGGGGGGGGGGGGGGTCAGCAGCGTCAGGCTCCCATGGCGTCACGATTGACGTTTCGCATTCCAGCCGCTCTATGGAGAGGCCGCTAGGGCTGCTCTCACATAAATGACGTTCGGAGGCACGGAGCGGGAGAGCAGCGCGGAGAGGCGCCTCCGTCCTCTCTCTGCCCCGCCGCACGCGCCCCGCACCGCAGCCCCCGGGCGCCCCGCGGCCGCAGCCGCCGCCCGGCAGCCCCTGACGGCTCCGCTCTGCCTCGCCTCGCCTCGCCCGGCGGGGACCGGCTGCCGGGGCTCCCCGTTTTTCCATGACTCGGGATAACGCGTCCTCCTCCTCCTCCTCCGGAGCCTCTTCCACCACCGCCGCCGCAGCCTCCGCCGAGCCCCGCGGTGCTCCCGTCGCCGCCCGGCCGCTGGACAGCGCCCGCTCGCCCCGGTGAGGAAGCGGCCGCCGGGGACCCCGATGTAAAGACGGAACCGACACAGCAAGCGAGTACGTATGGGCACCGCCGGCACCCCGCGGGCACCGCCGGACAACTTTCGGGGACGGGGAAGCGCCGCCGCCGCCGCGACCGCCCCAAACTTTCGCCTCCCCCCCCCCCCCAACCCCAGCTCCGCCGCAGCCGGGATGCTCCGGGTGTCCCCGTCCCGGTGTCCCCCCGGTGTCCCCCCGGCACCGGCTCGTCCCGGGCCGGGCTGGCGGCCGAGCCGCCGGTACCGAGGGCTTTCTGCTGGTTGTTGTCATGGAAATGATGCTGCCGGCGGCGGCGGCGGCGAGTTCACGGCGGGGATGAATGGCACTCGCTCGGCTCCTTCCTACAGCACAACTTGTCGCTGCTGCCGCTGCCGCTGCTGCTGCTGTCGCCTCGCAGGGTCGCGAGGGTCCCACCTGGGGCGCTGAGCCCCGGACCCCCCCCGGCGGCACCGCCACCGGAGCGCCCCGGCACCGGCACCCCGGAGGCTACCGGGCCCCGCAACGTGCGCGCCGGGGCACCGGGCGCCTCGGTCGCCGGTCGGTGCTGGGAGCGAGCCGGCGAGGCGCTCTGTCGCGATATGGTGCCGCGGAAGGCTGTCGGGACAGCGCTATCGCGATAGCCGGCGCGCCGCGGGCGGAGGTGCGGCTCACCTGGGTGGAGCTGGCGTATGGGTTTGGTTGTGTGGTTTTCATTTTTCTTTTATTGTTGATTTTTTGAGACCACGCGAGGAAATTTCCCAGGGTAAGCGCGGAAAGAGCTGATTCCTGCAGGGGGTTCGGCTGCGTGGGGCTCGGTGGTTTTTTCTTTTTTTTTCTTTTTTTTTCTTTTTTTTTTTTTTTCCTTCTCCAGGAAAAAAAAAAAATCCCCCCAAACCCCGCAAACTTTGGGAACGCGTCGCTAACTTTTTCCCCGGCCCGCTTCGCTCCGCTTATATTCCTCGCCCCGTTCCCCTCTCCTCCGTGGAGACTGTCGTGCGGCGGAGCCCGGCCCCGCTAAAACAATGGACCGAGCCCGAGCAGGAGAGGGTTTTCTCCGGAGCTTTCTTTCGGGAACTCGCCGGAGCCCCGTGGATTTTGGGGAGCGAGCGTGTGCGGCTCCGGGGGGGATGATGCGCAAAGCCGGGAGCGCACCGGCGCTGGGAGCGGAGCTCGAAACTTTTAATTCAATGGAGCTTCCCCCCCCCCCCCGCCCCCCCGCCTTGGCGGTCCCTGCCGGGTAAATGAAGGTTTCGAAACTCGCCTGGAGAAGTCCCGGTCACAATGGGAGCGTTTCACGCTTTTCCTCCTCGCGTTACGGGGTGGGGAGGGGTGGCACTCGGGGCTGAATGCGGGGCGCACGGAGGAAGAAAAGAGCTGTGACAAGGCGGGGGGGGGGGGGGGGGCTTATTTCCTCCTAATTTACAGCCCTCGCGGCTCTGAGCTCCTGGCTCCGGCGGCTGCTCTCCGGAGGGGTGCTGCGTGCTTAAAAGCTCACCGAGTGTCTCTAGGAAACCGGCGGCTCGGGGAGGGGGGGGGGGGCGCATCCCGAGCCCCGGGGCCGGAGGAGGGGGACGCAGAGAAGGAGATGGGAGCCGGGGAGGCACCGAGCAGCCCGGCAGGCGGGCAGGGAGCAAAGGCGAGGAAGGGGAAAGCTGGGGAGAAAAACGGGGGGGGGGGAAATAAAAAAAAAAAAAAAAAAGAAAAAAAAGAGCAGGAGTCGCAGCCCCCGCCGCAGAGGGCGGAGGGGCCGGAGCATCCCACGGGGAGCCGCCGGGGCACGGCACCCCCGGCCGGGGGGGTGCTCCCCCTGCCCACCCCGGGGCCAAGCTCCCCCCCCCCCCCCCAAGAGCCGGCTTCTGACTCTCTCCTTTCCCCTCGCAGCGCCCGGGTCGGAAGAGCGCCCCCCGCCGAGGCCAGCCTCCCAAGCAGCCTCCGCAGAGAGGTCCCAGCCGGCACGGAGCCCCCCCCCCCCGCCGCCGCCGCCGCCGCCGCCGCCGCCGCCCGGTGCCGCCCGCCCCACCAGCCCCACCATTCAGCGCGCAAGATACCCGCCAGGTAAGCAGCCGCCGAGGAAGAGGAGAGGTGCGAGGTCCCCTGCTCCCTCCCCGGGCTCCCCTCTTTAAGGGGGGATCGCCCCCGGGCGCCGCGGAAGGAGCGGAGCGGCAGCCGCCGGGTGGGATGCGGGAGGCTCCGGGAGGAGCGCTGGCTCGGCGCATCCCTCACGCCGAGCTCCCTCGCGCAAGGATGCCGCTAATAGGACGAGAAGAAGAACTCCGAATATTCCTGCCCTGGTTTTTCACCCCTTCCGCCGGGCTTCGATGACATACCGCCCATCGGCGAACCTCCTGTTATCGTGTTTTTTTTTTTTTTTCTAATCGTTATTTTTATTTTTTCCTAACATTGTTGGGTCAAGAAGAGAAAATCCCAGGTTATTTACTTTGCGGGGTGATTAATATCGGTGCCCCGAGTGGAAAAGTAGGGGTTAGGATTAGTCAGAGGAAGGTGCTGGCAGAGGGCGAAGTAGGAGGAGTTGCGCAGAGCGCACCAGACCTTTACGTTGGGGATATTTTTTCTGTCCTCAGGTCACGCTTATTTTAGACTTAGGCTTTCTCAGCCCACTTTGAGCAGAATTCAGGGCCCTAACCCTGCCATGCTCTCCTTAACTCTCCTGCTAAGGAGATAAAAAACCAAAACCCCAAACCTGTAGCGATCTGTTTCCCTGAATCCCTGCTCATTTTCTGAGCTCGCAAGAAGCCTTTTTTCCTTCATGGGGCTGCATATCAGCGCGTCCACTTGTGACATTATCTGCCCGCTCGTTCAGTTGTGTTCCTCAGTGGAAGCGCGTGGAAGGAATTGCTTTCCCTTTCTATTCGATTAAGCACCGATCAGTGCATTTTAGCAGGCAGTCCTTAAGCTAAACAAATGATAGTAATAGGGCTTGGCATGAAATGTGTGTGCATGGAACGGCACGGATGCAGGTATTGATAGGAAAAAGAGACTTTTGTGGGAAGATACATAAATAAGATCGGGAGGCAAGGCTTGTGGAAGTGTTGAAGTGTTGTCCTGCTATCTTTTTTTCTTTAAATACGTGGATTTGCAAGCAGAAAGGTCTTCGCAATTTCAGAAAACAGCACTATTTTTTCTCCCACTTTCTGATGTTTTCTCGAAAAGAAGGAAGATCTGAATACTCTGTGACAACACGGTAATTGAAATCTGGTGCTTGGTTTACATTTATCTGCAAAGCAGGCAGGGAAGAATGGAAAGTTGATCTGACACCTATTATTTGGATCCTTGCACGGCAGGTTCAAGTGAATATTTAAAAGTTATAAGTGAAGGGAGTTCTTAAAATACAGGAAAACCCCATTATTTTTAATACAGCTTTTTTTTTTTTTTTTAATATGAATTCTCTACCGAGTACTTTAGGAATATAAATTACCACAATTAAGAAGAGGTGAACTGCACTGATTTTTGATATACACTTTCTCCGTATTTGTTTTTCTGATCTCTTTACGAGAGTATTTGCGCTAATTGATGCATTTTATTCCTCTGCTGCAGAACCAAAGCACATCATGCACCTTTAGTCTGGGTTGCAAATACTGGGCTAGAGTCTCACGTTGTTTGGCCAGGTGAACCTCAGGTGGATTGCAGCATTGGCTCCATTATTTCTTGAGAGCAACCAAGGAAATAGTGGATTAGTAGGAAATGTAAAAGGAAAAAAGGTCTTTGCAGGCACTGTGTTGCTGAAACCCTCCCGGCTACCAGTGAACCACATTAACTTTTAAGACTAATGGACAAAAACAATTACATTGTTGCTTTCTTATAGAAACAGAAATGCCCCTTACTTTTTCTCTTACATTTTTGCAAATTTAGGGATATGTTTTACCGCTCGCTTTTTTTAGGAGAATGTTCCACTACAGATAAGCCTCAAAAGTAGCAGCTAGACACCAGCCCTGAGTTATTAGCTGACCAGAAATATGCTTTGAAGGCCCAGAGCCGAGTAAGCAAAATTGATGTTTGCAAGTCTTAAGTAGCAAATACTGTGATTTGAGCTGTTCCTCTGACACCCACTGTAGATGCTGTTCCTTTTAAACTATCAGTTTTAATATTATGCATTTGGTAATCTAGTTTACCCTTCATGAAAATTTTATGGCATGGTCGCATGCATGCAGAGATAGATTTATAGCCATAAACCGTTCCCATTCTGCTTATCTAATTCTCATTGACACCTATGTATATTAAGCAGCGGATCTAGGGCAGGCTGGAGATGTCTCCTCTCGCTGACACTGGTATAAATTCGAGTGGCCCCAGCGAGCGGAAGAGAGCTCCCTAATACCTAATGCTCAGTCGATCCCTGATACATGTTCCTCGCCAACGGCTTGAGCTTAATTTGTGTTTCCCATGTCCAGGCGAGAGTGGGAGTCGGGTGTCTGACCGAGCCCCACGAAATGTGGGAAAGCTCGTTGGAAAGAGGTTAGCGAGGGTCTGGACTGTGGCCTCAGCACGTGGGGCTTGGTGTTAACGTTCCCCTTCGCCCTTGCAGATATGCCCTGTGTGCAAGCGCAGTATAGCCCTTCACCGCCCGGTTCGAATTATGCAGCTCAGACCTACGCGTATGGCTCGGAGTACAGCTCGGAGATCATGAACCCTGACTATGCCAAGCTGACCATGGACCTGAGCAGTACCGAGATCACTGCCACCGCCACCACCTCCCTTCCCAGCTTCAGCACCTTCATGGAGGGTTACTCCGGCAGCTACGAGCTCAAGCCTTCCTGCCTCTACCAAATGCAATCCGCCTCCTCCAGCCAGAGGCCCCTCATCAAGATGGAAGACGCCCGGCTTTCCACCTACCAGCCCTCGCTGCCGCCCTCCACGGACGAGGGGATGCCCAGCACCTCCATGTACTTCAAGCAGTCGCCGCCCTCCACGCCCACCACGCCGGGCTTCCCCCCGCACCAGAGCCTGTGGGACGAGCCCCCGCTGCAGCCCACCCAGACCTGCCTGCCTCCCGGCCACCTGATGGAGGCCGCCCCCATGAAGACTGTGCCTCCGCGCTTCCCCCTCTTCCACTTCAAGCACTCCCCCCCGCACACGCCGGCGGCGGCCGCCCACATGTGCTACGACCCGGCATCCTTGAGCCTCCCCCTGGGCCCCGACAGGCCGGCGGCCGGGCAGGCCCCCATGGAGAGCCACTCGTACGGCCTTCCCCTGGCCAAAAGACCAGCCACCTTAGCCTTCTCTCCGCTCGGCCTCAACGCGGCCACCTCCAGCCTGATGGGGGAGGCCAGCGGCGGCGGCAGCGGGCTCCCCTCCCCGCCCAGCAGGAGTTCCTCGTCCGGGGAGGGCACGTGCGCCGTCTGCGGGGACAACGCCGCCTGCCAGCACTACGGCGTGCGGACGTGCGAGGGCTGCAAGGGCTTTTTCAAGGTGAGAGCTCCGCCAGGACGCGGGTCTCGCTCCCCGCCCTGCGTCCTCCGTCTTCCCCTTCCCTCCCACCCGACCCCGCTGGGCGGCCGCAGGCTCCTGGCCTCTGCCCCGTCAGCGCCACGATGTCGTGTGCCAGGGCTCAGAGCTCCTCCGAACCTCGCTGGAAACGAGATGCGTCAGAAAGTCCTGTCTCATTTTTCGGCAGGCGGTGGTGGTGCCATTCCTCGCACCCAGGCTGCTCCAGCCAGGAGGGCTGTGAGCGCAGCCCCGGGGGGAGACTTCAGGAGTGGAGCAAAACCAAATATTTAACTTTTATTTGGTTGTTGCCTCATCACTGCTCATCAGTTTAGGTAGAGAGCGAGCTCTCGCCCATTGAAAGCACCTAGCCGAGCGGTGACAACACACCATGCCGTGTCCCCGTGTAGCTTAGGAGGCTGCGAAGGCAGTCAGCAGCACTGACCCTTTTACATGAGGCAGCTTCTGAGCATGTGCTTATACTTTTAAGACCGGAATTCTTTCTTTCTGCTTTTAGATTAGGGCACTTCATAATCGCAACAAATTCAGCTTGGAGTTCAGGACTTTTTTTTTTTTTTTTTTTCAGAAACAGCCTTAAGTGAAACATTTGGTGTAGACTTTTTTTTTTTTGGGGGGGGGGGGGACAGTCTAGGTAGTAGGTTCAAGATTTGTTAAATTTGGGGCTGCTTTGGTACATTTCTTTCTGCACAGATAGTAGTCGTGCCCCTGTTCTGGTAAAAGATTTCCTAAGTACGATGGGAACAAAAATAGTCCAAAAATAGATGTAGGGGAGGGCCCACAGCGTGTTTTTTTTTTATTGTACATAGAACTGCTAATATTACTTCGTTATAATCCTTTGGCAACATGCTAAAATACACATCTCCTGTACAACTCGCTTGTTATTTAAAAATAATTAGAAAACGGACCACAAACAGCCTGGAAATAGCAGCTCTGCTGGGCCTGATCCTACCCCCATGGAAATTAATAGCATATCCTTCACTGGGAGCTGTGGCTAGAGCTTATTCTGCAAAATGATTTTCTCAAGTGAAACAGTTTTCAGTTCTAAAGTGCAATGTGCACTGTTTGCTGTGTCCCTTGTACTTACTGCATTGAAGCTGTTGTTTGAAATACAACAGAAATATAAAATAGCATTTTCCCATTAATTTAATTGCAGGCAAGGATTTAATACCAAATGTTGAACTGATAAATTTGATCCTCTCCTGATGGCTTTCCTATTAATTTCTTTTTGTGCTAAGTTATTTATTGATGTATTTGATTTTAAATATGGAAAAGCATAATATATTTTTGCAACAATTTCTATTATATTCTTTCAAGGCTCACCGGGATTTTACTAATTTTAATTTTTCCTTATAGTTTTTAAACCACTTTAAGAGCTAATTACATGTCTGTAGCTACAGTATCCCTCTGTCTATTTTCTTTTTCCCAAGCCAGGTTAGTTTTCCCAGAATATTTAACTAAATATGTTTTGTAGGGGGTTCTGGTATTTTTATTTTTCTCCCCGATGATTTTAATGGCTAACCAAACCAGTTATTGTGGTATTTGACTAACAATAGCGATAGCAAGAGAAGTACATCGCAGATCATTTTGATTTTATTTTAATAAGGTCAGCAATAATCAAGGGAATGAACCAAGTAGAAAATTGTTCCCAAAGGGATATTAAAAGCGGAGATAATCTAATCCCCAAAGGTAGATGCGATGACCTGGTAATTTCAGATATGATTTTATCATTCAAAGTTGCCTGTCTCCAGAGACTTGCTTCAGAACAATCCTAGATGATTTTCATTGTCAGTAGCTAACACTAATAAAATTGTTTTTCCTGCAGGCTAGTGTGTTAGGAAATTAATTTTATCTAATTATATGAATTGCACTGTCGCTTTTCATGTTGTAATTAAAATACATTTTGTCAGGTTCTAAGTTGTTCACGAAACTATCGGTTTACTATTTCTCTGTTGCCTTTTCTCAGAGAACAGTGCAGAAAAACGCAAAATATGTTTGTCTGGCAAATAAAAACTGTCCAGTGGACAAGAGACGTCGTAACAGATGTCAGTACTGCCGGTTTCAGAAGTGTCTCAGCGTCGGCATGGTTAAAGAAGGTAAGGACTATTGCTATTATTATCCCAAATGGTGGAACATTGCATTTAATGAGTACGTGTGAGTGTGTGTGTGTGGACATGGATGTCTGTACTATGAATATTGCAGTGGTGGGGTTCCTAACTTGCCCCTGAACGTGTGCATTTGTGTAATAAGGTATTGATTTATTTTTTTTCTTGTCACCAAAGTTAGTGGGTTTATCATATTTAGACTTTCTGGGACCCCAGAGTTCAAGAACAGCAAGGTCACGAGAGGATAATTTGACTCTGGCCAAAATGTCTCCTTTACGAACGTTGAATGTCGTTCAGTAGTGCTGTTGGCTTCCACATATTACCTCACAGGGGGCTGCATGTCATTGTCGGGCGTGCATTTTTGCATACAGGCTTGTCTCATTCCCACAAGCTGATTGTAAATTTGCAATTAATTTAAATGGAAACAGGATCAACTCATTAGTCCCAATTCTGCAAATATTTAAGTACGTGAGTAATGCTGTATGAGCAGTCCAATTGCAAATACTGACATGGATAATACAGCCTATATGATGTGAACGTATTTTTCAGCTGCTTTGAGAAAGCTAAAATTACTTCGAAAGAAAGACCCTGCCATATAGGAGGTGCACTGGCAGTAGTAACACTCACGTTTCACGTTCGGTTTTCTTTCAGCAGTAGAGCCGTGTGTGTGCGCGCACATATAGGGGCACACAAGCGTGCTGCAAACAAAGCACGAGCGCTAGGAACACAGCTGGTCTTCAACTAAGCCGTCAGGCTGCTGCTTACGACCAGAGGTCTGATGCCGTTCTGGTACCGTTTGTGTTTCACTGCGATCAAAGGCATCAGTAGCACGTGCTGAAATTGGAGAATGCTCTTGTTTTTGCTGGGCTGGCCATCGCGAGGGAAGCAGGTGCTCGGTCTGATCTGTCGTCTGCTGGTACCAGTCCTCACAGCTGATTCCCCTCTTTTTTACGCAGTCGTCCGCACGGACAGCCTGAAAGGGAGAAGAGGTCGGCTGCCTTCCAAACCAAAGAGCCCCTTGCAGCAAGAACCTTCTCAGCCCTCCCCGCCTTCTCCTCCCATCAGCATGATGAACGCCCTCGTCCGAGCTTTAACCGACTCCACGCCCAGGGAGCTTGACTATTCAAGAGTATGTCTCGCTTTTCTTTGTTTGTTTTCTGCATGGAAATGAGTCATGAACCGCATTCCTACTTACCAGCCAGTTTGCTAAAATGAAAATAAATGTGAAATTGGGGTGAGAGTAAAAGTTTGCCCAGCCAGCCGTGCCTATTCATGGTAGGTGGATAATGATGGGAAAGGAGGTGAGCTGGAAATCAGTGTTAGCGGCTGTTCATTGTCAGGGTCTCAAACACAAGGTTATCTGCTGTATACTCACATGGGGGAGTGAAAGCTACAATGCATGGGCAAACAGAGCGCTCTTCTCGCAAAAGGCTGTGCCAGAACACCAGCCACTACAAAACAATCGATTAATCTACCAAACTCAGTACTGTCCATATGGCTGGCATCTTAAGTTTCAAGTTACAAATGCTAAAATCTGACAGAACTTTCCCAGTATGCTGTAAGGGTTGCATAAAGTAACATTTGATGGATTTATATTGAAATCAACAGGAATTTTGCCATTATTTAAACGGGGACAGGGTCTGGCTTAGGATACCCCAGCATGAATATTTGTTAAAAAAAATTCACATTTGTGAAACAGACCGTTAGATCACAATTCTAAAAGATTAATTCAGCAAAGCTTTACCACATATATATTTTTGTGACCTTGTTCTTTATTGTATAGTATTTGCCATTTAAATATTGATGGAATATTTTGAAAGCTTTATAAAACTGTTCTGTAGTTATTAAAATGTAGTATTGAAATAGCTTGTGAAATACACTTCTAGGTAGGTTGATACATGAAAAGAAAAAAATACAGCTAAGGAAAAACAAGATCAAATTCCTCCCTCTTAATGAAATATGATTAAGTCTCAGACTGTGAAAAATACAGCTGTATTCAGACAACATTTACATTGGCCATTTATCACTTGTTGCTAAGTAATATTTGATACTAAAACATATTTTATTGTAATCATGTAAAAATATATTATTCTATTTTAGAATATGCTTGCATATATAATTTAGCAATTATAAGCATGCTGTAGCTTCTTTTCTTCAAGCTACTGTATACAATTGCATGTATACAACTCCACAATTTTATAGATTACTATTATGAATCTAGTTGTTTAGTGTCTGACAGCCTTCTCGGGGAGAATACTCTGGCCATACTTACACGTATTTTAACTTACCCGGAAGGTCTCAGGGGGTCATTCTGCAAACACTGCACTTTGGCAGGAATCTACCGGGTTCCACAGAGTTACACGAGTACGACAGCCCAGTCCATGAAAGCAGTATCCAGCCTCGTGTACTTGCTTATAGGTGTAAAATTACAGAATTAAATGAAAACTCTGATTTTTTTTTATTTGACTTCTGTCTCTGACCTACAGTAGCTATTCCTCTTCTAATGAAAACAGCCCATAGATCTCACTGCTAAACAATCCTGCTGGTCTTCACAGGAAGCATAGCATTGACAGCAGATTAATTTAGTTTTGGTGGCTAAAAGACCATGTATGATTGTGTGTTAGGACCTACTGGTATCTAAGTTTTTCTTTACATAAGAATGTATTAGTCTGTTATGCTTGTCAGTACTGATAATACAAAAATAAGCTAAAAATTAATAGATTCGTATGTTTTTCATAAACTTTATACTTTTTTAAAAAGTTAAGGGAGATCAGGAATGACTACCGTGTCAAAACTGAGATTAACTAAACGAAGTATGCAGGAATCCTACTGTAATGCTAAAAAATCACTGTGAAGGATCCTGTGCCAGTAACGACCGGCTTGCGGCACGCTCGGTTAGGCTGTGACCCTGCCGTGCACCACAAACGGGTAGATCTGGAAACCTGGCTTGGCGTCAGTCCTAACACTTCCATAGCCACGACCTTAATGTTTAGCATGGTCTTCATGTTTGCAAGCCGTAACGTCGTCTGGCCTGTCGCAAAAATACTAGTAAGAGTTTCAGAGGGGAACGTGTAGCCCTTCCCTCCAAAAAAGCGCAACAACCTACGCCAAAAGTATAAAATTAAATTACACAACCTACAAATTTTAAAGCAAAACACAGTGGAACCGGTTTTGTTGAGAACATCGCTACTTCTCCTTTCAGCACTGGTTTTAACTTACCAGCCCACAGCAATGGTATATTTAGGTACTTGGTTTCAAAAAGCAATTGCTAGGAAGAGAATTTGGTTTATGAACTCTTTAAAGGCCAAGGGCCGTAGTCAGGTCTCACACCTGTTTTACTGGTACAATTCCATGAGTTTAGACTTCTCAGTAAGCGAGAGGAGAAGCAGACCCTGTACCTTGCTGTCCTTCTTCAGGCAAAACAGCCACTGACTTAAATAGAAATGTTGCCTTTTTGGAGGGGGAGCACAGCATTTAGCCAATAATCCCACCCCAAGCCCTGGCCAAAAATGAAGCAAAAATCCGTGCTTCTGACACAGGAAGGGGAGACGCATGGAAAAGGAAGCATGGCTTCTGGTTGTCGGATTGTAAATATGCAGAGCCAACGTTGTTAGACTTTTGCAGCTATGGCAGTCCACGAAGGTGTCGAAAAGCAGGCAAAGGGTAGGGCTGCATCGTGCTATCGAGCTCCCCAACGCCAGGCTTTTAGATATGCCATGTAAATTAACGTTGCTCGCTACACACGCATCTCCCCCTTGTGTAAGTCGGGCATCCCTTAACTCCTGACGGCAGCGGGGCAGAGCTTTCCCCGCTGGCTCTCCCCGGCGGTGCCTCCAGCCTCCTCTGGCTGTGCAGGACCCAGCCCCTCCGCTCTGCGGCCTCTTGACAGAGGCCAGGCTTACCAGCTGTCTTGGTCAGAAGTTAGGTCAAATATCACCTCTCCTCAATGAAATAACCACGGGGTGGGGGGGGGAAGAAAAAGATTTGGGGCACGGAAGAGAACCGTACATATGGTTTGTGCTTCCTTACATACTCATAAGACTGTTGAATGTAAATAATATTTTATTTCAGCTACTCTTTGTAGCAAGCAGTGACATACTCCTGCGGTTCAAAACTATAGGGCTCCCTATAATTTTTTACCTGTCTTCTAAAAATGCTCTCATGGGCTAAACTGTAACAACAAATACAGGTTAAATTTTTTTTGGTGCATTCAATCTAATGAAGTGGCCCAGTGGGGTATGCAGTACTGTAACATTCAGTTATGTGACACGGTAGCATTCAGCTTCATTAGACAATGTTAAAACTTTGTCTTACTTTTGCCAAAGGAATGCTTTGTGAATACCGAGAGCAATTTAATACCTGGCATAATTACGTCAACTTGTGATGAGTTGTGTTTTGGGTGAATGTAGGGTAGTATCTTTCTTCTTTTCCTTCTCTTTTCCCTCCTTTTCACTGATCAGAGGATTGAGAACGTGCCTTGCCTTAACACTGCCTGTAGGCAAGGCAGGAATTTCCATCAGCCTATATTTTCCATTTTCCTGTATAGAAAGGAGTCACAGCTCAGCTCCTGCACAGCAGAGCAGGTCTCCCAGAGTCTTGAGGAGCTGAAGGCCATGAATGGGAGAAGCCCACCTCCTCACACTCACTGCTTTGGCTTCATATAATGGAGGGGGTGCAAGGTGTCTGAAGTAGCACTCAGTCTTTTCCTACCTACTAACCACCCTGGTGCATCTTGCTGCAGGCCAGTGCCAGGAGTATTATTCTGCACTGCCTGAGCCTTCCTCATCTGCTTCGTTCAGGTGGAGGACTGGACAAATAAGCCTCTTGCAGCATACAAATTTTCTACTGCTGTTCCCCATCCTGTCCGTTTTTGGCCTCCTCTTGCTTCGCTGCCATCCTTCAGAGCAGCTGGGGCAGAGTTTGGCTCCTCGTGAACTTTAGCAGAGGGATCACACATTGCATTTGCTGAGCTCACCGTACGAAAGTCATGTAGGTAGTGAGCAGAAGGGGGTCATTCAGGGCTAGCACCGATACCCCAGGCATGGCCAGAGGTGTCCAGGACTTGTGACATCTTTGCTGTGGTTCAACAATCAGACTGTGAAACCGCGTCCTTCATCCCTTACCTGCCAACAGCAACCACCTCCAGCGAGGACAGGCGGTGAATAGGACACCTGCCCACGAGGTTCTGCTTGCTGTTCCCCCTCTCTGTCCTGCACAGAGGTGACTTTTGGGTTGCAGTAAGCAGCCTGGGTGATACCTGCAGCCAAAGTGCCGTGCCTGTAGTAAGGTCCTCCCAGGCTCCCACTGCCCTGTTACCGACCAAGAAGAGATGTGGGTCTTTCTGCCTCCCCTCTGGCTTGGGATGCTAGCAAAACCTTTAGGCTGATGGACTCAGGCCCTAACTGCATGTGGAAAGTAGTTTCCAGAGGGTGTGCAGCGATGGAGACCACCCCAGCTTTTCCTGGCTGAGTCCCAGAGGCAGCGTTTGTGCAAAGTCTCTCCCAGAAATAACCCACGCGATGTCTGATGGGGAAGCTGCTGTTTCAATAAATTCCGAACTGTTCAGCTCCCGCACTTTCCAAGTGCAGAATCAGACCAAGCCATGAAAACCCGTTATATTTTCTGCCGGAGAGAGCAGTGCCGGGGAAGTGACAGGGATCCAGCGGGGAGGAAGCAGGAGACAGCAGGGAGGGAGCTGTCAGGGGGTCGTGGGGAAGTTGGGCGAGCTGAGGCTGTCGAGCAGTTGTCTGGAAGAGTTATGGCCGCATCAGCAGGATAATAGGTTCTCCTGAACCTGAAACGCTTCCATTTGCAGGATAAGAGGTGATATGGGGCAGCTGGTTTACTTTCAACCAATTCTGTATTCAAATGAAGCGACGCTGCACGTGTCAGATAAAAGATGATTTATCTTGCATGTCTCTATCACTGTCAGATAAAATGCAATTTGAGAGGTTGGGGAAGAAATCTGCATTTTGGACGTACTGAGACAAATTCATCAATGGGAAAATTGTTTAATTGTAGTAAGTTAAATAGTATTCCTCCTCTATTGTGATCAAAATTATCCTACCCACCAGACTGCTGTTTGTGTTTACTCATTGCATATAGGCACTTGTAAAATGTGATAATATTTTACTTAGAAATTTTAAGCGATTTCTCTAAGTCTGGAAATATTTTTGCAGTATGCATCTGAGTAGCAGAACGCCTCTAGGTAGGCAGACAGGTAGCTAGACTGAGACCTGCTTAATCTGCCTTTGGTAATAATGCCAGCTTTGCCACAGAAGGAAATGTTGTTGGGCAGGTAACACTGCCTGTTTCTCCGAGTGCCCTGTAATGCGTGTAACGTTGCTTTCTGTGGCTTTCATTTTAGTACTGTTCCACTGATCAGGCTGCTGCAGGCACAGATGCAGAACATGTACAACAGTTCTATAATCTTCTGACTGCCTCCATTGACATATCTAGAGGCTGGGCAGAAAAAATTCCAGGATTTACTGACCTCCCAAAAGAAGATCAGACATTACTCATAGAATCAGCTTTTTTGGAGCTGTTTGTACTAAGACTCTCCATCAGGTAACTATTTATTTCGTTTCCTCTTAAGCTGATGTGAAAAATCATCCGTCTAAATGCTTTTAAGGAATAAATGTAAATATGGTGATACCTTTGAACATTGTCAATTTAAAACAAACAAAAAAAAAACATCAGCAATGTCTGCATCCGCAGGATATGGTGTTTAATTTGTTTTACGCTGCAGAAAAGAAAAAAAAAGACAGTGATTTAAAAAGAGAGCATAGTTCTCACTAATGTGCTTCTTTTTATTTGATATACCACATCCTCTTCTTCCCTAGTAATCAAAATTGATCCTCGGGTACAATTTGAGAAAGTTTGCTTCATGCTCATCAGCACAAACTATAGAAAAGCACTTTTAGTATAAAACCTTTTCCTCCCCCCCCCCCTTTTTTTTTTTTGTGCATGCACATCTTTGTAGTCTGTTTTTGAAAGGGATAAAGAAGCTTTAAAATCTTGTTCAGATTGTTTTTCTTCTTAATACCAAGTCATTCAGCAGAGTGAGGTGCTATTTGTCAGTCTGGCACTAGTTAAGACGTTTTACCAAAGACACTTTCAGGGACTGGGGAAATTCCAAGCTGGTGATTTGAATTATGCCCTTGTTTCTTTAGGTTGAAAATGACCTTTGCATGCAGCTTTTAACAGGGATATTGGCAGCGGAGGGTGGGGAGGAGAGGAGAGCTTGGCTGTAATACCGCTCTTACACACAGGTTTTCACATAAAAGGGTCTATTATGTTATGTGTTGTGCATTATTACACGCGCTTTCCATTGTTTTTTCTTTATCAGTTTTAATAATATGAAAAATGCAGATGAGACTAAATGAGTGCTGAGAGTTGCAGAATCTCTTCTTTCTTCAGTTTTTATTAGTTTTGTGTTTCAAAACGCATGCACGTACTATTCCTGTGGCTCAAACATACAGTATTTAATGTAAAATGTCTTCTCTGTTTATGCCTTTGGGCAGGACCAAAATCTTAACTAATTAGACAGCCTACACCACATGCTACAGCTAACCTCAGGCTTATAACTCTATGAAGTAAGCAATCATAGAAGCTTGTTTGTTGTACTTTTGCCCCAGGGGAGAAGCATATTGTCAAACGTGAATGCCCACATATGTCTCAGGATAATATGCCTTGGATTTTAAATGACAGACACTTCAATACTGGTTATGCATGTTGCTGTAAAGTAGAGGATGCATTTATAATTTTTTCAATTGTTTTTATTTGAGGTCTGATACTGCTGAGGATAAGTTTGTATTCTGCAATGGACTTGTGCTTCATAGACTTCAGTGCCTTCGTGGATTTGGGGAGTGGCTCGACTCAATTAAAGACTTTTCCTTAAACTTAAAGAGCCTTAACCTTGATATCCCAGCCTTAGCAAGTTTATCAGCTCTAACTATGATTACAGGTAAGTGCTCCTTTGTTGATAGAAAGCTTCAGACTCCTATCACTTTACTTTGATGTAGATTCAAGCAATTTCAGTTAACTTAGCAATATTACAGGTAAAGTGAGTGTGATTTTTAAGCATTGTAATGACCATACTGAAATCGTGGACTGTAACATTAGACCATTAGACACACCTATTAAAACATAATCTAACTCTCTATTTCTTCATGGTTTCATTGTTTTCTTGGAATAGTCTCTAAAATGCAAAGTGCTTCCAAGCAAACTGAGTAGCTCCCACAAAAGCATTTGAAGTACTTGCTGAATTCCCAGAAAGCCCAGTGAAATGACTAGAGCTAAGTCTTCTGCATAGGCATACTAATACTGGGGTGGCTCGAGAGCTCGAAGCCATACAGGTCGTATAACTCACCTCTCAGCAAGGCAGCTAGACCAGAAAGAGTGCTTCATGAGGGCAGGCAGGCTGATTTGGGGAGCCAAGGTACGATAGGTATTCCGTGTACTGCTTTTTTTGAGAGAGAAAATTGGAGAATAGTAAGAGAATAGTCCCTTCTGCAGTTTTACAAAAGCTTTTGCGTGTGCGTGTGACCATATCACCCCTTCTGCCTGATGGGGTGAACAGCAGGAAACGAATGTAAGAACCTGCCAAATCTGGCTGGGAAGTACAAGCCAGGGGAACATAATGTTATGAAGTGTAAATTTTCTCATTCCTGAAACAACAAAGCCCCTTGAAGCGCATGCTGCGTACTTTGGGCTTTTGGTAGCTTAAGAGGCACGGCTGGCAGAAGCGGGAAGGGTTGGGAGAGAGGGTGCCTGACGAGCCATGGGAACACAGCAGAAGTCAGAGCAGCAGTCATCTCCACTGACAGCCTCGCGCTCGCTTCAGGACGGGGGCTATCAGAAAGGTACTGCAACCGTGTTGTCCGTGCGTGCCGGTGCTTCAGCATGCCTCGAGCTCAGTCTGCCCAGGGATCCTAGGAGCTCCGCTGGGATGGATATTGATTTCCTCCTGCATTTCAGGCAGCCACCGGTTTGCAGGCAGTAGCCTCAGCAAAATCAGCTGCAGTCTTCATTTTACCTAGGATGAGTTGATGCTTGGGAAACACTGAGATGAAATGCTCAGTGGCAAATCAAAAAAAAAAAAAAAAACCACGCTATAAATTGGCCAATTCCCACTGACATTTGTGGTGCCAAGATTTTGGCTTCAGGGTTTAGATGGTACAGTTCCCTCCTGCATCTGAGTGAGGGGTTAGTTTCTACATGGAGTAACATTAACTCTTTGCTTCTTAACAGAAATATTCTCAATTTTTAATTGATTTACGTTAATTTTTTCTGCAGTTTAGAAGCAATAAATTAAGGCCCAGATTCTTTTTTCTTTGATAAAACTCTTAAGTCCAGAATAACTCATTGGGGTTACTTTGTTGTACATGAAACATTTACAAAATGAACAAAATGTTACATTGAGAAAGAACTTTCCCAGCTTGTTTTTGACTTCCATGTATAAACATCCACACACAAGCATACAGATATGCTTACATATATGTAATATAATTGCATATATATGAATATACATGTGTGTGCATACATACCTATAAATGAAAACAGTATAGATGTACACATATGTATTTCTATATCTATAAATCAAGGACAGTTGCTGTTTCTCTCCATATATATTTACACACAGGCGTATATGCTCACATGTATATAGCACGTTGTCACTGATTTAGGTTATTTGCTATATAGTAGGTTTTTTTGTTTTGTTTTTTTTTTGATAGGCACAGCTCTATGGAGCTTGTTTCTGGTTATCTTCCTGAAGACTGAAAGGATATAGGTAGATAAATAGGATCCCCTACAAACTCTCCATGTGAATGTAGTAAAAGCTATTCTATAGGAAGAAAAGTTTTTCTCCTTACAAAGCCATGTCTTACTTTGTGTTCAGTTAGACATTCTTTGGTTTCCCTTACAGAAAGAGTCAAGGTTGTCCAGTGGCTGGCTCAGATCGCCCTACAGCATTTAACATAAATATCTCTTAATCAATAAAGCCCCACATTTCATCCTTTCCTTGATAACAGCTCTTTCAGGAGTTTGCTGTTTTGTACTAGTCTCCCCAAAGTTTCTAATCAAATGGAAATAATTGTTGCTTTTAAAAGGAAAGCATTTCTGTCCATAAAAGCTTTAAGGTTTTTTGTGTTTGCCAAGCTTTTCTTGATTTTCTCCCCTGTATGAGATGTTGCTTAAAATTAATGTAGTTTTCTATTTATGCATTTATTTCACCATAGCAGTGTATCTCTGCTGATTTGCTCTTGAGGTCAGAGTACGCCTTCATGCAGTCCAAGGCTCCCGTGTCTATTGATTTATATTCACAGGTTTCAGATCTCCAAGGGCACTTAGCTGACCTAGGGCCTCAGCTGGAAATTTGGCCACCTGAAAATGGATGGCATGGCATAAAGATGAACAACATTAATTTTTTTTAAAAAATGAGAGAGGAAATGAGGTAACTATAGCTAAGATAGCATCACAGCCCAAAAAGCTGGGGCAGTGGTTCTTTTGAGAATTTCTCAATGATAGTATATTGGAAATATTCATAATCAGGAAAATCTTGAGATTTGCCTCTGATATTGCATCCCATGAGAAATGGCTTCCTGTCCTCTCGACAGTTTGAATATGACAAGTCACGTGCTGGTTTTCATGTAGTCCCACCAAAAGGAAAAAGAATGAAGATGTACTTTGGAAATCTGATTTCTGTTGAACATTTGCAAGTAGCTGTTTTGAGGCATGGCTTAGATTTAGGTGGATGTTTTGTGTGCCATTCGTTGTCCTACGGAGAAGGTGCTCTTCTCTCCTGTAATGGATTGTTAGAGGCAGTAGGTAGTTAGGAAACCCTGGTTCAAATCCTTTTCATGAGTCAGAGCAAGAGAGAATGACCTTTTCCAGGAACATAGGATATCCGACTATTGAGTGTCACTGTCTTTTGTGTTAAGGCCGTTTGACATGTTTTTTGGGCCACAGAGTGGCCGTTGTGTATGATGATTTGGGGACAAGCTGGTGCTCAGAGAGACACCCAAGTCTCAGTGTCTGGTCTGATTCCAACAGGAAGGGAATCTGACCACGAATCTCCCATGTCCCAGATGAATATTAATGTCATTGGGCTGCAAGATATGAAGAAGCAGGAAAGCTGTTTTGTGAATTTAGTTGTTGGCTTTTATTAGAAACACGGCAAAACAAAATGTTGGCTTGAGCAAAATTTTCTTCATTATTACACAAATCGTTCCAGTTCTTATTTTACATTAGCCACTTTTTCATTACTTGATTGCTCAACCAAAAAAAAGGGAAAAAATGAACAACCCGGTGATGTGCAACAGTCAGAGCTGGTTTTAATACTGTATGGCATCTGAAGTAGCACCAAATTCACAAATTCTTTCTCCTAGTACAAAAAATGTCCCTGTAAATGATGACCTGTTTGTTCTGCTTGATTTCCTGAGTGCTCTCCATAGCCCAAACAAGGACGTGCTCTTAGGAAACGGAACCTCTTGTATGCTAGTCATCGAAAGTATTGGTGAAGGAGGAAACTAAGAGAAGTCCCTGCTCTTTCACAGGTCCTCTGTCTGTTCTGTGAGGGTGACAGGGAGAACTAACATCCCTCTCCCAGTGAAGGAAGAGGGAATAACTGTTAAAGCTTGTGTTGGGGGCTAAACAACATCCCACTGTTCCCAGCATCCCAAGATACCGAGGGCTGTTCTCACATTTCGGGGTGTCAAATCAGCTCCCCACTAACAGTTACGGTAGTTTCAAAGCCCTTTAACTAACCCTACTGACTTGCTCGGAGCTGCGAGGCTCCACGTCCTATCTCTACTGCAGCTGCAGGTCACAGCACAGGAGCATGATTGTAGGCATATATGACCATTCATTCTGCTCAGTAATCTTGAAGAGAACAGCAGGAGACCTACCGAGTATGACAATACTCGCTAATTCACTGCTTGCTTTGAGTAGAGCTAGAGGTACGCACAGCATAAGATAAACAGGAAAAGATTTTGTAAATCTGCATCCATTAGCAAGTCCATACATTTGTGCTTTTTCTGTTTATTTCATGGGTCCTGGGAATTTCCAGTCAGTTTTACAGAAAGAAAAGTGCCATGCTGGAGTGCTGCTGAATATTCAATTCCTTTCAGATAGGACGTAAGCTTGAAAGAGCACCCAGAATGAAAGAAATGTCTGGTTTATTGTGGGCAGCTTGCAAACAGTTAAAAGTCTTCAATGTCAAAGCACATCTTTTTTTCTTTAAGGTACTCCTTTAGGATCTTCCTCTCTCTGTCTCTCTTCTCCTTTTTTACTTCCCTCAGTTGGTTAAGAAGGGCTGGACACAACTTCCTCCAGAGCACATTAGCAGTGCTCTGAGCATCAGCCAGAAGAAAGTAATTAGAAAACGCCACAAGACACTCACCCCACATCCCCATGAAAGCAAGAATTGAGTTCTGTCCTGTTCTTTTTCTTGTGGGTCACCTGTTCTGTTGGGACGTAGGATCTAATGAGCTAAAGAGGAGTGTCAGCAGGGAAAGAAAACTCTGTTCGCCTTGGGGCAGGTTCTGTCGTTAGTTCCAGTGGTAGATGCCCGTGATGGCATCTATCAGTTGGGTCTATTGCGTAGATCACACATGTCCTGTGCAACCGCTCCATGCTGGACTTCCTCTAACTCCTACAGTGTTGATGGTGAAGCTCTGCAGAATAGACCAGATATGAGCTCAGGCTATCTTTTAAAATACTCCTCTAGCCTCACCAATGACCATTGATAATGTCAAAATATAAGGACTGAGGCTACAGCAAAGATCATCTAAAGGGCGCGCTCCAGCTTAGTTTCAAATTTCCGCCTGCTCTAAAACTGCTCGTGTTTTCTTTCTCTCTCTTGTTGCTTCTCTCTTCCTCTCTGCCTCTTCCTTTCTCCCTCCACATCCAAATATTATTGTTTTGCACACTTGACACTCTCAGTGGGATGCTGCTGAGTACAGAGCATTCTAGCCCTAATTCAGCCAAGCTCTTTCAGCATATGTTTTATTTTAAGTATTTTACAGACCAGCCCAGAGCCACTGTATATACTGCGCTTATTCACACTCTTAATGCTTTGTTAGGCTGGCACTAGAACATTGAAGAATATTGTGAGGTTTCAATTAATTATGAGTTTTGTTTGCCTTCCTGCTGTTGGGCTTTCCGTTCCAGTTTACTAACACGGTTTTTAGCACCATCAGTCATACCAAGAAATAGTAATGAGTCCAGGCTGGCTAAAAAGGGTCCGGCTGCTGCAGTTCCCTTCTGAACATGGATTTGTCCAACTTGCCTGCGGAAGGGAGGCTCACCTACTCTTCGGCAGCAGATACCCTTCAGTCCTGTTGCCAGGATCCTCCGGAGTGGGTGCTTCATGTGCTGGGTCTACACACGAGCAGGTGGCAGACTGGAGGAGTGTAGGAGAGCCGGTTATAAAAAAATCCCTCCAGATTGCATTGTCTGCCTTCCCCCCTCCACTTTGACGAGGGAAATACTGTCAGCAGCTGAAGTGAAGTGCTCACTCCTCCTTCTCCCCTCCCACCATTTTGCTGAGGCAAGAACTCTTTCCTCCTGCAGCAACTGGTGGCCTGTCTCACGGTGCGGTCTTCGTAAAGGAGGGAGCAAACTGTGATGTTTTCTGTGATCATTCAGCTCACCTGGCTTTAGGTACCTTGCAGGGAGGAATATGGGGCACCTTCTGAAGATGATTCACCCACCTAAAATCTGAACCATCTTCTAAAACACCCATCCTTCCACTGATGGTAGAAGGAGCTCAGGTAGTCCATGCTCCCTGCTTGGGCACCTTTGTGAAGTGCCTGAAAGTTGGGCAGGATGAGCATGGGCCGGGCTGCAAGAGAAGAGGATGCTCCTGGCTCTGTCAGGTTGCAGCCTTGCTGTCCAACCGAGAACATGCAAGGTGACCAGAAAGCTGTAGGCAACTGAGCCTTGCGTTTCTTTGAGTTATAGAAGGGGAAGAGGATTGTGAAGGGGGAAGAGAAAATCAGATAATTATATTGAAACCGAGACAATCAAGAGGCCTATTTTAAGTCTGCACCATTAATCTGCTGCATATCTGATGGGACTGTTTCTGACACCTCAGAATTAATGAAAGCTAAAACTAACCCACCCTAACGCAGGGCACGGAGCCTAAGGGTCTCTGAGATCCTCAAGATCTTAGGAATAATCGCACTCTTCAAGAGCATTTTTCATAAAGGTAGCACTGAATCTGCCTAGCCCTGGTGTAATATACCCCATGACGGAGACTGAGGAAAGAAGGACTAGCACAGCTGGTGACAGCTTTCCCTGCTCTTTTACTCTCTTTCTATCAAGTTTTGGCTGATCAGCATAATTATAGCACAGAGCCACATTGAGATTCCTGGAAATTGTGTGTGGGAAAAGGGGAAAGGTGTAAAAAACTTGCCGTGTTCAGTTTGCCAGAATGAGCTGCTAAGTTTGCAGAGCTTTAGAGGCAAGACTTCCGATGAATCATTTTGACAGGCTTATGGAGAGCATCTTTGCCATAAATCACCGTTTTTCTTGCAAAAATCAATGATATCCTAAAACACAAGGCTGAGAAATCCTATATTCACTTTACCCAGGCCTTTTTAATTGTCCTTATAAGAAAGTCTGAATACAATAATATTTACACACCTCCTCGATCAGTTAGAGAAAATCTATTAGTTTTGACTAGCTGTCCTTCTTGGGATAAATCTTGGCCTTATCAGTCATGTGTGGATAAGAACATCCTGTGGAAGACAGGGAATGATTATGAGGCCACTGATTTCAGAAACAGGGCACCTACTTACCACAGGTGCCTCACTCTGCTCCCATACAGTTAAGTGAGAAAGACAGAGGGTCTTTCTTTGCCCGAAAGACACTGGTCATGTGGAAAAGGCAAAAAAAAAATGTAGCAATTTGAACCCTAACTATTAGATTTAAATCTTTGATGTGAATTAGACCCAAGAATCCTCAAGTCTACCCAAGAGAGGTAATGGTCAGATTGTGATGGTAATGCCAGGGCAAAATACCTTTTACTAGCAAAGGGGGCTTCCACATCAATGGCTTGGACTTTATGGGTCCTCAAGGGATGCCTTAAGGATTGGAGACTGAAAACTCCTTCTTCCCGTGAGGCAGTTCCAGTTGTGAGAAATTACACTTGTAGAGATTTGCAAGTAGCAAAGTCTATTTTGTGGGTGATTCATGCAGGAGAGGACAATATGGTTTATCGGAGACTGCTTTCATGTTGTAGTACCAGAGAGCATGTTGGGGACGTAGTATGTCTTAATCCGGAATTTCCTTGATTTTGTTATTTAAAGTAAGTCTGCTAATATTACAGTCATCGCACATACTGTATTTTGCATTGGCTTGCTTCATGGCTAGATGTCAAAGACACAATTTGTTCACGAAACCTTCTGAACTTGTCAATGTAAGACAAAGGCTGTTTAATTCTGGCTTGGAATGTTAACAACATTGCTGTGTGCTCAAGAGCCAGAGATAATTTTCCGTACTCTGCTATAACGCACAAATCCACTGAGGCATTGGTTTAAAAATGTAGTCTGCTATTTTGAAGTCAGTTTTGGATCCATTCTAGTATTTCAGCTCTGTAGATCTATAAAGATATCTTCGCTAACATAGCCAGGAAGCAACCTCAAAACGGATTAAATATGGAAACTCTTCAAAGGCCGCAAGATTAACTTGATGTCCTGCAGTTTCTCTCAGTAGGCTGGTGGTTTAAAAAAAAATACAGCTTTTCAGATTTATATAAAATATTTATCCTCCAAGATTTTTAATGGCAGAATCTGCCTAAGTATTTACTCCCAGTGACCTGTGTAGTTAAGGTTTACGTAATTACACTATACACCATTTACTGGAAAGGCTTTAAATATTCATTGACTCCTCATGTTTTAATGTAAACAAGGCACTTAGAATACACAGGGTTTTTTAATTCCTTCAAGGTGAAAAAGATGTCTGAAGTAGATGTTACTGCTTGGATGAATGTTGCTTTGAAGCAACAGGGAATGGTGATGGTACTTAACTGGTTCAGAGATTTAATGGCCAGAGATTTACATGGTTGCAGCCTGATTCTGATCCCAAAGTAGTATTCTTCAGGAGCTCGCTCTGCATAAGTCAGTAAAGTCGCAAAATTGTAAAACAGGTGAAAATCGGTGGAAAATCAAACCTTTCCACTTCTGACTGCCTTCACTGAATTGCATCTGTTTTATAGGGTTGTCAGGAACACCTAGCCAGAACCGTTGGTAAGGGGAGGCAGCGAGGAGCCTATATGCACACACCAGGGCAAGGCACTGCTGCGCCTGCTTCTGGGAGTAAAGAAAACTGTACTCATTTCAGGGTTTATCAGGGGGATGGACAGAGAATGTATCTACTGCCAGCTCCTCCTGGAGTGAAGAGGAAGGACCAGGACTTGTGGCAGTGGGCATGACATGGCCCGTGGCTGCCAGGGTTGAGGGAGAGGGCTAGGGCAGGCAGACAACTTCAGATGCATCAAACATAGGAGATGCCAAAATTGCTCACTGCTTGTCCGCTGCCGCCACTGTTTTTTTCCATGTCTAATTGCTTAAAATTAATTTCACCTGCATTTTCTTAGATTAACTTACCCAGTATAATGCTGTTTCATGTGTAAATGGCCAAGACTTTGCTCTGAAGCCACTTCTTTCTTATCTGTGAATTTCCAAATCAAAGAAAAAATCAAAATGTCTCAAAACTGAGATTATTCTTCTGAAATGTTATATTAATTCATCCACTGAATCTCGATAGCAAACAACACAAAACTACAAACAACACAAAATTATCTCTCTCGTGTACCAATAAAGAGCCTGCTTTGAATGAATCACAAATCTGATTCATTGTACCTAAGCTTAAAGAATTGTGGATGTGTTTAGCAGCGTTGTAGCATTTTAAAAGGCTGTTCAAAGGGGGACAAGCCCCAGATCCCCTTCCTTTTAGGAGTGTTGGGGTTTTTTGTGATGGATAACATAGCAGCCTTTTCACTTTAGCCATTGCTCACTCAAAGCAAAATAGTTAACTTCCAGGCTTCTTTTATCTCGAGCCTTTTAAAGATGAATAAACTAAAAAGCAGGAGCTGATCAAAATAACAAAGGATGGCGAGGTGCCTTTAGTTTCTTATAAGAGTGTCTGCAAATTCCTGGTGGAATTCTGGGCCCGGCGCTGATGGAGCTGGCTAAGGATATCGATCGCCACTTGAATTCACTGAATAAATAATGGTTGCCATAGTTATTGAGCATTCACAACTGGTGGGGAAGCACGGAAATCTCCAAAACACCTCCTGTGATAGTTTTGCTGCAAAATCACCCAATTAATTCTGTCTCATATCATGGAAATTATGCGAGAGATGCAGGATGCTCGGGCTCCTGGTACTAGAATTTCAATCATAGTTGAGCATCTCTGCTACCCACTGCAGCCAAAAAGAAACGGGGGCTTATCGTCTCCTATTTCGTGTGACAAAAAGGTTAAGTGACATTGTATAACCCCAGCTGTTCTAAGAAATGATATACTTTTTAAAGCACGTTTTACTTTGAGTACCAGAGCACGTACTTGGTTGCGCCGAAGAAAATGAATCCATTCCACTTGAAGGAGGGATGCTGACGTGTTTGTGTTTGTTTTCTTGTGCCCTCGCTTTGCAGAACGACATGGCTTAAAAGAACCAAAGAAAGTGGAAGAGCTATGCAACAAGATCACAAGCAGTTTGAAAGACCACTTAACATTCAGTTGCCAAAACAAGGGACAGCCGCTCGAGTCCGCAGAGCCTAAGGTACTGGGTGTTCTTGCTGACTTGCGCTCTCTCTGCACACTGGGACTGCAGCGCATCTTTTACCTGAAACTGGAAGATTTGGTGCCAGCCCCTTCCATTATCGACAGGCTGTTTCTGGACACCCTACCCTTCTGAGTCCAGCCACCCTCCTGAAAGGCAAATGCCCACCAGAGCAGGCAAATGGATCGTGACTTACAGCTAACATTTCTGCCCTCACTTAACAGAAAAGCAGCTCCAGCTCTAAAATGAGGTCTTTTCTGGCGCTTTGACCTTACAACCTGAGGCCTAAAACTTACTGGCTTACTGTTTGGGGGTTGTGTTCTTTTTTTTGTTTTCTTTTTTTTTTTTTTTTTTTCCTGTTGTTGTTGTTGTTGGGTTTTTTTTTGTGTGTGATTTGGGTTTTTTAAATGGCTAATATGGCACTTTTGGACAATGCTATCCCAGCAGCAGTAAAAGGTTAACATGACTGTTTCAAACCTGTTGTTTAACACCTCATGGGACATGAGGAATAAAATGGTAGAAGCTGTGTGTTTGCAAACAAGAACAGCAAATAGTTGTTTGCCAGGGTAGTATGTGTTTTGTGACGATACCTTTAGCATACTTCCTGCATCAAGGGCACATACATCAGCACAATCGAAACAAAAAATTCACTTTTTTAGCAAAGTACATTCAATTGAACATTTCATATAAATCCAATATAGCAAAATGACAATGGCTGTTAGCTCCCATGTTCAAGTGCAATTTTTTAAAGTGCTGTCTTACTAAGTCTTGTTTATTAACTAATTTATTTTAATATGAAAATAAATGGAAGAAACCAAGTGAGAAAATTACGTGCACTAACTTACCATGACAGAGTTTTCCAAACTTGATTCCATGTAGCGTGACTTACTGACAAATGTCTGTGGAAGACACAGGAACGACTGCATCTCAGTTGTTCCCTAGACAAGGACATCCGAGTAAGTAGTGGCTGGAGCATACAGGGTCAGCATCAGGGATAGTTCACTTTTAGACTTCAACGTTTGTAACCGGTTAGTAAACAGACGCACGATGGTTTTAAAGAACAAGCAAGTCTTGTAAAATAGTATGAATGTAAGTGCTAGGAAGGATATAGTGGGCTGCGTTTAAACATTCCGTGTTCGTACTCCTTTTTGTATGTTTATACTGTTGATGCCATATTAATATGAAATAATTTGTTGCATAGTGTCTTTATTTGTATAAATGTTTGTATGCATGGTATATTGTATTGGCTTTGCCTGTATTTATTGCAATGACTGCCAGCTCATGGGAGCCCTGTTACACAGGATAACAAAATGGGGTGTTCACACTGACTCAGATACACCAGTTGGAAAACTATATACATATATATAATGTGTATATATATATATGTATATACCTATATTTGTGTGTGTGTGCGTGTGTGCGTGAGCGTGCGCGTGTCTTTTTATTAACCATTTGTATATAAAATATCTGTCAAATCACAAGCAGAGTTATTTTACAGTTTATTTGCAGTGACTTCTAAGGCAGTACTGTTTAGCACTTTGATATTAAAATCTTGCTCATGTTTTGCTAAATTCAAATAATATTTAAAAACTTTAGTTCTAAAAAACTTTATATGCACTGTATTAAGTCAAAATTTTGTTGGTCATTTTGCTAAGGAAATTTTTGAATGTCAACCTGATGTCACTGTATCTTTTGTTAGCTTTAAACATTCTAGCTTTTGTCTTTTTTTAAACTATGCTGTTTATATGGAAATTAAATTATACAATCAAACAGATGCCAAATGAATTGCCTAATTGCTGCAAAGGATAACCCAGATATCGAGTCACTGTATGGTTTTCAAATAGTAATCTGGTATTTTATCACTTACTATGTTTGGATGTGCTTTTATGAAAAAATTATTCTTATATCAAGATTTATAGTAGTGTCAATAGGGAAACAGACTTCTAATCACTATAGTTAATATTTCCGGTTTACCTGCAGATAATATTTGGAAAAGTATTGCTTTTTGTATTGACTTTTAAGCTTATGTGCAAACATAATAGCATAATTAAATATCAGAGAAGCTAATGTTTCTTGTAGGTTGCTGTAACAAGCCTGACCAGCAAGACAAATATATTTTGACTGAACTTGCTTTTGTATATACTATATATATATATATACATATATATATATACACACTCACACACATGTGCGCATACAAAAACATACAGACGCAGAATCCGAAAGTATGTTTACTTCTGTCTCCTTGTGTAAGACACAAGGTCCTTTGAGAAATCCTTCTACCTAGGGACAAAGCCTGCAAGGTGCTGAGCACCAGCTGAGGGCTCGCAAGCTCTTCCCTCGCGAGCGGGCCCTTCCAATGCATTTTCACGCCGATCAGCATAGTGCAGTGAAATTGCTTTTTCGTTGAGCGAGGTTTATTTATTCAGTGGGATGTGAGTGGAGGTAGCAGGTCCGGAGCCCCACGTGAGATTTCATGTAGCCGGTGTGCTTCAGTCTTCCATAGATAGTCTTAACTGTGATGCTCTCCCAAATCCCATCATCTATGGAGCCGTCCTTCATTTCAACTTCAGTGCACAGACGCATTGTAGAGTACAACCAGTGACAGGTCACGGTGGTAAAAGGAAGAATTAATGCAGAATAAATCTACTACTTTCCTTAGAGCTCTCTCAGAGTGATCATGCCTTTGTCTAGGCAGAATTCAGGAATATATCAGGTGTTAAGGGAGAGTGCCTTGCTTTTGTTTCAGACAACAGTGTTTCAAGAGTTTCTTCACTCCGCTAACTGCAGTACTTTCTCCTTTTTTCCTTTTTTTTTTTTTTCTTTTTTTGTGGTGTTAACCTGTGGGTTGAAAGAAATGCTCTTGTACATATACAATGTAAATTAAAATTATTAAATTGAATAACATTTTTTTCAGAGGCCCCATGTGTGTTGAATAAGTATGCTTAATTCTGTTAAAATCTGATGTGAATTTTTTATCATTTATAAAACATTAAAAAATTGTCGACTTGAGTCGTAAAAGTGGAAAAATTGGTGAAGCATGCTTAAGAACACTGGCAGTTTAATGGCTAGTCCTTAGATTAAAAGAGCTTTTATATGAATACAATAAGACCTGCAGTATCTGGTTACTCGGTCTCGATTAGATCCTGAGAGCTGGACCACGGCTGTCGCAGAGGCTGAACTACCCCAGGAGCAGAGAATAGGGACCCCCTTCTCCTCACTGTACTGCTCCTCCCTGTCAGGAAGAGGTTGTTAATTAACTTGCAAATGATGACAGCCACAAGGGAGGGAGGGGAGAGCTGTAGAGCTGGTCATCCCACACAGCACGTGTGTCTGGCTAGAAAGAGGACAGAGCTCTGATCCCATTTTCTGCCCTGGTAAGACGATGGTCTCCTGTGGGCACCTGCAGCACTTTCTTTGTATGTGCGGCCAGCTCCTTTCCTTCCCATGCCCTCGATTTGTAGGAGGGATGACATCCCCTAGCAGACAGAACTATTTAACCATAAATGCGTTTTCTAAGCACTTCAGAGGGCATCTGCCACTATTCTGCTGTCTCCATAAATACTAATGCCTCCAGCACACCTCCGCAAGAGCTGCTCTGCAGGAACTGCTCGGCTGGAGGCTGCACCGAGTGCTGTGCTGTGCAGGACCTGCAGCTTCTTCTTGGGAAGTGCGGCAAGGCAAAAGGATGCACAAACTCTTCCAAAGTATTGATTGCTGCTTCTTATTTTTTCTTTCTTTTTTTTTTTAATAGCTTTTTTTTTTTTTTAAAAAAAGTAAACTCCCTAATGAGAATGTCAATGAGTTTTGCTTAATAGTCCCGTTAGGTAAAACGCAGATCTTGTGACAAACCCACACCAGGGTCTGAATGTTAACCCTACAAGACTAAGCTTACCCCCACTAAATTTGCGTGTATTTGAACTTGTAGTCACTTCAGGGATGGTAAGTTGTGTCCCTAGACGTGAGCCCAGAAATGCATCCCGATCTAGATCACCTGCGCTTGCAACCTTACATGTGCCTTACGTGCTTGTGCTCCTAAACCACACCAGTGGCAGTGTCCTTGATGTGATGCCCGATCGTTGAATCCAGCCTCAGAAGCGTGGGCTGAGTCAGGAACATGATAGTGGAGTCACCTCACCTAGCAGTGACCATCCTTGAACAGTAGGCCGACACCAAGGCACCCCAAAATGAGCAACTTTAATTAGAGGTGAGTCAAATCTCTTTCTACAGCTTTCCTACCGTTACTTGTCACATTCAAGTTCACTTATCCAATACAAAAAGCTAAAATTTCCGTTGTGATGCAGCGAGGGGAGAGAAAGAGGTTTAATTGTAGAAAATTAAGCATGTCTGACAAAAGCGGCAACTCCCTTATGGATGCTATGAAACACGTTGTTTGATTAATCATTTGTATTATAGCAACACCTAGAGGCCGCAGCAGAGATCAGGACCCCACTTGGTAGCTACCCTAATTCACACCTACAGTACTCACCCAGAGAAGCTCTGGTCCAAGCAGGCAAAGCAGAAAGAAGAGCAACCCAGGAAAAAAAGGAGTAGAGTGCCATGCCCAAGGGCAGGTAGCACGTCGCTCCCAGAGCTGGGAATAAAAACTTCTGCTTACCAAGTTAGTGAGTGCCCTTATTTTGATTTCCTTTTCTTTCCTTGGGCAATTTACACTTCCACTGTGTCAAATTTTATACATACACGGGTAAAGCCTTAAAAAATGCAAAATAACTCATGTTGTACTCAAACTGATCTTGTCTGCCCTATGTATATGAGTGGTGGTGGCCTGTCAATCCATGGGACTGCTCAAAACCCTGCTCAATCCAATGTTTGGAAGCTGTGATACAAGCTAGATAGTATTTGGAAAAGAGCTATCTAGATGATCTTTATTAAATTAATGAAATTGATCATTAGGAATACAACAAGATATGGATTAAACAATAATTATTAATGGATAATAAAGATTAACTTTTTAAAATGCCAAACTATTGATGCAGTAATTGAATAAATGGGGAGTCAATTAATCAACTTCTTAAAGTTGATGACATATTTGTGAACTGTATCCCTGGCCTATGTTTCTGAGACTTAAAAATAGAGTTATTTGTCAAATACAAGAAAAAGAAACTCATTTACCCTGTGGAAATGCTTTTAGCATTGTTTCTTTTGTTTGCTTTTTAAATACACCTTTATTTTTATATTCACAGTATGAGATATTCTGGCTGCACTGGGTTACAGAAGAAATTTGACTGTGTGAATTTGTGACATGGTTGTGTAAATTAGATGAGATTCTGACTTGAATTCACAGAAGCAAGGATTTTCCTTAAAGAGAAGGGTGGGATTCCAGCTGTAATTAGATATTATGTATGTACCATGATACGTATGTATGTATAATGGGACTACTCTAATGTCAAGTACAAGATTCTGAAGTCATGCAAGGGACAAGACCATGAGAAATGCCATTTTTTTAAAATTGTTAAATATTTTAGATTGTTTATCAATTTTCCTTAAAAGAACACAGAACTCTGGGCTTGTTTATGTGGAACTTTATCTCAAATAAATAAATAAATAAATAAGCTAAGTGAAATTTAAAGCAAAAAATGTGTTTAAGTAGTTGAAATATCTGGAATAGCATGAAGTCTTTAAACTGCTAAGTAATGTGCTGTAAAAAAAAAAAAAAAAAATCTCCTTCCACAATAACTTGCACTGTGGTCTGAGGTTCTTCCCTGGGATGAAGTACTGCAGTAGAAGGAAAGTGAATCACAGAGATAGTTTGATACCAGAGAAACTTTCAAACCTATCCGAAAGAAAACAGAAATTAATTTACCTTTCGTGGGGCCTCACTATTTATCTTGCTGTGTTTCCTAATTAATTGACGATATTGATGTTTACACAGGGATTTGCTCCTTTCCAACTTCGCTTGATCCTGTGAAGAAGCCAGAACACTGCATTTGTAGTAGCACATTTATTCCCATGGCAACAGTCAGGGATTTCACAAACACTAATTAGGGCTGGCAACTTGGACTGTTTTCAGTACAGTCCCATATAATTTTCCCTCTTTTCTCCATTCCTCATTATACCTTACCTCAACAACTGACTTCCTCAGTACTTTCCCCCCATCCTCAAGACTCACTTAATGCCTTACCTGATTTAGCGCTGTCTGGATGCTCTTCACATCTACACCTCTGCACACACCCAGTTAAGAAATAACTGCAGTGCCTGCCTGCGTTTGTGCTAAGCTCCAGCTCTAACCCTTCAAATTAATCCAAGTTGCAGCACAACCAGTTGGTTTCTACACCGGTGTGTGCAAAAACAGTAAAGGTATTGATGCATAGCTGCACGTTCCCACGCAAACGTGCTGCCAGGTACTTGTAAGGGTAGATGCCAAACCTTGCTTCAGGTGCTACAAGCCTGCTCAACTAAGCTTAAGTTCAATGAACGTACAAAGTTCATGCAAAATATTTTAATCCAAGCAGATCATGAGCATTTCTAGACATCTAATTGCTATGTAATATTACTAATTGTCTAGTGTGGTTGTCCACTTGGCTTAATGCCTTGATTTACTCAGAAGCTTTTTACAAAACCTGTGTTGGTAATGAACTTTTGAGCCTCTCTAAAAGGAAAATGTGTCAATTTATTAACAAAGAAAGAAAACAAATTTATAATGGTGTCACCAGCAATAAGGGAGGTTTTACCTCGTTAGGCATTCTCAGGCTATGAAAGAGATGTGTCTATCACAGGACCACAGCATGGCTGAGGCTGGCAGGGCCCTCTGGAGGCCGCCTGGTCCCAGCCCTGCTCCAGCAGGGACACCCAGAGCAGGCCGCCCAGGGCCATGTCCAGGTGGCTTCTGAAGATCTCCAAGGAGGAGACCCCGCGGCCTCTCTGGGCAGCCTGTGCCAGTGCTCTGTCAGTGGAACATTACTGAGCAAAGTAAAGATTCCCATTCTGAGGCTGTCTTAAGAACCAGTCCCAGCCAGTTTTCAAACCATCCTCGCAACAACAGAGAAATCCAAATAAAACCAAGTAGAGAAAAAATGCCACTACTGTCCTGATTTGGAAAGGAAAACAATAAATAAGACCAGTTAGAGTACATTTATAATCTAAGACACTGTAAATAATTTAAAATTAGGATTAAAATGTTGGAATCCCCTGGAACCTCCTCATTAGGTTAAAGGTGAAGTCATACAATGGAGCGATTGCATCAGCTGACAAGGGAAGACCAACTGATGTCATCTTCCTGGACTTCTGCAAGGCCTTTGACACGGTCCCACATGACATCCTGGTCTATAAACTGGAGAGATATGGATTTGATAGATGAATCATTCAGTGGGTAAGGAGTTGGCTTGAAGGTCACACCCAGAGAGTGATGGTCAATGGCTGTATGTCTAGGTGGAGACCAGTGACGAGCAGTGTCCCTCAGGGGTCTGTCCTGGGACCTGTACTGTTTAATTTCTTTATCAACAGCACAGACAGTGGGATCGAGTGCACCCTCAGCAGGTTTGCAGATGACACCAAGCTGAGTGGTGCAGTCGATACAGCAGAAGGAAGGGGTGCCATCCAAAGGGACCTTGACAAGTTATATAAGAGGGCCCACATGAACCTCATGAGGTTCAACAAGGCCAAGAGCAAGGTGCTGCACCTGGGCCAGGGCAATCCCAGACAGGAGCACAGACTGGGAGAAGAACTCATTGAGGACAGCCCTGCAGAGAAGGACTTCAGGGTTCTGGTGGATTAAAAGCTCGGCATGAGCCAGCAGTGCGTGCTTACAGCCCAGAAGGCCAACTGCGTCCTGGGCTGCATCAACAGAGGAGTGGCCAGCAGGTGGAGGGAGGGGATTGTCCCCCTCTGCTCTGCCCTTGTGAGGCCCCACCTGGAGTGCTGCGTCCAGGTCTGGGGCCCCCGGCACAAGAAGGGTGTGGGGCTGTTAAAGCAGGTCCAGAAGAGGGATATGAATATGATCAGAGAGCTGGAGCACCTCTCCTATGAAGAAAGTTTGACAGCTGGGGATGTTCAACCTGAAGAAGAAAAGGCTTCAGGGAAACCTCACTGCAGCCTTTCATTACTTAAAGGGGGCTTATAAAAAAGATGGAGACCAGCTTGTTGCTCAGGCAGATAATGATAGGACAACGGGGGATGGATTTAAACTAAAAGAGGGGAGAATTAGATGAGAGGTTAGGAGGCAATTCTTCACTCAGAGGGCGGTGAGGCCCTGGCACAGGCTGCCCAGAGAAGCTGTGGATGCCCCATCCCTGGAGGTGCTCAAGGCCAGGCTGGATGGGGCTCTGGGCAGCCTGGGCTGGTGGGAGGTGTCCCTGCCCATGGCAGGGGGTTGGAACTGGGTGGGCTTTAAGGTCCCTTCCAACCCAAACCATTCTGTGGTTCTATGATTCTCTGATTTTTTTTTTCTAATTCAGAAAAGATTTTATACATTATTAGCAGAAAAAGTAGTATTCAAATAATAAATTCTCAGTGTGACCACCACCTTTTTACCCTATATGATGGGGAAGTAAAGAGCCTCTTAAGTTACAGGAAAATGTCTCGTAAGGTATGAAGGAATAGAGAACTTGCCTTGACAGTAAATTAGTAAATGTTTTAGGAGATTTTAATTCAAAACAAATTACTGTACTTGACAAAGAGAGCTTATTGAAATAAACAATACATAACTTGTTAAAAAGGCAAAAAAAAATGATTTTATTTAGACATTCAAGTAAAAAGTGAACTATTAGAAGAAGCCCCATATTCCAACAAATGGCAAGACAAGCTAACATGAACATGTAAAGAAAACCTTTACTGGAAAAAAAAATTTGCCTCCCAAACCTACCTCTTGCCTCCCCTTCTTTGAGGAATTGCACAATTTTTGAAAACACTCCCTGCTGCCGTTCATTAAGAGGATGAGTTTTAAAATGCAGTTCTAACACTCTGGAGAAATTTGAACCCAGAGCCCTCCAGCTTTGGGAATTTTATTTTCATGGCTTCGTTTTCTTCCCTGTACCCTTAATTTCAAAAAGCATCATCGAACTCATGGCAGGGTTCTTTGTAACTTTTGTGAACTGGGCTGCAGTCAAGAATTTCCACCCTGAGTAATTTTATTACACCAAGTTTCCCGCCTGCCATACAGGGCATAGCAGTATTCGGCACAGACATCTGCTTTTCATCTGATTTCTAAAGGAAAGTCCTGTGGATTGCTGGCCCTTTGAAATTAAGGAGTTGGGGAACAAGTTTAAGCAGTGAAAATAAAATTCCGAGGCTGGAGGGCTCCGGGTTCAAATTTTACAGAGCTACCGATGCTGTGTTTTAAAGTGATCTCTTGAGGGAAGTGCAATGGAAAGTATTTCCAGCAGCGAGGCGAACTGACGCAGTGCAGTCTTTTGGAAAAAGAGTCAGGATCCATTGCATAGAGAATTACATCCCTTGTAGATACGTGATAGCTGTCCAGAAGGCTTTAAATGAAAAACTTTTCAAAGAAAGTTATCGAGGATGGCGGAGCCTGAGAAATTAAAAAAAGCAGGTATCATGAACTAAAATGAAATCTCCAAATTCTTGCAAAACATGAGATTTTTGAAAGAAAGCTCATTCTAGTCCATGCCTCCAAAGCAGGGTCTCTTCCTGCTCAGCCTGGAGAAGAGGAGGCGCAGGGGGGATCTCATTGATGTGTATAAATACCTGAAGGGAGGGTGCGATGAAGATGAAGCCAGGCTCCTTCCAGTGGTGTCCAGTTCCAGTTCTTCGGTCAGGAGCAGTCACACCGTGCACCTCTGCTTCCCACTCGGTGCCTTCCTCTCCTCAAGGCCAGCGGCGGTGACTGCCTGGATGGGAGACAAAGCAGAGTGAGAAACTGTTTCAGGTTGAAACTAACCTGTTTTTTCCCATCTTCTCCTGCAATGCTGTTTGTATGCACTTCTTTTCCCATTTGCAGTCAGGATAAATTTTAGATCTGCTGCCTACCCCTAATGCCAAAGGGGAGCAAAAAGAGCAGCAGGTACTGCTTTCACGGAGCACACCACTTTCATGGGAGTAGCCTGCAGTTCTCACGGATGAAAAAGGGGCCCATTGTGCCAAATCATCTTCACGTGTGTAACTGGAGACACCCCCTTCTCCGAAGACATTTAAAATTAATGAAGCAAGACAAAGGAAAAAAGAGTTATAATTGCCGTATGGCTACAGCTTCTATGCACAGGTGTGTTTACTGATCTGCTGTCACATGGGAACTTCTGGAAAAGTCAAGAAGTGAAACCAAGTCCCTCCACGCCAGCCCATTCCTTTAAAAAATGCATATCCTTCCTCTCTTATGTCATGAGTCAGCATACTTTTCCAAAATGGTGTGTTCAGACTAACAGTTGTCAAATTGCTTGGGGAGATTCTAACCTGACATATTTAGTACATCCTTCCCACAGCTCTCACAGAAGCATACAGATGTCAACTCTGATCAGACTCAACCAGGACTGCAAAACACATCAGGTTTGTAGGTCTAAGATGGTCTAAAAAGCAATTCCTCCAAAAATTATTGCCCATTCTGCATGTGAAGACAGACACATGAAGCTTCAAAGGGCAGCATTTCTAGCAGGCTGCCCTAAAACAATAGCCTAGATATTAGTCTGATATTGTTTTCAAACTTAGAAATTTCTGAACCATAAGAACTCTTTTGGAAGTGGACTATTGCTTTGAATGTCAGATTTCAGTCTCCTCTGCTGTGGGGGACTAACCAGCAGGGCAGAAGAAAGAAAGGAAGGAAGGAAGGAAGGAAGGAAGGAAGGAAGGAAGGAAGGAAGGAAGGAAGGAAGGAAGGAAGGAAGGAAGGAAGGAAGGAAGGAAGGAAGGAAGGAAAAGAGAAAAGGAAAAAGAGAAAGAAAACGTCATACAAGAGATTTGGATTTCAGTACTTACTATTAGAAGAGTGATTCATATGACTGAACCACTTAGAAGACTGTAATTTCATACGTACAGAAAAGGAGGGAAACATTTTTAAATCAAAATGCATTTTTTTAATCAAAGACCACACATCTTTAGAAAGCTGCAGACAGTTTACAATCACTGAGGATTTTAATTTTGTGGATTATGACTACCTAAGGACTCCCGTGCTAGTTCCAAGTGAGGTCCACTTAGCCCAGCATCCTGCCTGCCAGTAGCCAGAAGAAACTGGAAATGCAGTGTATAGAGCGTAAGAATACACTTACCAGCCATCTCATCCAACTGTGGTCTCCAAAACGTTTTTGATTGTGTAGCTCTATCAGTAAAAAAATGTTGAGCCTGAACTCCCAGTATACGTATACTTATTTATTTATAAACCATATCCATGTACTATTGCTGTTCTGATATTTTCTTCCTGCACCCCCATGGATCACCTTGTTCACCCCCTGAGGTGCGGGCACCCAGCTTTGGAGACCACTGTTAGAGGATGTCACCACATTTTCATATCATTTCTAGAAACAATAAATAAATAAGCTTTTAAACATGGGGAATCATGCAACCTATGAAGACACATTAGTTACTGGACCTCATTCAGATGGTACAAACCTGCCTTATTTGGCTTCCAGTAATCACGACCCACTTGCATTTACCTCATGCACGCTGAATGTGAGACCAGTTAGTAACAGAAAGGGACAATTTGTCCAAGCTTAAAAAAACCTGTTGCCGTAACAAGCTAGGAACATCAATTTAATGTGGGAAATATTAATAGGAACTGGAAATTGTTCAAGAACATTCTACTGGATATCAAAAAAAAAAAAAAAGTGCCACAAATTTACAAGTAGAAAAGCATTCGTGCTGGGGAAGAAAGAATTTGTGTAACACAGAAGATGCAGAAATGCTAGTCAAACACCAGCAACAAAAATGCAAAGAATGAAAAAAAAAAAAGGATAATAGCAGTAAACTGCAAATGTAAAGAACATATTCTGCCGAAAAAACAATATAAGAAAAGATCAATGGGCATCACAGTTAGAAGGGACATATGAGAAATACATTGCAGTAAAACAAATTCTACACCAAATACTGCTAGAAACAGGTATCGCATTTTGAACAAAAGCTCAGAAAAGACACACGTGTTCATCACTATTTCTCTTCTGATTTCAGAATGAAGCAGGAGCATAAACCTGCCCAATAAAATGTCGTAGGTGGAACAGAAAGCCTGGCATCAAGACTGAAGAAAAATATGACGCTGAGTCGGTTGCAATTACACATATACAAATCAAGCAGCCTAGAGAGAAACAAGCATCATGGAAAAGAGGAAGAATTTCTAAGATCTTTGAATTGCCAACATATTCCACATAATAAGAAAGAGTAAAGAGTTGATCCAGGAGAGCAGACCTGTTGGTCAGATGCTGAATCTGGACACATAACCAGAAATTTCATTTAAGAGCCCACCAGCACAGAATCAAATACTTTGTTGATTAATAACAATCGATACGATTTCAGGGAACACAGGTCTTGTGAAACCAAGCCTTCTGTATTTTATCTTCTTCAGTTCTCCTTTTGTTCACAGCTGTTGCCCTGGTTCACAAAGATAACTGCATTCATACAGTGTATTCATAGGTCTTCAAATCATTTGACCACGGATTTTGAACATCATATTATATGGAACTAGTTGGATATAAACTTGGGAATCGGTTCCTACCAGTATTTTAGTGCATGATTTTGTCAATACTACGTTTCCACTGATTAAGTTTGCACAGGGTACAAAAACATGCAGTATGGTAAACAAGGAGAACGGGCAATTTATATAGACTAATTATCTGATTAAAAGACCACATTAAAAATGTGTATAGAAATGTGAGAACATACACTGAGGAGTAAGAAATACAGTCCTACAATACTGAAAACTGACTTTAGAGCAGGGGCTCAAAGAAATTCTTACAGCTTATCATAAATCCAGCTGAAACTAGTGTAGCTAATGACTTCCCAACTGTTGCAGGGCTTGCAAGCCTTGGTGGGACCCAACAACCTTACCTGGTCCTGGCAGACCAGGACTCTGGACCACCTCCAGCGTGTCTGAAATTGTGGGGCTCACTTTAGGGATGAGCTTTCATCCTCTTTACGCACATGATCAGCCTAAGTTACCTGACAGATTTTTTTTTCTGGTTCTGAACGAGAGAGAATTGTATTTTCCTATCTTTCTAGATCAACCTGCAAATGTAAACCAGATCTAGGAAGGACACTCCTGAGTTTCTGAATGCATCAGTTACAAGCCAAAATTTAGAACATGATACATGGTGCATAAACAAAATGTATAAAATCATATTCAAATTCTTGATACACCTTTCCTTGCCATCTTCATGCTCCCTTTCATTACTTATCTCTGACTTTTATTGGCATAAATGTCTTGGGAATATCTGTGTTCAGATGAATTCTCCGACACAAATGTGACTATTGATGCATAACTGAGAGCATGTTCTGTTCACTAATTTTTAGTAATCGTGCTCCAATTCTGTATCCGAACCCTAATAATCAACTGTGGAGCAGAAAAATTGTAATGCAACTGATGTGACCAGTCATATGTTGTAAGCAGAAAATAGTATAATTTAATAACTCACAGGCATAGACAATATATTCCTTGTCAGTCTTCATGTGAGGACTCTGAAAATCGTTCTATCGTGAGAAATCAAGATCAGCTCACAAATGTGTACAAAACAGCACTAAAATTACCCTGTACTTTATTTACAATGAATAATTCATCCAGTCCTACTAACACCCATGCTGATACTGCATCATTGACCCAAACAGTTACTGTGTTTTCATGCCCCAGCAGAGGTATCGCTTTATGCGCCACCTCGATAAAGGTTGCGTGCAAACAGGGAAGACCCAGTCCTCCTTCTGGGGCACACAGTTGTCTCCATTAGCTTTAATAGAGCTGATGCATATATTTATGTTGTGATTTCTGCAATGTTTCCCATTTGTTGCTCTGATTTTTCTTTTATTTCCATAATTTTCACAGAGGCTTCTCTTCAGCCACTTTTTCCTTGTGCTACTTCGTCTTGCCAGTGGTCCTTTTATCTTTATTTCACTGTCAGTGTCTGTGTAAGTTAGAACTGACATTTTTAGTTCCTAGGGTTATCTCAAGCTGGTCTGCACCCGGTGACACTCATGATGCATTTCTCTTCATGCCTGATATCTCATACCCCTCATACACTTGCAGTTTTTAACTTGTTGATGTTTCTGGTGTATCCTGTATCAGCCTGTGGCTTGGTGGAGGTCCACAGATCAGATGTGGCTGCTGTGAGGACAGCACCACTGTGCTTCAGAAGCACTTGGTAAAAATTACATTAACTGTACTCCATCTTGAGCCCATGAAGCCCCAGCTGTCCAGTCTCCGTGTAAGCTGTGCTATTTTTGGTTTGGTGCCTCCTTTTTCAGATTTTCTAACATTTTATTTCATTTCCTTAGTGAAAACATATGGCAAACAGATGCCTAAGCTGGGCCCTAGGCACCCATTTCTTTTTCCAGCCCTTCCAGAATATCTGGGAAATTTTTGAGGTTTATGCTACTATACGTCGAACTTGCAATTTATTTCAAGTACAACATTTCAATGACAGGCATCAGTTTTGGAGGCAAATCATTTTAAAATCAAGTATCTGCCTCTTCCCCCCACCCTGCAGGCAACCCTGAAAACACAAACTAGCTACCAGGATTCAAAGATGGTAGCAGCTGGGTATCAATCACAGGAAGAAGCAAGGATGATCTAAAGATCTTCCTTCTCCTTCCCACACACACCTCTCAAAATTCAACACAAATCAGATTAATCTACAAACATCAGTTTAATCTAAAAATCAGATTAATCTACAAACATCAGTTTAATCTAAAAATCAGATTAATCTACAAACATCAGTTTAATCTAAAAATCAGATTAATCTACAAACATCAGTTTACTAGTCCCTCCTGTAAGTAACGCTCTCTGCACAATGGCATGCTCATGGCTGTGTGTGAGATAAAAGTGAAACAAAACAATTTAGCATTTTCAATGAGTTGAAAATGCTAAATCTAGCTCTACCTAAAAATGACCACTCCCCTCTGAGATTGGGATTCAGCTATTTTGCATGGATGCTGAGAGCAATGAGGTTGGGCAGCAGCCTCCCACTTGCTGTGACCAAGGCAAGGATGACATGGGAGACAGCATGCTCTAAAGTTACAGTAAAACATGAAGGCCTTCAGCAGGGCTGTCAGTTTTTGTCATATCATACACATTTTTCCCAGGTACCAGTCCTGTTTTATGCTGTAATTCTTCTCTCTCCCCTTTCCCATTCCTCACTCTTTGTTTCTGTATCCTACAGAAACACTTTTATAATTAATATTTCATTTTGTTTAATTTTTTATGACTTTCAAAAGTATATGTATATTCTGGAGAAAGTTATTTTGGTAAGAGGAACCACACATTGATACTGGCATAATTTATTAAGGCTACCTTCTCATTAATTGTTCGCATGGGATCTGAAAGCCAAGAAATAGCATATCTGGTTTCTTTCTGCTTTGTCCCTTTCTCAGGATTCACTCATTCCAGATGTTTATGCTTATAACTGGATCTACCTCCAAGCATGAGGACACACAAAGTGTGTCTAGATATGTTCCAGATATCACACATCAGAATGTAGATTTATTCACAACATTAAAATGTTTAATTTAGAAGCTATTTCAATGAACAGCCTCTTGAATTCATTGTCATACTCTTTTTTTCTCTCTTAAAATGTTGATTTTTGTACAAATGATAAGAATGCTGCAATGCACCATTTTTTTGTATCAATAAGCACAAAACAATTAATGCTGAATTTGATGATCTTACCATTCATAAGACATACAATGGAAATGTATACATACACTGAATGAAATTGTTCTGAAATAGTACATGGTCAGGAAACACCATGAGCTCTGAGGCCATAGGGCTCCTTCAGAAGTGATTTACAGGTATCCTGTTCCATATTTTACATCAAAATTATCTAGCAAAAAGGAAATATAAAGCAACTAAGTCAACAACAAACAGATTTGTGAATTGCATATGTAATTTCCAAGAGAGGTTTCTTTTTCTCCCACATAACTTTTAGCAGTGCACAATGTTGCTTACAAATGAGTGATACCTTTTTGTTGTCCACAGAGAGGAAGGGCTAAAGAAAATTATGACTCACTAGACAAGGTAGGTCATTTCCAAGGGATATTTAGTTTTGCATCTAATTTATACCAACAAATATATTTTTTTTTTACAGATAAAGGAGCCATTTTGTGCTGTCTTCACAAAGAAAGGGCTAAAGAACTTAGTAAATCTCTTTGCACCAGGAGAAACACAAATGTGACTACTGGAAAGATGAAAAGCTCTGCAGCCCTCCCAGAACCAAACCTTTAAGTGTCTATGGAGCAGCTTCTTCCCCAGACTCCCGTTGGTTAGCTCTTGCTTAGTCCTATTTGTTGCTTAGCTCTGCAACACAGACATCAGCAGCTCTTTGTGATGGAGGTGACCACCTTGATGGAGGTGACCGCCATGATGGAGGTGACCGCCATGATGGAGGTGACCGCCATGATAGAGGTGACTGCCGTGATGGAAGTGACCACCATGATAGAGGTGACCGCCATGATGGAGGTGACCGCCATGATGGAGCTGCCTGCCTTGACTGAGCCCACTCAGGCCCACAAGCTGGCAGTACTGCTGGGGCTCTCTCACCTGCTGTCCTCTGGGGGCAGAAGACCTTCTTGCTTCACCCACATCTCCACACCTTCAGAAGTCTCTATAGGTCTCTCTGCTCTAAGTGAGTGACTGAAGTTATTCCTTCCAGCTTGTGCCCCAGACTCTCTGTTGTCAGCTGCTAAACCATTTCCACCGCACTCTTGATACCAAGCTCTTTTACCTGCCTCAGTGCTTCCAGTCATTGTTTTACCAACAAATATTTGTTGCTAGTTTTGCTTGAGACAAGGAAGCTTGTCTTCAATACCCATGTGGGGCAGCTGAGACCAAAGGTGTTGGACACTACTTGGTGCAGAAGAAATCCTGTGTCCCCTAGTCAGTAAGTGGCTGTGTTAGCCCTAATCCCTTCAACCTGTGCAAATTTCTGTTTCACCATGGATTGGTTATGCATCTCTGCCTACAGCACCACAGGGACCACAGGAGAAATGTGACTGGAAAATAATTTGATTTCTGGCTTAATTTGATGAAACACTCGTATTGGTTTCTAAAATGTAGGGACTTTTTTTTTTTCCTGGAATCAGTTTTCGAAGAAAACAGATTGCCATCACATGAATTAAAAATGGCATTTAACAGTGACTTTATCAAATGTATTGGAATATTAGCAGATACATTATGTGCATAAATGTAACACGTTTCACCTTCTCTATCTAATCCGAGAGGTTCTTATTTTCCATCCACCCACTCAGGCACACAGCTATTCATTAGGTACGAAAATGAACTGCACACCTGAAATATATTCAGATTATTGTAAAACTGCCTCCACCTTGCTACCAGAATTGCCAAGGTAAAAATATCTGTCTCATTCTCAAAAGATAGATGATGATAATATAGAACTGCTTCTACTTCCAAAGCGCCTATACTAATACAAGGAGTCAAATCTATTTAAAAATAAATTCGCACTTCAACAGTTGCTGCGCTTGATGCATGTATTTCTCACACACACACACACAAAATGTTAAAAAAGTTATTTAGCTGTAGTCAAGCACTTAGAAGTTAGGAAGTAAAGGAGCCAAGAAGAATCTTCCATGCATGAGGAAACTTATTTTTCCCTTTCATGTGCAAGTACTATGATACAGTACTTAATTATGTGAAAATTTGCTCCTTCAACTCCAGAATCTACCTTGTTTAACCCAAAGAACACCTTTTCCTCTTTAAATTGTTCCACCTGAACCACCTGTGCCATGAACCCATACAGCTTTATTTAATATTGCCCTTGGCCCTTTCTTTTCTAAGCAAATGAAGCTCATTATGTTGTGCTATCCTTCTCTCCATCAATACCCCCACTGAAGTCTTTTGAACCCACAGGGTGATTTCAACCAAACACAACATAAAATCAGAGGTTTTAAGGACAAAAATCTCATTCAAGTCTGATGTCAGCAGGGGAAAGGAGAGCCCCCACAGAAGTAAAGGCATAAACTCTGCTCCGGCATCAGACCCTCTGGCAGCTCAGTCCTGGCGAAGCTGGCCTTCCCTCACCTCACTGCACCCACAACCACCCACCACAGCCCTCATCAGGCTTCTCCCTAACGAGCAGCTGCTTTTAAAAAATCATTTAGGCCCCAAAAATGCTCTGGGTGTGGTAGCCAGGAGGACGATGATGGGTTTTACACTCCTTACTGCTGGCATCAACTTTTACACAGGATAAATTTGCTTCTTCTCTTCCCTTCTTTTCCTTGCTGCTGTCATTGCCTCAGTGTCTTGCTTTGCTCTGGGTGTTTTTTTTTGGCTCTATCGTTATCCCCCACCTTGTACACTCAGCTTGTCATTAAAACACCCCCTCTAAGCTGAACATTTGGCTGTGCTATTTACGCTTGCAGCCCGGAAGTCTGTGGTAAAAATTCTCCATACGACGCATGTCAGGGCAATTTCAGTATTAGGTGATAAAAATTCCCCTTCTTTCTATGCACACGAGCCACCCTTCAGTCAATGTTTCCAATAACTGTCCAGTCTCTAATATAATACAGCTGGGTCACAGATCACAGCAATAATGCCGATGTCAGACAAAATATATACGTATAAAAATGCGTATACTATTTCACCAGGGTTCACCAGCCATCGCTGCCAAACGTGGATGTTGGACAACATATTGTAATTTCGCTAAATACTGCCAATACAGATGTTTGTGCACCGGCAGGAAACAGATTTACTCCCACTGTTCTTTTCATTCAACCTTTGCTTCCATTTTCTCTCATCAGATAGAGGCATAGCAGCACATGGTTGGTCACCTCTGGTGTATTCATAATCGCCGTATGTGCCACATATGCGCACCATCTCACATCAGTTTCACTGAATGTGTCTTTACTGCCACTCCTCATCACTGCAAATGATTGAAAGATACAGCAGGCAGTGAAAAGCTACAAAACCTTCCAGGTGCATTCACTTGGCACCACCTGTAATACATCTCAGTAAATCTGCTTGTGTCCATGTACATCCAACCCATTCTCCCAAGAATTACCATTTCCTCATTTTGTAAAGTTCCCAGTGTTGCCTTGCGAAGTGTCCACCTCATTTTTTTTTCTTTTTTTTTTTTCTTTTTCTTCTCCTTCTCTTGTTTTTACTGTTCTGATTTGATGGTTCAGTTTGTATCCACATTTATGTAATGACACATAACCCTCTGCTTTAGCAGAAAATGGCTATTGAAAGGCTGCAGCAAGCCCAAACATCACTGTAGGGAATACTACAAAAACTACACTACTGACCTCCAATGAACAGAAAAAAAAATAAAAAAAATAAAAAGAGAAAAGGAACTTAAAATTTTAAGTACAATTCTATGGCTTGTAACTATGATAAGATATTTTGGTTGACCTCCAGTATGTCAGTATTGAAACAGGACATTTTATATCTTAAATGAGTCACTGAAATCAATGGCAAAATCCCCACTTACTTTGATAAAATGTGAACATTATCTGAGAAATTTACGACAAAAAATATTTGTTTTAAAATGCTGCAGCTGCATTCCAAGTGCACTTTTTAAAGAAATAATAAACTGATAAAAATACAACTTTGTGTAGCTTGACATGCTCTTGCGTCCAACTTCTTTTTCTAACATCCAAAACCATAAAAGAGCTAAAATATAATTTTATATTATCATGTATATCTAAGGAGAGCCTACCTTTTTGCATTAAAATTTTAATTTTCCATACAATCTTCTTGTGAAATGCTATTAGTTATCACACACAGCCTACTACTCAGTCTTTGCAAGTTATTTCAATGGCAACTGAGTAGATAGAATAAAACTGCTGATGACTGCAACCTGTGAAGGAAGAACTATCACACAGCAAGTCTCAAAACCTCCTGTCAGTCTTATTTCCTAAAACGAGTCTGATGAGGTGACAGGCACGATGCTGAGAACAGGACCAAAGGTATCGTGGACAGGCTTGTTTGTTGAATAGGTCCAGAAGGTTTCAGACAGCCACATGAAAGAGAGTTAGAACATATCCTCCCACCTGGAAATGATCATACAAACAGAGTGGAAAGCATCATTTCTTTGCAAATCATGGCCAGATCCATGGCACTGACTGGAAAAAAGCTCCATCAGAACGATAGCCTCAGATGTGCATTTCTGCATTTTGTGCAACATTTCTCAGCATCTTCAGGTGAGGAGTTTTGATAACTTACGTATACAATTGGTATGGTGGTCACCAGTGCTGTCTGAGGGTCCTTTGCTTCAGCTGTGGGTGGCAGTGAAAGTACATTTTTAACACCTCTTCCTCTCCTTACAGTACTGATACCGTTGCTACATATCCTTATGTGTGCTTTTAGCACTTCTGCAGGGCTTTGAGGTCTGCCCAGGGAGCAGTAGAGACCTAGGGCATTTGGACGGTGGAAAAGATGAAGAGCTTTGGGGGTGAGTCACACATACTGGAACAGAGCTGGGGAAAGGACAAGGACAGAGAGAAGTAGCAGAGTACTCTGAAGGTGGCAATGCAAAGAAAGGACAAAACTATTAAAAACAAGAAATGTGTGGGCTGGAAGGTGGCAGATTCCAGACTCCCCATCAGAAAGCTCCTCCTACAGTTCCCTGAAAGCCTCCTTCCTTATCCAAAGGATGCAGAGCCCACCTATAGTCCCTTTTATGCTCCTTTGTGGAACTACCTGTAAAGACAACGGCCTTCCACAGGAAGCACAAGTCACTTTACTGCTACTCTGCTTGCATCTGCATGCAGTCGTTTCACAAGGACTCACCATCTCTTGAGAGCTTCTGCTTCTGGAAATGCGTATTGCATGAACAGTGTCAATTGGTGGGATAGCTCATTTTGCCCCTCACTTTTGTGTTCCTAACACTTGGAATGGAGGGATGCAGCAAGGGAGTTTAGGAAGGACTAACGTGTTCTCCTGAAATATATTTTGAAGTTGCTCCTGAAGTGGCAGATGGATGTGTTATATACATAAATGTTTATAACATTTGAACATCAAATCCCTGCAGTGAGTCCTTTAACCTGAACGGTAAGACTGAGGTTCAGCTGGTCCCAGGAAATTTCTTCAGCCATTGGCTCTGAAACCATCCCAAGAAACCCATGGCATTTTTAAATTCCAGGTAAACTTTCATCTGATTCACTGTGGTACTGAGAATTGTCCTCGGGAGGGCCAAACTCTAGTTTGACGAACCCCTGAGTCACATCCTCAAATGAGAAATGTAACCCACACAGCATTAGATTAAAAATATACCAGTGTATAATTTTAATATTCAGTCTGTCTTGGGTTTTTGAACTGTTTTCCTCCCACGTGTCTGCTAGACTTCCCAAACAAACAAACTAGGAGAGAATCTAGACTTGCTCCTACTGTCACCCTAGTCCCCTCTTCCTGGTGGTGAGGGATATTCTGTTCTTATCCAGGCACCGCAGGATCAGTTCTGCCCCACTTCTTGTCAGCCCCCACATCTAGCCACCACTCACATCAAGTTTGCCTGGGCCTTACCTTTAAATTTCCCAATACTAGAAGGAAAAGAACTGGCAGATTCCCTGTTTGCTTCCTAGACTTGATGTTGAAGAGTGAAGGGATGTAGTGAAGGGATGCTGATAATTTTTCACAAGAGGAATGAAGAAGGAGAATAACAATGGTGATGTTCTGAGGTATTGATACCCCCTCTCTCCAAAACTTTGGTGTGTCGCTTGAGAAAATGATGACGATTATTCCTGTTGAAGGGCAGACACAGCGAGAGACTGGACAAGTCAGTAATAGGCATAGCCAAGGAGCGGTAAAATTCATAATAAAACCCAAAGTTGGGTAGCAGACTTTGCACTTAGAACACAGAAATTTTGTTTCAGTTTCTTTTGAGGCTTGAGGCTTATATGAGCCGTTTTGTATTCATCACCACCATCCTATTCACTTTGGGACTGCTGTCCAACTCAAGAGATGACCCTCAGCGTGAAGTAGTCAGACTGAAAATGAGATCTGATCATATTAGTCAATGATGCTGTCAATGTGCAAGGTTGCCACACATGGTGACACACCAGTGGAAGGTTGATTTACCTGTCTGTAGCTGGTGTAAGAAAGGACTGTTCATAAAGGATTGAAATCCATCCTGTGGACAGGATTTGCCACCTGGATTTAAAACTGTTAAAATAACTCAGACTCTGCACCACCCAAGCATTAAGATAATGCCCCTCCTAAGCTTTTGCACACAAACCAAATATCTATATTCACAGTGCCTCACAGAACATTAATCCAATTACTATTTCTGAGGTGAGAAATGAAGCCATTTTAGTCATAATTTAGGGTTTAATTCAAATCGTAATAGTGGTATTTTAAAAATAAACATCTTTAACTAAAAATTGTCTTTCCCGCAGTTTATGTTTTTTTCTTTTTTTCTTTTTATTTTTTTTGTATGTCAGATGACTGTAACAGTATGAAACCAATAATTTAATGGCTCATCAAAATACTAAGTGAAAATGTAAATATTCAGCGTGATGTGCAGGGAATTAGTAGTAGCATTAGCAGTAATGGGTCTTGCATGGCTAATTCTCCACATAGCTAGCTGAACATGTCTCCCAAAGTACTCCTCAAGAAAATCAAATTTCAATTACATTTTAAAGCCTTAAATATGCTTTGGAGGCTTTCTTTTTTCTTTTTTTTTTCCTTTTGTCTAAAGACAAAACTTTAACATAGATCCGCCTCTACAAGACTGAACTTCTGGGCTTTACGTTGTTACTGACAAATTAAAAGTAAATAGAGGAAGATTCAGATATTATTACAAACAAACTAACAAACAAAAACAAACAGCCCTTACTGTGGAATTAATTCTCTTTGGATCATGTGTATTTGTTTAATGAGCATCTTCACTCTACTGTTGCAGTACTTGAGCACTTCACATTTTCAGTGTACACAAGACATTCCCGGTGAGGTAGTGAAAAGGTCTACCTAGCTCTGCAATGGAGCTGATGTCCAGCTTTGCACCTTTGATGCTAGACCATTCCTCTTTCCAAGAAGTGCTGATGAGTACCTCTGCAGCAGAACCACCTAACAAGGGAGAAAGAAACATGTTTGACATCTGAACTTCAGCCGTTTGTCTTATGCCAGTATTCCACCTCGTGGTTTACGCCTACCAAGAAGCAGGAGACATTGAAGGAGTTAATTGTAAGCGACTGCCTTCTCATTTTGCATCTTTCAGAGGAAAAGGTCTGACTTCTCCCAGAAACAACTTAAACTTTTCAAGATAATACCAGCAACCATCACTGTAAAGGTCCAGGTCATGAGGGGTTCCATAGACAGAAAGAAAATGATAGACAGTGGAAAACGTGTAAGTCAGAAATAAAGTGGTTCAAGACCAAAGAGGGTTCTCATTTGAAATATTATATTTTATGGGTTGTTAAGATAATGTTTCAGTTATATTTAAAATTGTATACCACTTGCCATGTATAAGAAATGACAGGTACCTTCTACTAAGAGATGTTGAATTATACCTTAGACATCCCTTCTCTTCACTTCTGACTCACCCTGCCTCCTCCTAGCGACAACTGCTTTCTTGTCAGTGAAAGCATTTCCTTGTAGAACTGCATTATTTGTTATGTTGCTTTCAATCGTTTTCGGTGCAACTGTGTGGCCAGTTTTAAGCTGGGTAGGCAATCATTGAGCTGGCCATGACCATATACCACGTGAAGCAAGACTTTGAGGTTACACTGGAGACTTCCAGGAAAACTTCTCAGACAATTAAGAAGAAGAAAGAAAAAGAAAAAAAAAAAAAAAAAAAAGAGGGACATATTGAATACTAGGCGTTGTTAGAAAAACAATAGACAACTGCATGTAGCTGTCCACAAGGAGTGGTTGAGAAAGCTAGGACTTTTCCGCCCAACAAAAAGACACTTTAGAGCAGAAATGAGAACTACACAATAACGAGTAGCATGGAGAGAGTGGAAAGGAGTCAACTGTGCAAAAGAGCCAGGCTCTTTATGCAGAGGGCAGCAGGTCCATGAACGTCCTTGCCAAAGAGGTTTGTGGCTGAAAGAACTTTACTTCCTTTGTAGGGGAGACTGGGTGAACATTTGAAAGAGACATCCACTGGGGCTAGTGAGAAAACAAACCACATCTGGTTCAGGAAACCACCAATGTAAAAATAATAATAATGCTGAAGTCTAGGAGAATGTTAAGAAGGAAAACCCACACATGCTTTCCCTAACTGTGCACTTGTGAACACTTGTGAAAGTGTTGAATACAATACAAAGCTAGATGGCATGCAAGGCCTTTGCTGGAACCAGTATAGAGATTACTAGGTCATTATGCAGACAGGGAAATTCCTGATTAACTGGAGATACCCCTTGGAGGCTGACATGGATTTTAAATCAGAAACATTCTGATAAATGTTTTATCTCCAGAAAAACAATTTCCAATAAATATTCCATAATCCAAACTAGCCAGGCTAAAGAACTAATCATGTCTATTCACTTCATCTCTGAGCAGGAGCAAGTTTTTTGGCAGGGCTGAACTTCTGTCCTTCTGATTATCCTATACAGAGGAAGAAGGGGGGCAAAGGACAACCCCAGAAGTCTTAAAAGTAGTCATAACATCGAGTCAGTGAAAAAGCATCCCAAATGAATGTGGATATTGTAAATTTTAATTTATTCCTGAAATTCCCTGGAGTTTTTATTGAACAGGCTGTTGCTCGTGACCTTCACGTGCTGGAGAATCAGCAGGATCAGAATTACTTTCCTAATTAAGCAAGAAAAATTAAAAATGCTTTAAAAAGCAGTTTAATCTAATCTGTTTATGAATGCAAGCCCACAATATTACACCTCTGGTTTGCAGTTAAGAGACATTCTGAATCCCTCTTTCAAGGGTGAATGGTTTTACAGAAGGAATGTTTACTAGTAAGTATGGTGGATGAAGTGTATAAATGAATGTTTGTTCAGTTGAGTCACCACTTTCTATTTTTTTTTCCCCTGACTACGGTTTGTATTTTCTTGCGTCAGGAAATGTTGTAATCTTGACAAAGAATGAAATCCTCACCCGGCTAGATTTCATTCTGGAAATTTTACCACTGACTTGAATGACGTTAAGATTCAATACAGGATTTCTAAGGCCTTACCTAAAAACAAACAATGAGCATTTACTCCAGTTGGTAAAAGTGCCTTGTAGAGAAACTCCTTTTTAATTTAGGGGAACTTGCAGGGATTTGGCTTAAGCCAACTGATGTTAGTTGGTCCTATAACAAGAGGAGAATGGGCCCAAAACACAGCCCTGCTGAAAACATTTTAACCAAATTATCTGAACCTTCTCCTGCAATACAGTAAAATTGCTAATGTGACCTTACAAATGAAACTGAGAATATCTGATACACCACTGCCACCGCACATACTGAAAGCCTCTCACTAGTTTTGAGGGCGAGAATTCCCCTTCAGATCCAGTGGCAATGAAAAGATGTTGGGGGGGGGGGGGGGGGGGGCAAAATCTTGATTAAATTCCAGTCATGTGGAAGTTTCCAGCCACAACCCCAGCAATACTTGTTTTAGTATTTTATCACTTTTGGTTATGCTGGTGGTGGACTGATGGAAAGCACTAAAGGAGCCCTGCCATTTAAGACTCCCCAGGCAAAGTGCTGCACTTGCATGTTCCCTGAGTGCACCAGGCATGAGCTCTCACCAGCTGGAGATGCCTATTTTGGCTTACTTATGTCAGCAGGGAAATTCTCCTGCGGACCAGGTGTTGTAGGAGATAGTTTCTGTAGCTACCAACTTTCCTGCTCCGCTATCGCTGGGGTAGATCAACAGCAGCTGCTGTAAACCATTTGTGCATCGAGGTCACCGGGTGAGACCTGTGAATATGCTGGAAAAGACAAAAGTAACCAGTGCAACCAGTGAGGAAGTGTTTCTCTCAAAATAAAATCTGCTTCGTCCTAATAGATCTCCCTCCTACTTTTACACTCTATTCAGTGTAACTGCTCTGGTGAATAGGCTAATGTATAATAAACCCCTCCTTCTTCATTACCACCTGGGAGACCTCCTTTCTGCAATACCATACAGGTGATCTTCAGCCAAATGTGGGCTGTTTTTGCAGCAAATTAAATTAAAAGAACATTGTATCAGAATTTCACCAATCCTAAAAACCTATAACATATTTTTTGCCATTAGTAGCTAAGAGGTTTTCCCCCAAATTAACCTGCAGTATTTTGTTTAGATCAGAAAGTTTCAGAAAATGCTGTATTCCTCAAAATGCCCCGTCAAAAATCGCTGAAAGAGTTTCAGTTTTTCAGGGATGTCTTTTGGAAGGAGATCTCAGTTTGAACCATGTCGCGCTCCTGGGAGACTGTGGGAGAGAGCAATGTTGGCTGTAACACAGTAAGGGCTGTTTTCCATGACACAATGGAAGCTTTATTACCAGTTCCTGCCAGCGCAAGTCTTTTGATAGTGAAACCAGTGTATCTGTAATAATAATGTATTAAAAAGGCAACAGAATTTTGAAATGCTCTACTGGAAAAAGATCTATCTTTGGGAACATAATGTAAGTATCTGGGAAGTTCTGTGTTTATTGAGCAACACTGACTGAAATACCATTCCTAGAACAAGTTATCTCAGAGATCACATCTAAAGGAAAGATTGCAGGGAACAGAGCTGGGCGGTAAGATGAAGTGAAGGAGTCATGTTAAATGAATTGCACATCTGGATCCTGGTTCTGAATCCATATATTTGAGAACTAAGAATGAACTCGTGGAAAAAGGAACTGCTGCAAAAGCTCTTCCTTAGCTATCCAGCTATGTACAGCAGTTCTCCACCCTTTCAGAAGTCTTCATGGTCTGTATTTTTATTGTTCTGTTATTAGCAGAACAGTTTCTCTGATAACAGTATAAGAATACAAGCAGCCATCAGATCTGTAAGAGGCCCTTCAAAAATGACCATAGACATGCAATACAAGTCTGAGTCCGTCTGTAATTCAGCAAGTCCAACTCCATCTGCACATTAACATTTTTTCAGAGGTATCTTTTGCCATCAGAGGTAGTGTTTTCCCAGACCTGAAGGTGGAACTCTTGTTCCTTTGATGATCTTTGTGAGTGCCACAGCATTTTGCATTGTCTTTTCTGTCTTGAAGAAATAAGGAATTCTCTGAAGTCACTGCTGGGTTGACTGGGAGATCATGTTAACAATGGTAGCAAAACTGGACAGTTGGGTATGAATGCTGTGTGCACAATGAGATGTGCCAGAAGCTCTTCAGACATTGCCTGTTAGAAATCACACACACACAAAATCTTTCTTTTTGGAAACAACCTTGGGATCCTTTTTTTTTTTTTTTTTTTTCTGCTACATAGGTAGACTTCTTGGTCTTCTTCTGGAGCCAAGACATTTAAAGATAGAAAAGACCGAGTGGTCATATCAGACTGCATAGAATCTCTGTCTATATATTCTACAGCAAAACTGCAGCTGTATATGCTTAAGCTGTAGGACATCTTTGGAAAAATTCTCATTTTTTTTATCATCAATTTTGTATTGTTTCAAAATAGATTCACAGAAAGCCAACACTGCTTCTACTCCTCACACATCTCTAAGCCATACTAATAAAGCACACTTATGATAAAGGCACCTCTTCATCTGTGTTGGACTGTGCTTTTAAAGTATCTAAAATTAATATACATTTTCCACACCTTTCACAACTTTCTTCTGGACCCTTTCCAATATTTAACATCCCTTTGAAGTGTAAACACCCAAACTGGATGCATTATTTCAGTAATGGTTTAATTAATGCTATAACAAGAACAATACGTCTAATCCAGTTGTAAGTGATGTTCCTCTGGCTTTGCTTCAGAGTATTAGCTAAAGTTTTATTCCGGGAGCTCATGTTCAGCTGCTTATGTACCGTAATGCCGAGGACCTTTTCAGTGTTGTCTCATGGCAGTTACTCTCCCTCAGGTTTCGAGGGAGACCCTGAGGCCTGATCTTGAATGTCAACTTTCAATTTGCCTGTCTTAAGAAAAGTATTATTATAAACAAGGTTATCTTAAAAAGTAAGACATAGGATTTTATCTAAGTGACCCACTGTTACTACTATTTACAACATCAGAGTAGTAATTTTGTATTTTTGTCTAAGTCACTCCTAATAGTACCAGGTCAAGAATAAGCCTCCTCAGAAGACATCTGTATGACAAATCTTCACTTACTATCATGTCTCTTGAGAATTCTCATTTGCACCGGTTTTGAATCCACTATGAACTACATAGACTTTATACTCCGTGCTGTATTTATGAGAATAGCATAGTTTTCTAACTTAGATGGAATCTATTAGATCAACATTATTACCTTTATGAACCAAACTTAAATTCAAATAAGTTTAATCAAATCTCTTTCATAAAAGTGTGTTCAGTGGTGTTTAACTATTGGCATTTAATGACTGTATCCCAGGTCAGAACTTCCATGTTTCTGCCCAACATCTGTGCCAAACTGGTTATGCTACATTAGCCTGTGTCATCATTACCATTTTTTAAATATATGATCATTGTAAGCAGTTTTTAAGTACTCTGGCATTTATCCAGCTGTATCGTGAGCAACGGAACTAATAAAGACTGTGGATTCAGTGGATTTGGATCCTTTAGCCCCTAAACAACTTTAATTGCAGTAACTACAATTTCTTCTCCACGTGTCCCATGAAAAAAACATCTAGCAGTCTGGAATGATGTGTATGCAAAGTGGATGGCTAATACATACATACTGATTGTCTGGCTGATTGCTGCTAAGAAGAAGAATGTGTAGGAGCTGAGGTTTTTGCCTGCTTTTCCCTGTCTGAGGAAACAAATTCAGGTTTTGAAATACCAATTTGCACAAAACTTACAAAAGTGTTCTCCGAAATAGATCAGAACTGGTCCAAAGGGTATGGAGTGACAGACGGATGCACAGGTAACATAAATATTGTTCATAACATCAAAATTATCTCTGATTGGAGATCTTAAATCAGTTCTCTTAATACTATTGAGTACAGTTTTTTTAAAAAAAAAATCTATTTCAATAGTGGCACAGCATTCTCATTAATTGTTGCTATAGAGATATCGCCGGGTAGCCAGATAGTTTTCTATCTCTATTCAGAGGCAGCAAAATGACCAGAAGTGACAGCAGGCTGCCCTTGGATGTTTTGCTTTACATAGATGAAAATTTGTCCTGTAGCTGCCAGTATGCCTACCTGTAGCAGCAGCTCTGGTAGCCAGAGGTTGAAATACTGGGACAGGGTCTAATTATCAGTGTAAGGTACAAACAGTGTAAGGTACAAACAAACGTATATTCAAATTGGAATATTCATTAAATACTTACTTTCTGAATAATGTTGTAAATGGGAAAGGGCACAGTGATGGGAGAACAGAACCCCACTGGCACGGCCTGGGTTGCATTTGTCCCCTATAGCCTGATGCTTTGTATCTCCTAAGGATATAAAACTATTAGGGAGTGTCCTAATTAGCCCTATTAGCCCTCCCAAAGGAGGGCTACAAAGATGGTGAAGGGTCTGGAGGGCAAGACACATGAGGAGCAGCTGAGGCCCCTTGGTTTGCTCAGCCCAGAGCAGAGCAGGCTGAGGGGAGGCCTCATGGCGGCCTGCAGCTCCCTCACGAGGGGAGGGGAGGGGCAGGCGCTGAGCTCTGCTCTATGGGGACAGCGACAGGACCCGAGGGAACGGCATGGAGCTGGGACAGGGGAGGGTCAGGGTGGGTGTTAGGGAAAGGTTCTGCTCCCAGAGGGTGGTCGGGCACTGGGACAGGCTCCCCAGGGCAGTGGTCACAGCACCGAGCCCGCTGGAGTTCAAGAAGCGTTTGGACAATGCTCTCAGACACAGGGTCTGATTTTTGGCTGGTCCTGTGTGGAGCCAGGAGTTGGACTCAGTGATCCTTGTGGGTCCCTTCCCACTCAGGATGTTCTGTGATCCCTAGCACCCCACTGGGCAATGTGCCGGGCTTTACCTACGTTGCATGTTATGGGTTACAAACAGGATTTAAGAAAAGCTCTTAAAATATGTGGGGGTCACCAGGCGACCCGTGGCCGCCTTCCAGAAGCAGCCATTTAACCTCCCTCCCGCGGCGAGCTCCTGCCCCCGCTGCTGCTCGCGGGGCTGACAGCGGGGCGAGCCCCGGCCCCTGCCCTGCTTGGCTGCGGCTCCCTCGCCCACCTCGGGGGCAAACCGGAGGCGAAGGGGAGTGCGGGCGTGTGTGCGGTGTGTTTGTGTGCGGTGTGCGGGTGTGCCTGGTGTGTGTTTGTGCCTCGTGTGCGTGGCGGGCGGGGCAGAGCCGCTTCCCCGCCGCGGGGGGGGGGGGGAGCCCAGCCAGCTCCCTGCCAGCGCCCCGGGCCCAGCCGCCGCATGGTGAGGGGCCGCGGCGGGGGAACCGGGACCGCCGGGGCCGGGAGGGAAGGAGGGAAGGCAGGGACGGAGGGAAGGAGGGAGGAAGGAAGGAAGGAAAGGAGGAGGCCGGGGCGGACACCGGGTTCCGGCGATGGCGGCCCGGCCGCTTTCGCTTTCGCTTCCCAGCCGGGGGAGGCCGGGGCTCGGTGACTGCGTCCGTGCCCTGCCGGTAGGAGCCGGCGGCGGGGGGTGGGAGGCTGCGGGGCGGCGCCGTGACCCCCTCCGAGCCCCAGCCCCGGCCCTGCCACGGCTCCGGGGCCCGTCCCGCTGGGGCCGCTTCCCCCGCGGCCGCTGCCCGCAGCCCGGGTGTCCCGGGCGTCCCGGGGGGGGGGCGCAGGGAGGCGACGGGTTTGGGGGATTTTTGGGGTTTTGGATTTGGTGGACGTGGCCACAAGTCGCTGGGCCAGCACGGGGTGGGAAGAAAGTACAGCGTAAGGTGACGAGTGGCTTGGTGCTGCGTTTCGTAAGGGTTTCTGCTCCCTCCGGGAGAAGTGAGCTGCTGTAGTCCGCTCGGTGTAGGACATGCAGGACATAAAGCTTTCCTTACGTCCCGCATTGCTCACTGCTTGTGCCCCTGGCCTGCCCTGGCAGGGTGGGGCAAGCTCAGGCCTCAGCCACCTGTTGCAGCCATAGACCAGGAATACAGAAAAACCCATGTTAGAGCTGTAATTGCAGGTTGCGGGGCGTTGTGGCCAGGTACTGCGGCTGTTGATCCGCTGTGAACTCGCTCTGCCGGTTCAGCAGTGCTCAGGAAATGTTGATGTTAGTCCCGTGATGTCTGGCCTTCCGTAGCTGGCTTAAAAGTGTGAAACAAACAGCGCAAAATGCCCATCGTGTTTGCTCCGGGCCTCTCAAAATGCAGTCGTGTGCCCTTCCCTTATCCGGATCTAGTTTGTCTTGGTGGATCCACAAGGGAACAGATTCACGGGGAGCCACAATCCCGGATTTCAGCCTGCCACGTACAGCCGCTAATTGTGGTGGTTCTGCAGGAGATCCCACGTGGACAGCTCTTCACCCCACTAAGTGGGTGTTCACGTCGCTTCGTGGACACTTCAGGGCTAGTCGCCCTGTATTTCACCCTAACAAAGCTGCTTTTCTCGGGTTCCTTTCATAGCCAGTGCAGAAAGGTGTAGTCCAGAACCAAAGGGCACCCTGGCTGTATCCCACACGTTCCTCACTCACTACAGGCCTAAGCCAAGTGAGCAGTAGTGAGTACTCTTTGCCACTCAGTTTTGAGGCCAGTACTACTCTGAGAAGTGTTTCAGGTCAGCTTACTGAGAAAGCTGTTGTATATCTCTGTATTTCAGTGCCCGTATTCTAATTCTTTGATTATTAACCTCTAAACTGTTATTTGCAATGAGAAAAGGAAAAAGTTTTTTGGCCTTATGAGCCTTAAAAACTGTGCTGTGCTGGAGGTACTTCTAGTAGCAGTGATTGTTTAAAGTGTCATAAGTGAGTCAACATCAAATTGATGCGTTATATTGCATTTCTCTGGGTGAGCAGAGCTCTTCAGATTTATTCCACTTTTTCCTACCGTATTTAAGTGGAGAACACTATGCTGTTTACCAGAAGTTCATGAGCATTACGTTTGATTCATACAACAGCATTTACTGAAATTTTTGGTACAAGTATGTTACTGTCATAGCAAGACTTTTCTGGTTGACTACAACTGTGTGACTCTGTGATTTCTATGCGCTGCCACAAAGTAAGTGGAGATTTCTGGTTACTGTCAGAATTAAATTCACACTTTCACAGTTTGGAATTTTATGTCTGAAAATCTTTCACCCTTTACACTTATCTGACGTAAAAAGTGAAATGTGATAGCATATGCCGCTTGGACCTTCACTATCTGTAAGAGGAAGTGATTTGTTATTTAAAGATCTTGTATGCTTTATATAGCCATTTATTTAGTAAAATAAAGATCAAGCCAGTGAAATGCCTCAGGTTCTGTTGCTTTGTGAAAGGTGCTTTCAAACAATAGAGTGTAGACTAATCCTTTATGTAAGATACACTTAATAATTTTAAGTGTATGGGGTGAAGAAACTGGAGTTTCTTGAGTGGTAAGAATCATAGGTGATTTTCAGAAGTGCAGACACCAAGTTAATGATATTCTTTTACTCTAAGTTTACTTCATAATCTTAGTTCCAGTTTGGGGCCATCTCCAGAAAATGTAAATATTAAAAAGAGAGGTATATATAATTTTTGCAACCACCTAATACTTTGATAATGCTGCTACAGTATACTTTGGATATGTCTTTTTTATTATTTATTAACACAACTGAAAATTATGCTGCATCTGGGTGTCAATCACTTTAAGTGTTACTTTTGTCACTGAAATATAATTGAATTTTGGTACATGAATTTTGGAAGAGATAATCTCTAACAGGCCTATAGCATCAGTGTTTGAAATGACAAGATTCTGTAATTTCTTTGTTTATCGAATTATCTTGCGCAGTGAATATAATGAAGAACAGTTAATTACGTATGGTTTTATCTAACTTTTTAAATTACTGATTTAGTGATATGGTATTCTCTCTGGCTTTTTTGCTCAAACTTAGATGTATTTTAGAGAATCATATCAGTGTATTCCAGGCTCACAGAAGTCTAGATTTGGTTGAGCTTGGAGCTTGGTAAGTGCCTGTAGAGAGGAATGTCCCTCAGTGTGGCTGAGGGACAGCAGGTCGAGGGAGCGACTCTTCCTCTCTGTTTGGCACTTGTGAGACCAGCAAGGTGGTTAGGGGGATAAACTGGGAGAAACTGGGTGGCGTGAGTTTGGTCGGCCTTAATAAGAGAAGGTGGAGGAAGGGGAGATCTTACTGCTGAGTGTGGGAAGGTGTTGAGTCAGACTCCTCTTGGAGGCGCACGGCAGTAATATGAGAGTCAATGGACACAAGCTGGATTAGATACAGGGAACGTTTTTTAGTTTTGTTGGTTTCTTTTTAACCTGAAGAATGGTCAAACGCTGGAGCAGGGGCCTGCTATCTAACTGGGCAATGGCCTGTGCAACCAGATCTAGCTTGTGCTAGGTGGCTTCTGAAAATCCCTTCCAACCTAAGCTGTCCTGTTTTGCTATGATTACTCGAGAAACAGGTGTTAAAGCTTTGGAAATTAATTATTAAAGTTATCCTTAGGAAAACACAAACACAATAAAGTATGCAAGAAAGCTTAGATTTCCTTGACATTCCATCTGGAACTGACATACTGTCATCACAGAACCATCTAAAGATAACTTTATTTAGCATACTATATTAACTTCAAAAAAAAAATGGTAAATCTTTCTTGCATTTTTTCTTATTGATAATTTGTAGCTTAGAATTTTTATTATGAAAGCTGCTACGTTGTTTGAGGAATCATCAAACAGAAGACCTGAAGAGAATGTAAGGAGTTTTTGTGTTTCTTCCAAAGTTTCTTACCCTTAGTTTGCAGTGAGTGGTAGGCATCAGTGCCTTAAAAAGGCTCTTAGACGCTGTTGTGTTAGTGAATTTACAGTCTGGGAATTTGGATGGTGGAGAAAATGACTGTCCAGAGCCCTGTGTGCAGCTAAATACTTGAATTTTAAACCATTGCTGTATTCATATTACCTGCTCGAGATGTACGGCCACTGGCCACATTAACTCTCCTTCCACAGTGGAACAATTTGAAAACCAGCAGGTTGGGTGCCTTACATTCTTATCAATCTCTAGATACCAGTAAAGGTTAGGTACCAAATGAGGGTGAATTTAGCTCGCTCTCAGCTGTATTTGTTCTACTGCAGAATGGGCTGTGGTTTTCCATTAGTTCATGTTGTGTGAGAAGTCCGAAGAAATTGTGGCATCTCCTCTGCAACACGATTCGGTGTTAAAGAATAGCATGATTTGGAGACTAAATTTCTTTGAGGAACCAATTTTTAATTAATTCTAGCTCATAAACTAGTGGATTAGTTTATAAGCTGTCAGGAAATTAAATGTGTGTTCAAAGAGAGGAAGTATTACAGTTTGGAGTAGGATGCTTTTTATCTTTTGCTCACAGTAAAAAAAAAATCTGGTCTAAGCTCAAAATGGAGTTCAACTGGGAGATACAAGTGGCTCTTTCAAAGGTTTTAGGGACTGTGGTGATCAAGGTATAGTGAAAGAACAAATGTATGTTTTATTGCCTTGTATTTAGGTGTACTGTTTTTAGGTGGAAAGACTAAAGCGGCACAAAAGGATATGAGATTCTTTTTACATCCTCAAAAATATGAGGCTACCTACCGCATGTTTATTTGAAGATTTGTACAAAGAGCTATTAATATTAAATGCATTGGGTAAGGAAGGGATTTTTAAGGCTCCTTGGTAGGTATCTCCCTGACTGGTTCAGTCAAGACCTGGTGTAATCAACTGGTGTCTGCCATGAAGGTCTCTCTGCCGACGGGAACCACAGAGCCCACAAAAACCTGAACGTTCCCCCTCCACATTGGCACACTGTAGTTAGAAATGAGAAAAGTAATGTGTAATTTTAACATTAATAATACGCTTGGCTGCATGAAAAATAGATTTATTTTTTTTTTTGCCTGTTATATTCTGCTGGGCCTGATCTGTAGCAGGAGGATTACACTGGTTTAATTACTTTAAATTAGTTTGCTTACTGGAAGAATAACCTGATGTAGTTGCTGTTGTAGCACAAGTAATTTAAGATAACTAATTCAGCATGTGTCTTTTTACTCACGCAGTTGTACAAAACTTTCTCATACACGTCTGCCCTTAAATCAACTTCAACTTCCTGTTTTTGTTAAAATATATATATATATATACAGAAAGAAAATCTCATTTAAATAACCTCTGTTTATGCAGTACTAAAACTACAACATTATCTCACGATAATTTTTCTTGTCCCTCGTGTGCATTCAGCCTAATGGAATTCCTTTATATTAGTCATGTGCTCTGTATATAGATGCTATTATGTACAGCTATATACATGTTACTATATACATAGCTTATTTTAGAAAAGGGAAACTTTGAAATTATGTTTTATGCATTTGCAAAGAATAGAGTTCAGGCGGCTTACATACTGGTTCTGCAAATATTTCAGTAACCTGTTTAAACCCTTTGTGGGATGATGCCTTAGTCACCAGCAGGGGACAAATGCAGCTTGGGAGTGGAAATCTTCAGTCAGATGCTCTTGATCTCTAGAAAGTGAAATTCTAGATATAATTTTATTGTGGAGTCTTTTCAGGATATGTTTTACAATTTTTCAGATGATTCAGAATGTTAATTGATAAAACCCGAACTCTGATCAACCAAAGCATCTAATCACAAGCTTTATTCAACCAAAGGCTTCTACCTATTCTTATGCTGCAACACACATTTGCATCTGCCTTATTTATCTAGCTACTTTTTTTGTTAGTGTTAAATTTTATCTATGGAAAAAATGATCCCCAAGTCCTGCAGATATATGGGAATAATGCATTTAAATGCAAATAAAATGCTAATAATGTATGCATTTTTAAGTAGTTAATGCTGTTCAAATGTAGTTTTGGAATAGGTGTGATTATTGGAAAGATGGAATTACCTTGTTTTGCTTTCTTTTAAAAAGTGATTCCAAATTATTACATTTTTGTAAGCCCGTAATTTTCTTTGTGTTTATTTTTTCTTTCCTTTTAGGGTTTTTTACCTTGGTAAAGGTATATTGTGCAAATATTAGCTTGAAAGGGGCTTTTTAGGATGTCTGAAGACGATGAAAAAGTTAAGCTCCGTCGAATTGAACCCGCCATTCAGAAGTTCGTTAAAGTGGCAATTCCGACAGATTTGGAGAGATTAAGGAAACACCAAATAAATATTGAGAAGGTGAGTGTTCACTTTTTACTAATATAGCTCTTTTTACAGTATAGAAGCAGTCATCCTGAAAGGTTATACGCAGATTTCAATGAAAAGTTGATTATTAAATGTTTTGATTCAGATCTGGCTGAAAATGAAACCTCTGTATTATTGTCTGGTCATTTGGTATGTACAAAAGCCTTTACATTTGTGGGAACCAGTCAGTTTACAGAGAGAGAACCGATGATGTTTTGTGTTAAAAAGTTGTGGTAAGGAAGGCATGCTAATATTCTTACTTTCTTTTTAATTCAGAGTTGTTTGCTGCCTACTGTTCTGAATAATTTACTGTTCATACCTATCTTTTTCTATATAGGTTTTTTAACTGAGCTAAAAAAATAGATTAAATTCATAAACTTAATAGGAAAATAATAGTACTACACTTTAGCATGTTTATATGCTTCTCGTTGATATTAGCTCACTTTTGAAAGTGAAACTGATTATGTTTCCAAGAAAAACAAGTGCAGAGTTAAATTCTTGCGTATGCTATGGCCGTGCATATACTGCTAAAATAAACACTCCCAGCACAGTTCTCTGGCATGAAATAGCCTATGTCCATATTGTTAAACCCTCATATTCTGCAAAAACAGGATGGCTACATCCACACTGCTGTGTTAACTCCTTAACCACAGAAATTCTTTAAATAAGAGAGCCATTTCACCTGGACAAAACCGTGCCAGGGACAGTTGTAACAGTTTAGCAGTACTGGTGATCTGATTTTAGACTCAAGGCATTACCTCTGTTTATTAGAATAAGTATGTAGCCCATTAGCTCATGGAAACTGAGACATTGGTTCATCAAGGAAGGTAGTAAGAGATTTACTAGAACAAGTGACACCAATAAAAAAAGAAGAGAGTGAGTGACTCAGTAGATGAGCGTATCATCATAATATCAACACTGCAATGGAAACTTTGAAACTACTGATAAAATACGTATTTGTTTAGAAAAGGTTATGCTTACCACCACAGAAAAATGAGTGACAGGTAGTGTCCAGAGTTCTGCAAAATTCTGTACGCATTGGTGGAAAATCATACATCATACACCTTTCACTAGGCTTATTCACAGCATATAAAATCCAGTGTATATGTAAATCTGTGCAGGACAGCCATCTACATTTTTTTAACACCTGGGGAACAAATGAAAAAGTTGGAAGAAAACATTATCATTTGTGAACGTGATTTTGATTTCCTGAAAGGTGTAGTCTGAAGGGTGTGTGTAATGTTATTGTTGAAATTTTCATATTTTGCTGCTGTCAGTTGTTCACAACTTTACCTTTACTGTAAATTTACCAAGCGTGCAACCTTTTGGATGACATTTTCCATGCCAGCTTTCTTCCTTGAATAGTTTGGGGATGGGGAGGAGGGAAAATAAATCCTTGTATTATTTCCGAGAACACGGTCAGAAAATAATGTGTTGTTTAAGTGCTAGTCATTTCGTTTTATAAGAAATGGTTAGCTTAAGGGATAGCAGGTGGTTGATAGCTTACAGATAGTCATTTCTTTCAAAAGTAGTGACATGGTTGGAACAGTAACTTGAGATTTGTTTGTGGGGTGATCTTTGTTAAAACTGTACATTTTGCTGTGCCTGTAAATGTCTGCTGTATTTTGGCCAGGAGGTATGATTCTGAAAAAGAGCAATGGCTTGCAGGTACTCAGTAGACACTGGTTAAACTCCACCGGCTGAAGATTACTGAAGAGTTATCCAGTGCTCAGCATACTCCTGTGCCTAGAAATTACTAGAAATCCTTCTCGGAGTTGCCAATTTGATATGTCATGAATCTGAATGAAAACAGGGAGTTTATTTTTCTGTTTCCTTTCCCATAACTGCATGCAAGAGGAATCTCTTCCTGGGTCATTTGAGTAGGGGATAAAGAATTGGATGGGGAGCTTGTGAAGAAGTACCTCAGGATGCAAAGTGAAAATGTAGAAGTGGTGGTTGGCCATGGAAAGAGAGAAGAATTGGGACAGAGGAAGACCTGGGATTGCTGGGACTCACGACGGCTGATAATAGTTGGGCTCCTTTCATTCAGGGTGTAATAAGGATGCAATAAGGATATGAACTGCAATATTCACAAATTGAAAAGTGTAGTAGTACAATATTTGCCTGAAGCAATAGCTTCTTAATGAGATGAGCTATTTTTTCAGTCACAGCATATTGTTTACTCTCTGTTATTCTGTATTTGTCTAATTCATTGCATTACCTAGATGCCAGTGGATTCAGCGTTTTCTTGCTTTGGAATCAGCCACTTTGCTGCGGCCCTGTTTTGTTCTAGAGGCCAGGAGCTGTTTCTGTTCTCCTTCTCCCACAGAGCACAGTTAATTGAGGTACTTTGTGTTGTAGCTGGACTACAGAGTGGTAGAGATCCAGAGTCAGTATTAGCCTGCTTTTGGGTGAGAGGATGGGAGAAGAAAGGAGCCTCGACTGCTGAATTGCTTTGGAGAAGCTTACAGCCTCCTGGATAAGCGTGCATGGTTTTGGTGTGCATGGCCAGTGCCTAGCAGTGGCTGCAGAACTAGCTAACGGCAGCTAGCAAAGAATAATATGAAATAGGGTGGGATTCGGGGTGCTTAGAAGAGAGCTCTGTAATGTCTTTGCCATGCAGGCTGTTCTATTCAAATAGAGACAGTCTTGGTAGCTAAGTTGTTCCAGTAAATAGAGGATGGCATAAAAGCTGTGCCCTTGCCTGAGAGGAGCAAATGGGTGGTCACTGAAAAAAAGGTAGCATGTTGGTGGGAGGGGAGGCTGACCTGTCTGTACAGAATGGGAAATGGTTAACAAGGCACAAATGGTTTTCTTGCACTTTGAAAGTCAGTGGTGTAATTAGGGAGTGGCAATGGAGGGGATGAGCGTAGCTGTTACACTGCTGGAGTATTTTTGGAAGAGTTTCGCTTTGTACAGCTAAATAGAATCTTTGCTATGTATTGTTCACATATGGGGAAAAACAAAACAAAACAGAAAAAAAACACTTACTTAGCATCCATAAACACCCCAACAAGAAACTTCAAATGGCACTGGGTGCTGTAATGGGGGAATGATCTTGGGAATTTCTACATTTGCTACATGTACCTGGCCAGTCAGAAGGGGTAGCCAGCTACTGGTCGATCCCACTGAAAATCTCTTATGTATTTAAACAAAGAATAATTACGTGGTATCTACCCAGATAGTGTGACCATGGAAAGCGATAAGACCCATTTCCGCTTAGTTCAGCCATGTGTTGCTAAACTGAAGTCTTTGTTGAACAAGCAGCTCAAATGAGTTTTGCAGACAGAAGGGAGAATCTTTGTAAGGATGACGTTCTGTGTCTAGAAGAAAATGCAGAAATTTTATATTTTGAATGTAAAAATCTGAGCAATCTAAAAGTATTTAGAGCGTTCCTTGAGTTTTTTAGGTTGTTGATGATGTCAGTGTGAATGATCTGTTCATTCAACATAATAAATTTGCATATCAGAAAAATCCTTAAATACTTGTAAACACAGATCTTAAAATTAAGGTATTAAGTGCATTTCCTCTAGAACATCTCTGTTATGAAAGCTAGAAGAGGCAGTAAATATTCAGTACAGATTTGTCTTTCTTATTTCGGTTAGCCATTAATAGAAAATCTCTGCATCCCTAGGTAGTGTCAGTCTTGACAAATTTGATACTGGAATTAGTAATGAGTGGAATTATTAGAAACAAGTAACTATTCCTAAAACTTTTAAGTAAACACTTGGTAACTATACCAGGAGGTATTCAGCCATACTGAAGACTTCGTAACTTCTGGGTATCAATTAAAAAAATGTGACACAAGCATTTATAAGAAGTAACATATATGAGTATAAAACTAGTCCCTGAATGTCCGATTCTTTAAAAAGTCCACACTTTGCGTAGCGTTCTAAAAATTTGAGTTTCTTCATTTTTTTAAATAGTTTTTGAGCTGTAAGAACTATCAATATTTCAAAGTTTACATTATTGATAGCTTTATGAGAACATGAGAACAAAAATACAGCAAACCTGAATTTGAAATCTATTACTCCAGATGTTTGTAAATGATTAGAACATTAGCAATAGTTTGGCTGAAGTACTTTCATAATCGTTTACATTTGTATATCTTATATACAATTATGGCATTTTAACCATAATGAATGTGTTACAGTACTTCTGTGAGCTGTCAGCATCAGCAGCTTAAATGGTTTTCTCAAAAACATTTTTTGTAAAATTAACTTTCAGCCATGCAAACCAAATATCCCTGGGGTAAGGGGATAATTTTGTAGAATCTAGTCTTGTTTATTTTACAGGCTACTTTTAAGCAAAAATCACTAATTATGTCAAATTGCTTAGAGCAGCAACATTATTTACTTATGATGAAGCCAATATCTCTAACCTCATTTCATGAATATTGATTTAAACCTGAGGTTCCAGAGATAGTCCAAACAATTAATCTACTAAATCACTGTTTGAAGAAACTATAAAATCAATATATAATGAAATTTGACCTTGAGTATACCTTTCCAGAGGAAGTATCTACCATATATCCATCATCATAGCATCGCTTCTCACAGGTGACAACGAAACACTTATTTTGAGTACAACTTTACATGTGAGAGCTTCTAAAGACTTAAACATTAAGAAATGAGTAATCTGTGCTTGTTTTTATTTTTCTTTTAATTTTTTTTTACCCAAAGATTTCTTGTTTTTTAAAGTATGTTATCTGGATTAGAAGGCCTTTCACTCCAAAGCAGGGAATAAAATGTGTGCTTATCAAAAGGAGTTTCAGCTTTCTGTTAGCATCTGTTAGAGGAAAGCAAGGTGGGGAGGTGGAGATACTAGCACGCTGCCCTGAACTTTGTTGGCGTTAGGTGACTGTCCTTAAAAAAATATAAAACCATGCTGATGCTAAAAAAAAGATTATGCTTGATGCTTTAAAAAAAAAAAAAAAAAGTAAATGCTGTAAGACATACCATTCTGTTCTCTGTTGCTCTCAGTTTTAATTTCGTTTCCTGTGACTGTGCCAAAGTTAAAGCATTTTGTGAAACACTTTGTCTTTGGCTAGGGAGCGTTGATGTGGTGAGAAGATTCATAAAGGAGAGGTGACACAAAACGAGAAAATAAGAAATCTGGGTCTTACTGCAGTCTTCGTCACAGTGTATACATTTGCCTAAGACGTTTATTGTCTAAACTGACATTTATTAAGATTTTAGAAACATTGGTGGACATTGCATGCTACAAAAATGAATGCAGGGGGTATTCTGAAAAGTTTTGTGTTTTCTCCACGTCTACTGAATACTTTTAAAGACAAATGGAAGGGGTCCAAAGCATAAACACAAAGGCATTTTCTAAAAACAGTTTTTAAAAGAGAGTATGACAAACAGGAAAAGAGATTGAGTGTCTAAGAGTAACCTTATGTTTTGTGATTCTGATGTGGATTATGAACTACTTGGCTATAGCACAACTAAATATGTGAATATTCTGTAGGTATTTTAACTTCAGGGACCTCACTTAGTTTTACATGTAATTCTTAATGTTATAGAATGGCAGTATCTGTCCCCAAAGTTTGCTGTCCAGTTTGTCCTGAGCCTGCCAAAGTGAACATTGCACAGGAGTATGGCCTGCTTTCTGATGGGTGAAAAGAGGTTAACAAGGAAGAATTCTCTGACCACATGAATGCCATTGCCCCAGGTGTATTGTCAATGAGTTGTTTGACGTCATCACCTGCATACTATGAATTTCAAAGCACTTGTGCATTAAATAAATGTGCTGAGCATTTCTGCTAGAGATGATGAAGAGCAATAAAGGTTTCCTAAGGAATTATTGTTCTTCTTTGGAAAAATTCCTTTTTTCATTATTGAGAATGTGGACAATGTATTGTAGTTGGTTGAAATTGAAAAGATATTTTTTCCCCAAACCCTTCTTGTTCCCCCCTCAGAAATTCTTGTTTCAGTACTTTTTCAGGGGTGGCTGAAGTGGAAGATCTAATGCTGATACAGACTTTTTGTGCATTTTATTTTAAAGAATAATGGCAATAATTTTAATGGGATGATAATTTATGCAGAAGTTGGTAGTTTCCTAGAAAAATCACTTTAATATGACTTAATTGAACATTAAATATTTTCTCTTACCTAGCACTACAGAATTCTAATACGAAAGATCTGTTTTCTCTTAAAACAAGAAGTAAATTTATATTTCTTTTCATATTTTAGAAAACCAAGTAACTTGTGTTCCTTGTTGCTCTGGCCTCTATAATTATGCAGAGAATTATTAGAAGATGTACACTGTAGGTAAAGTGATTTTTAAATTGGGACCAAAGCATATTAGGCAATTGGGGTGTTAACATCTACATAAAAATACATCAGAAATCATGGTAAATGGTTTATTGTTTAAACAATTTAAAAGAATGTTCTAATATTGCCTAGTATTTTAAGTGGATTCTTTGATGGTTTCGGCCACTATTCCTGGAATCACAGTTTCTACTTTTCTATTATTTTACTAAGGCATTCTCTATTTTGATGACAGTGTATGTATCTGTTATTTAAGTCAACAGATAATAGCAGGGATTGGTTTGTTTTTATGACAAAAAGGCTTATGTGTGTTCATATGCAGTGATTTTGCAAAACTTGCTTTCAGCTAGTGGAATAATTACTCCAGTCTGTCCTGTGGAAAGTGCTATATGTGTAGTTTCCCACTGAAATTGGTGGAGCTTCATGGAGGTGCCAAATTTGCCTGATATCAGATACCTTGTTGTCCTATATGACCAGTAACTGCTTATCTCCCATCCCCATTCCTATTTCCTTGTTCTTCTCTTCCTTTTACTAACCACCATGTAATTTATCCCACAGCAGTATCAGGATGATGCAATATCTCTTTTCTGTTAAAAACTGATGCCAAAACCCTGCAATTCAGTGAAAATATGTTTTGCAAAATTATTGACAAAATACATTGCCATTTACTTCTCTAATTTTGTAGCAGAAATGTCTATGACTCAGCTATTTTATCATAAGTTTGGGAAAATTAAAGTGATTATTTATTGCAGTTTCCTTTTTCTGCTTAGCCACTTGGTAAAAATAGCAATTATATGAAATATTTTTCTTTTATTTTAGTATCAAAGATGCAGACTCTGGGATAGATTGCACGATGAGCACATTAACGCAGGACGAACAGTTCAGGTAAGGATACTAAAATCACTGTGGCATTAATGGAATTAAATTCCATATAATACTGGTTGCTTCAGAGATAGATCTTGACAGAGGAGTGTATTTGACAGATGGATTTGACAGGTATGTGGTATTGCTTTACTTTGTTTAAAAGGTTAGGGATTTCCTAATTGTATATTATGAGGCAAATACAGTCAGAAAGGTTTTGAAACATGTAACAACAATGGGTCATCATTGGGAATTTTCAGAATTCTTGAACGATACTTCTTAGTCACCTTTTCAAGTAAAGCTGTCTTATAATAAATTTCGTTGTGTAAACTTATGGTGAATTTTTAGATACTGAGTATCATTCTAAATACACAAGTAACTGCTGGTATTCAAATCAGTATTTGTATATGGCTTTAAGTGAAACAAAGTTTGGAGACTTTGGTCTTTCGTAAGTTATCCTATTGCATTACTAAATTAGATGATGTTAATGGCAATAATAAGATAATATTAGTTCTAAAGCATGGTTTCGGACCAAACACAGAACATCTGGACTACTAGTTTGGTGTGTAAATCTATTATTAGATGCATCATATCATCAAAGGATGAAATACCAGACCCATTTGTTTGCATGGCATCATCTCGGTGACTTCATGCATAGTCAACTATAACTCAGCAGACAGGGAATCTCACATCTGTTTTTTAAAAAAAGGCATGTCTGGATGAAAATGGTGCCAAAGCTCATGCCAAACATCAGTCTTCATGCTGCTAAATAGTACGCAGCCAAAGAAGATTATCAGTGCAGAAAACCACAAAGACCAGATCTGCATTACAACATTCTGCTGACGCAGATATAACAGCTAGTGGTTATAACACTGCTGTACTGGCAAAACTCTGGGAACAGATGTATTTTAGCCAGCAGGAGAGGCATCTTGTGTTGGTTTCACATGTGGTGTTCAGAGCAGGGGTAAGATTTTGTTGCTAGAACAAACCGTTTGTGACCCGTACTGCCTCAAGACAAGCAGGCTTTGTCAGTAGGAGTAGCACAGTTCTAAAACACTGTGTTTTATAATTACAATACTGTGAATTCCCATGTTTGTTGCAATACCTTCCCAACTCCTATGGGAAACGAGGCCAGAAAAAAACATGAAAAAAATCAGAAAGAACTTAATCCTAATCGAACAACAGTATTAGACAGAAGTCAGAGCTAGAGTTACATGTCTTTTTTTGAGGACTGAAAGGTATTAATGAGGTTTTATAGTGTAGATGATAAGTTATACATGAAATCCACTTGATTTTTCTGTTATTTGGAGGTTTGCATGCTTCTTATGTTTTTCACTGAACATTTTTGGAATTTGAATAAAAGTTTATTGTTAGTAGTGGCAAAACAGTCTGCCAGAGGTGTTTGCAAAATCAGTCCTATTAAAACAATGTCATTCCAGCAGATGTGGTATAGAAAGCAGATGTTTGCTTATGTCTGTGCTCAAATCTATTTTCACATATGAGGGGTAGGAAATGCTACTCTTGGAAGTCCTTATCATGAGTATCATTTGTCTACCACGACAAACTCTATCAAGAGTTAGAGAAATAGCAATCATGTTGAGGACGTTGTTTTTAAATACATTAAGTGCTCTAATAAAAAATCTTACTTGTCTCTAGAAAGATTTATGTTTGTCTTGAGCCTAAAGCCTGCCATTTTCACTTTCAGTCAAAACAAATGTTCTTATTTTTTATATAATGCTTTTTACTTTTAGATCTGGATGCAGGTTACACATTAAGACACATTCGTATACCCACAAAGCAGAATAAGTATCTGGGTCCATGCAAGAAGTGTGGAGTAGCTCTTTGTTTTAATTAAATAGTTAGTAGTTTGGAGTACCTGATAATAAATTATACGACATGTAGAATGTGTTTGCTGTAAGCTGTTTAAATGTTTACCAATGGACTTGTGATCTGTTTATTTGTGAAGAAATCAGATTAATTATTGTGATACCAAATGTTCTCTGCAGCACACACTTTGCTCTCAAAATTAGATGTTGTAAAAATACATTAGGAATCCCTAAGTCAATATTGACCCAAGGCATCCGCCACAGGTTTTAGACAAATATATGCACAGCCACTCTACATTTAATCCATGTGCACATAATTAGCCATTTTTCTGAATTTTCAGTTTACCCAGAATAATTACTTCTGTTGTACGTTTGATGATGGTCAAAATTATTATAGAAGGATAGCATAAGTGTATTACACCTCTTCTTTCTGGTGACTGGGTGCCACATTAAAAACTTCTAAAAAGGAAAGTGAAGAACGAGGGAAAATCTTTGTATGAGACATGATGAAATACTTTCAGAAATACTAAGAAAATGGCTTTTGTATACAATACTGTTTATGGTATCAGTGAAGGGTCATGTAAAATCAGTTCACTACTGCAGCCTGTTGACATCTGTAGGGTAAATATAGCCATAATTCATATTTTCTTTGACCTGCATCAAGAAATGTTTATGATATATCCTTTATAACATTACTTTGAACAAAGTACAGAGAAGGTAACTGGAGACAAGATTACATTTGCACAGTTAAGCTACTGCAATCCTTCCTTAAAATATTATTTATGTTTGAGAGGTTTTAAGATGGTGGGTTTATTTACAGGTGCTGTTTACTTCTTAAATTAAAACAACAACATGATAGATAAGTGTCCCCATGTGAACTTAATGAGGTAACAAGTCTAAGTGCAAGGTGCTGGTTCGGGGCAATCCGAGACATGTTACAGACTGGGAGAAGAACTCATTGAGAGCAGCCTGGCAAGGAAGGACTTGCGGGTTCTGGTGGACAAAAAGCTCAACATGAGCCAGCAGTGTGCACTTGAAACTGTGGTGGTTTTACCCCACTGGGCAGCTGAACTCCAACACAACTGCTCTCACACTTCCACTCCTCAAAGGAAAAGGGGGAGAAAATATGATGGAAAGGGCTCAAGGGTTGATAGAAGGATGGGGGATCACTCACCAAGTATTGTCACAGGCAAAACAGACTCAGCATAGGGAGATTAATATAATTTATTGTCTATCACTAGCAGACTAGAACAGTGAGAATTAAAGCAAACTGAAAACAACTTCCCCTCATCCACCCTCTATGTCCTCCCCCCAAACGGCTCAGGTGAACAGGGAGTGGGGGCTGTGGTCAGTCCCTGACGAACTGCTCCCACACGGCTCCGTACCACGAGGCCCTATCCCCCAGGAGCAAACTGCTCCAGCACGGGTCCCCCACGGGTGGGCGGCAGCTCCCCCCAGACCCCCTGCTCCTGCGTGGGCTCCTCTCCACGGGCTGCAGCTCCGGCCCGGGGCCTGCTCCTGCGGGGGCTCTCCATGGGCCGCCATGGTAATGGGTAATGTTAGGAGCCGTGTAGGCTAATGGGGATAGAGTGAGTGAAGTGCTGGAGTTTCTGAGTGCTCTGGGGACATCAGTATTGCCAAGGACACGTGGCTGGAGCAGATAATTGTATGGGGAATTTTAAGGTAGCTGTTGTTGGGAGCCTTAGATAGAACTTCAGATTTTTTCTATAACTGGTGGAGATACCACACATTGCACGGAAAAGACCAAAGTCATAAGTATAAAATGATCCTGCAACTCAGATACCCTCTGCCTGTTCAAGGGTTTTGGCCTCATCTCAGCCCACTGACATTTGTGTAAGGTGAGGCCATGCAGGTGCAGTGTTTATCCTCCTGTCCAGGGCCTCATGTTGGGTCAACATTGAAGCACTGCAGTGTACTGAACGCTCTTTGTTACTACCCCTTTCTATTGTGCTGTTATTTGTCCATAATGAGCAGCATGCTCTGGCAGCGTGGCCCGGGCTCTGTGCCACGTCACTGGCAGTGCAGGTCACTGTGTGTGTTTGCATGCAGTTGAATGAAAACTGAATTATTTTCTTTTTTTTTTGTCACCGGTTACTTGTTCTCAAATGTAATGGAATTGCTTGCACACAAGAGACGGGTGTTTTTGGTACAACGTTTGTGGCGATGTCCTTAAGTGTTACGTATTTGAGTATGAAGTATGGTGATGGTATTTTTAGGTGTCCTACGGTAAGGCTGTGAAAACACAGCATCGATTTTTCGTCATTACATTACCTTGATATTCAGCTGTCACCATTAGTGAAAAAAATACTGCTCTGAACAAACAAATACTGAAAAAGATGAAGAAAAGAGTTCTACTCTCTTGTGTAAATAAGGTTTGTTGGCTTGCTGAAAATTGCTGTTAAGACTTCAGAATTCCTTCAGGAGTCTGTCGCTTTTCTTGTCTGTCCAAAACATCTGTAGACAAACTGCCATTCGTAAAGCATTTAGGAGGAGCAGAATATGGGAAGATACTTTGCGTTTTTAAAGGTAATTGTAAAAGCTGAATGATTATTTTGATTCCCTCTCTCACTTATTAAAAAATACGTGCTGAGTAATGAGGTAAGCTTAATGGGCAGATGTGTGCAGGCATTTTCAGCAACAGGGATTTTTATTTTCTTTTAAAAAAGGTTTAAATGAAGCCCTCTTGGCTCACTTGTGTCCTTTTGTATTTTACTTTATGATATAAATTTATAATTTATTCTGTACTTTTTACTGAACCGTTTGTAAAGATTTCGAAAGTGCAACTACAGTGTGTGTGACTTCTCTGTTTCTTTCTGTGTTGGATGTGTTGATAGAGTCGGTAGGATTTTCGCAGTAGTTGTGAAAATCATGACACCTTCCATTGCATTTCTGAAAAAAAAAGTTGTGTTTATTTACGTAATCTAGCATCCTGGTGGATCTCTTAGCCTTACCTCCAAATTTGTGGATGCCTTAGAAAAACTGGACTCAAACTCCATGTCTCTTCCTCAGTTCTGCACCTATTCAAGAACAGTGAACCTTATCTCAATAGAGTCCTTTGAGACCCAGTGATGAAAGCTTTATATAATAGCCATCACTCCCATTGTTAAACAAAAATATGCAAACAACATGAAAGCTGTGAGAGATTTAGGGATTTTGGTGGAGAGGGCAGGATTAGAATTTATAATGATGTCGGGAAGAGACCAGAAAAATCAATATGGTCAGCGTTGGTAGGATTGCAGGACTTTTTCCCGTTGGGGCACAACACTTTTAAGGAGGTTACAGACTGATTAGGGGGTGAGTATTCAGAGAGGGGAATGAAAATGGTCAGAAAACGAGACTTACTTGGAATGACTGAAAATTTTTTTTTTTGCCCAACAAGGGCCTGACAGCGGCATGTTGTCTGCTTGCAAACGTGAAAAAGATTGCTGCACAGAGGACAGGGCTTGTCTTCCTCTGTTTTGAACAGAATTAGAAATACCTGGTTTAAAATGATGCAAGAGATTTCTGCATTAGATTCGACATGAGGAAAAACGCAGTGGGAATTAGGATAATGAATTCTTGCAATATAGTATCAAGAAAGTTGCAGCTCTTCACAAAGAAGTCCTTTGAAAACCAGATTAGATAAGCAACTGTCAGAAGTAAAATAGGGACAGCTGATCATGCTTTGAAGGGCTGACTTCACAAAGTTTTTGCCAGCTTTATCCTACAATTTTTGTGAGAAAGCCATTTGAAACATATAGTTACATTCCTCTTCTTCTTCTTTTTCTTTTTTTTAAATTTAACAGACCAAAATTCCAAATATTAAAAAGAAAAATTCTGCATTATCTTGGCTAAATTTGATGAATTCAAAACTGAGGAGCTTGCATAAATTATTACCTTCCTTGCTGAGTAAGCATGGTTTAAAAAATGGAAGCATTTGAGAAGAGGATGATATACTTCTATGCTCTCCCCAGAGATTAAGCTCTGTCCCATTAAAAAGATTATGAAAAGAAGTCACAGTCATTTGCATTTCTGTAACATTTACCAGGTTACACCCTGGTGAGCTCCTAAGACGCCTCCTGACAGCGGGGCTTCGGGCCCTTTTGAGGCTGATTCCATGTAGCTTCTGTTTAATTGACAGTAAGTGGAACAGGAGTCCTCTCCACATCCAGTCTAAGAGGTACTAAAATTAAATTCCACCAAATATGCAAATACTATCATTTGATTCCTCTGTCTTCTTTCTCACAAATATTTGATCAGCGGTATAATAATGAGCAATGAAACTACGGTTCTGATCAACTTCACTCAGTGCAAGTTTTTTATAAAATGAGAATTTTGGCATGTGGTGGACTATGACAGTGACGGCATTCTCCCTTTCTTAGTGCTTATGGGCAGGCCATGGGAGAAAGTAACAAGAAGAGTAAGGTAGTTTGTTAAATGAAGGTGAAAAATGTATACAGAAAATTATTGTACCATGTTTCTAATTCAGCTCAGTATCTTGCAAAATTATTTTTTGTGTGTCTATTTCCCTATTTGTTTTGTTGTTAATTAGTGGTTTTACCTGAGATTAACTTTAAATAATGTAGCCTAAATTGACTACTGATAGTATTAATTTAAGCACACAATAGAATATTCTCTCAGTAATTTGACAAATTATTTTTACAAATCAATAGTTCTTTCTTTGGTTGCCTAATAGGACTTGTGCAGTGTTACTTGAATTTGTTGTTGATTAATTTCCTTCTCTAATTATATTTCTGTTTTTTTTTTTCATGCATGTTAAAAAATGCTAGTTCTGCTAGTGTATATATAAATAAGTTCCATTTGCTTCCTTCTTGTCCAGGTATGCACTATTGCCTTCCTAAGGCATTACATGTACCTAATTTGCATTATTGAAAAAAAAAAACGTTCTTTTCCTAACCTTTCCGTGGTGTTAATCCATTCTCTTGTTCTGATATAAGAATATTCAAACCAATTGGTAAATAGTGCAATGAATAATATAATTTAGTATATCTCCTTATAATATAATGCAGTGAATATAGTTTTTATTACAGTATTTTTTTTATAATTACATAAAACATGTCCTAAAGGAACGAGTAGTATAATTTGAACTATAAATTTCTTCAGTTCTTTTTTTAGAGAAAGAGAAGTTGCATGCATTTTTAGATTTTAAAAGCCTAGGCAATAAAATAGCTCTATGTTGCTGTAGACAAAAATTTATGTCACAGGAGATGCCTGCACACAGGCTATTCCTGCTAGCTGTGAATAGTTCATATCTTCTTAAAACCCTTGTAATTAAAGAGATATTTTTGTATCTTATTATATTTGATATTCCAGTCAAACAAATATTTTTGTCCTTCTTCTGAAAAAGAATATATTGTAAAAAACAACAAAAAAAAGTAATCCTTCTCCTTTGTCTCTAAAGACGTCTTTACAAAATGAAATTGATTGCTTTGGAAAAATTAGGGATTGCAAATTATTGCATCCTGAAGTGCATTAATCAACACAGTCACTTATTATATATTTAAAAAGAAAGAAAATTTTGAGAAGCAATCGCTTATTTCATTGGGACATTATCTCAACTTGTTGCAACGTGTGTAAATATTTTGGGAAAGGACTAACTTGGACGTGCTCACCGAAATAACCTGAATAATTACATAATGATTTAATTAGCTATATATTTTTATCGAAACCCCAAACAAAAAAGACTGACTTCTTCACTTGGGGAAGTGGATAAAATGTAGAATTGACAAGAAAATAAAAAAAATTGATGGGGACAACTTTAAAAATATTTCTCCCTTGTTTTGTGGTTGGCTGGTACTACTGAGAAATTAGCTCACCAGAGAACGTAATAGGCACCATCTTTTCCTTGACCTTTGGTTCTTTCTCTTCAGGGGCAGATAGCTTAATTTACATTCCGGAAAGTAGGCCACTTCCAAAAAGATGCTGACCACTATGTTCAGATGACTACTCCGTGCACTGTATATATAAACTGTTGTTTTTCCTAAGTGCCATCGAAGAGGGAGTTGCTGCCTCAAGTTTTTTTTGTAGTGAACCGAGTGACGCTGTGTAAGAAAATATATATAAAAAAAAATGCAACAGACTTAACATGCTGGCTGTGATGTAATGGCACCCCCATGTCAAACACACCATGGAGCAGTGCTCTCCTCTATGCATAGTTCATGAGTTCTGACCGAGCTGATTGCTGCTGTCTTTCTCCGTATCAGGACCATCTTCCTCCTTACGAAGAGTAGGAGATAGGTTGGTTGTTCAAAGCAGATCATCTTTAGGTTGAGATACCTGAAGTGAGGATGTCTCTGCAGAGAGCTGTATTTTTTTATGGGGTGACTCTTCTGCAGGAACAGTACAAAGAGACTGAGGAATAGCATTGGTCATAAAATAGCAGAATGTGGGAGACCCTGGATGGGTTCAAAGGGAGGTTTCGGTACTGGAGGCGAGAGCTTTTACAGCACTAGGGAGCATGTCATTGACAGGTGAATCAAATGCGGTCGTACAGTGCACACTGGAAAAGGAAATGGATGTAGCTGACCGGGAGCATACAGATTGCTTTGAAGTAGGGACCTTTATTTGTCTTAGTTTATTAAAACTTAGAAATGGCACTTTTTTATGGTCATTTAGAAGATATATTTGGTCAAGATGATAATTGCTTCGTAACCACAACTCTTAAAACTGTTACAGCAACTCCGAGCCAATATGAGAGAGATGGAGAAACTTTGTTTGCGAGTCCGACAGGAAGACATCCCTGTTCTGCAGAGAATGATAAATCCAGTGAAAGAGGAAGCTTCATCTGCCATAAGGGACTTCCTACAGCTCCATTCTGAATCTGCAGAAGAACTTAAAAGGCAACTAGAAGGGCAGGAGGATGGCTCTTTAACCAGATCTGTAACTGTAGGAGGAGGTAGGAGAATTTCATCTCTGTATCTATTGTATCTGTATTGTTGTATCCAGTGAGCATTTTCTGACCAGATGCGAATGAAGTAAACTTAAGAGAGATCAGTTGAATAATAATAGTTAATCAAGAAGTAGATTTTCTTTCCCTACACCACACTTTTCTCATGACCTGTTGAGTTTTGATAAGTGGAGGACACTCTAATTAAGTGTCTTAAGAAACAGAGTAGGCGTGGCCTTCCATGAAGAAGATCCCATAGCCTTGGATCTTGAAATTGGAGACAGTTCCTAAGAAGAACACTTTGTGTTTCACTGTAGCTTGACTTCTTTGCCGCCCATGCAAATCACTTAATCATGTGCAAGTAATCATTTAGGCCATTTTCATTGAATTAGTGCTTTCAACATTGAAAAGAAAACAATTTTTATATGACAGAAATTATGATATGCCACTGCTGAAATGTGTGGAAAGGTGGACCAAGTCTATATATAAAGGAGAATATCTCTTCCTGTAGCATTTAATCTTGGTAACTGACAAGAAAGCAGAAAATATTATAAATCTGTTGAAATAAAAGATTTTGAAAACACATTATAGAACAAACAAATCAGACGTTTGCTGTTTTTCCCTCCTTTCCATACAAAACATCTTTCATTCTTTGTTGTACTATTCTGTCTTCAGGGGAAGCACGCACTATGCTCTGGCACTGGCTAGCATTCTCTGCTAATAATCTGTGAGAAAGTTGATTATGTAAGAATTAAATCCTTCTACATAATAGTAATTAGATTGATTGTTGCAGTAGCAACATTGTTTAAAGTTGTTTGGAAATGTCATGTCTTTAAAAGTGAAAGTATTTTCAGTCAATGTCATTGTAGAAGAACCTGCCATCCCATTTTATTTCACGGCCCTTCTTGTTGCTATATAAAGAACTACAGGGACTGTTTCAAGTGTAATTAACAAGCAAGGAATTCTAACAGGGAGAAAAGTGGATTTGGAAGACTGGGCTTGGTTTTGAGAACATCAGGTGTAGTATCAGGAAGTGTTATGAAAGTCAAATTATATCAAATATGCAATTCATATATTCTTAACAGACCAGTAAAAAAGATTGAATAAGCTTTTGACATATGAATTTTGCCTGCTCTCAGCGCCTTCGCTGTCTTTTAGCTTTCAGATATTGTGAACTGATTATTCAGGAGTTTATCCTTCGTGGGTTTCCAAGTCTGGCTATTTGCTGCATCCTCCCCCTCCTCCAAAAAAAGGAAGATAACTTAGTTATTCTCTTGCAGTCCTCCAGGATCCCCTTAGTACTCTCCACAAGTTCTCAGAAATATTTGAACTTTCAGCGATTGTTTCTTAAATACTCAAGAATGAATTTCATCAGACCCTCAGGACTTGAAAGCATCTAGATCATCTAAATATTTTTAACCTGTTCTCTTTATGTTTCAGCCTATCTTTTTTGTTTGCTTGTTTTCCTTCTTGTTAAAATTAATTGCATCAAGTATCAGATTACAGCTTCCTTTTTTGTGTAAGGACTGACTTCATCTTTCTCTGGGTCATCATTCTTTCTTTACCTGGCACTGCACCTACTTATACCTCCTTTGTCTTCCTCTGATTTTTAATGGCATTCATGAAAACTGCCTTGCTACCATTTATGCCCTTGGTAGTTGTAATTTATTTGTGTCTTAGTCTTTCTGATATTAACCTTCCACATTTATATTATTGTTTTGTACTCATATTAGTTGTCTCAAAGTCTTGACATCCAGGGTACTGAAGAGTTCTTGCTGAATTCATAATTCTTTCCTATGTTATACGTTTTCCTCTGTGTCGGGACAATTTGCTGTTATCTTCAGTATAGTCTGTTTTATCAGTGTCTGCCAGCTCTTCTACATTCTTTTATCCTTTAGGAACTTCTTCCCCATAACTTCTATTAATCCATTTGCTGAATTTGTTAATACTTCTTTTGTGGGGAGCTCATTGTCTTTGGTCTTACTCTAAGGTTTTAGAATGGTGAATTCTTGTATTCAGTGATCCCCATCATCCGTATTAGCCATCGCTTCCAGGCTCTTTGTGAGCTCTTCTGTGTTACAATCAGAATAAAATTTAAAACACCTGTTCTCTCGGTAACTTTCTGCAGTTGTCCTCAGTACATTCTGGTATTTTATTGGAAAGGCCTTGTCCTGGCTTATTGCTTTTCTAACAGTTACATGGATGGCAAACGGGAACTACAGTTTAATTTCGAAGAACAGGACTGTTTTTTTTTTTTTTTTTTTTTAATCTAAGATACCTTTAAAATATGGAGGAAATTGAGCGTAACCACACTTTAAAAAGAAAAGAAGTTGATCGTATAGATTGGGATGAGAAGAACAGAAAAATATTACTGGAATGACATGCTCCTACATGTAAGCTGAAGAATACAGAAATAGCTCATCCCATTTAAAGTGAAACATACAGTCAGGCAGACAACTAAATATAATTATACAGGTTTTTTTTAAAAAGTTTGCCTGACTGTGAAAGCAGCTCTGTTGAATTGCTAACACAGATGCAATATATTGCCTATTCTTTCGTGCTTAGAGGCTGCAGTCCTGAAAGCAAATCTTGGCTGCTGATCTTAATCAAAGGAGCTTCAGTATGCCCATTCTTTGTAGCATGTTGCTTCCCATCTGGTGGGGAAGTAAGGAGTTTACAAATTCAGATTGCCCATTTAGAAGGCATGTCAGCGAAATGATGTAGTTCCTTCCCCCCCTTCACCATCCTCAGCTCAGATCCAATAGAAATGGAATTTAATTGCATTTTAAGCAAATATTAACAAAAGGTCAGGTTCTACTCTTAAAATTACTGAAGTCTTTTAACCAGCATATTGAATCTTGCAGAGCATTAGATTTTTATCTTGAGTATAATGAGGTGCGAAGCTGCTCTTTGAAATCTTGCAGAGGTGTTTTGTATTACTGCATTTCTGTGGAGATGCTGTAAGTGAAACTGGTGCAGTCACTTCCACTCTCAGTTCTATTAAAATTGGTTAGACTTGATAAAACATGAAGTTGTGAATATAAATTTCTTACTCATACTTTCAGCCCAAATGTTACTTTACCTTTTTTTTACCCTTCTTAATCTTTACTTTAGATCTTTGAAGTGAGAGAAGAATTTTCTTGAGGATGTTTCTTTTCAGTAATTTTTAGCTATTAGAAAATGACAACAGTGTAATCTGACTGAAAACTTAAGTTCTCCTGGTTGTGTGCCATTCAAATCTTCAGTATTATGTATGTATTTTTAGGAATGTGCTCTTCTGCAGTAGGTCAGCATAGCTTATTAAGGACAAACCAGAGCAGGGAACATAATTTGTAAGGAGGCAAATTTGCTTAATGAGTATTTTGGTGGTTTTTTTTGATTTTTGAATTATGAATACTTTAATTTCAATCACCTTAGCATGCATGTGGCTGATTAGGGAAGAGTACGCTTTTCTTGGTAGAAGAAACTGGATTTTGAAATAGGATTGTGAATGATTGAAATGGAATAAAATACTCAAAACCAATGTTAAATGTCAGAATATTTAGCAAAATTGGTTTATCCAAAAATGCATACACTTTGATACGGGATTAACTATATTGAAAAGGGAAAAGGAGTATTTTAGAACTGCTTATATATCATTAGTTATGACTGGCGAGGTACGCTGTGCTGAGTGCACCCCAAAAAAAGGGCCAGCCATACCCTGGGGTGCATCGGGCATGGCAGGGCTACCTGGTCAGGGGAAGGGACTGTCCTGCTCTGCTCTGCGCTGGTGCAGCCTCACCTCGAGTATGGTGTGCAGATTTGGGCACAACACTATAAAAAGGACATAAATCTATTAGAGAGCATCCAAAGGAGGGCTATGAAGATGCTGAAGGGCCTGGAGGGGAAGACCCATGAGGAGCAGCTGAGGTCCCTTGGTTTGCCCAGCCCAGCCCAGAGCAGAGCAGGCTGAGGGGAGGCCTCATGGCGGCCTGCAGCTCCCTCACGAGGGGAGCGGAGGGGCAGGCGCTGAGCTCTGCTCTCTGGGGACAGCGACAGGACCCGAGGGAACGGCATGGGGCTGGGACAGGGGAGGGTCAGGCTGGGGGTTAGGGAAAGGGTCTGCACCCAGAGGGTGGTCGGGCACTGGGACAGGCTCCCCAGGGCAGTGGTCACAGCACCGAGCTGCCGGAGCTCAAGAAGTATTTGGACAACGCTCTCAAGACACAGAGTTCGGTTTTTGGCTGGTCCTGTGTGGAGCCAGGAGTTGGGCTCAGTGATCCTTGTGGGTCCCTTCCTACTCGGGATGTTCTGTGATTCTATGACTGTAATTAATCTGATGTTATAGATCAAAAATATGTTCTGGAAGAATAGGTGGTGACTGTAAAATCTAAAGTGCCTTCTGTGTCTGGATTTTTAAAGGAAGAGGGGTAAAGATAATTAGAAAGAAAAACAAGGCCCACATAAAACACTACATCACTTACTCTACCCTTGTTGCTCTGCTTTTCTGTGTATTTAGTAACTATAGCTGAGTATCGGCTTCAGTGTTAGAACTGTATTGATCTGAGAGTAGTAAGCTTTGGTCCTTGCTGTATTTTGAGATACTAGGATAAAAATGTTGAGAAATGGACAAATGTAATGAAAATGCATCATTTTTATTTTATCTTAATTCCATGAATAAGCATGCTCTATTACTGAATTTTTATCAAGAAATATTAATTTATTTTCCATTGTTTGTATCTGTTGCAGTAACAGTCATATAATATTATTACAGTACCTTGGCACATTCATTGTTTCAAAGGAAGACTTCAATGTAATATTTACACTTTAATACTGTTAGAACTATCTAACCAGTCTTCCCTCCGTTAAGCTTTGATACTAACCTCCCAAGAAAGTAAACATCAGTGTCCTGTTAAAGTAGCTGTCTTCCTTCAGAAATTGTAGTTGTCTAAATTAGCATGATCTTTGCACCGTGTTTACATACATACATACGTTCTCCAGCCTGCCTTTCATACTCTCAAGCTATTCCTTAATCCTTGCTTATGATAAGCCAAACTTGTTATTCTTAATTACCACTGAATTACTTGTCCATAAATATTCACTTGTCCATTACAGCCGTAATGGCTCAAGGCAGGGCTCTTTGACTGGAGGAGGTATGTGCGTCTCTGTTCATTATATCTGCTTTCCCCATTTTTTTCCACAGTCTTTTACATTCAATCCAGTTGATTTAGAAAGGAAGATGCTTAAGAATATCCCCTTTACGCTGCTGAGCTTTAAATGTTTGCCATCCTTGCAGTACTGTTACGCAGTGGGACAGAGCACTAAATGTTTGGCAGCACATTGCCTAGTTCTCACTGCTTTTACTTCAAGAACTTTTTCCTCTGGCTACTTTTAGACCCAAATGACTGACAATCTAACTGGTAGCATAAAAATCAATCATAAAATAAATAATTGTCCAGCTTTGGAAGTGAGGTGTTTTTATGTATTGTATGTAAATGAAGGTTTTGTCCCAAGCTGTGTTATTCTGTAAACTTTTAAAGCTCAGCTGATATAAAAGCAATTAACTGGGCCTAAATTCAGCAGTGTAATTTCTTCATCATTCTCAGAACCGATTGTGAAAGTGCGCTGTTAGAAATGGACCCGTTTCTTTGGCAATAATTTCCTTTTAAGAAACTGTGTAGTGCTGTGAGTGAGACTTTTCCCAATGTGAGAGTTTTCAGGGCTGTTGTTAAGCTTGAATTAGATCAAATATCAATTTATTGATGAGAAACATTAAGAGTGAGAAAACTTGCTTGTGTCACCTGCAGTCTGATCAAGTGCATTTATTTGTAAACATCATGTTTTTCATTCAGAAACTTTATATAACACGGAAGTGAAGGATGGGTCCCAAAGTTTAATCCAGATGTATTCTCCCCTTCCTGAAATACCTCAGAATGAAAATGCAGCTGAGTCCTGGGAAACTTTAGAAGAGGTACGCTGGAACTCCCTTACAGCTACCTTGATGTTCTTGTTTTCAGCAACTATTACAAAATAACATTTGGTTTTTTATTTGTAGGACTTGATTCAGCTTAGCCAGTTGGTGACTGAATTTTCTGTGTTAGTCAATGTAAGTATTAATTCTGCATTCTCTATTAGATAGAAACTTGTAAAAAATAAAATAAAAAGAGTGAATGGATAACACCTAGATGGGAAACAAAAGAAGAGCAACACTTCTGTCCATAATCTGAACCCAGACCGAGCTAGCTGTCTCTGGATAACAACAGAACAGCAGAATGACACTAAGTGAATTTATTCAGTCCAATATTAAACAAATTGAGATTTCAAAATCCTAGTTGCTGTCAGGAACTTCAGGGAGATGCCCATCACTGAGCGAAGGCAGAGCAGTGTCCCCACAGTTAGCTGAGGTGCCTGCATAGAGCTCCTGTCTTTGCTACTTGGGACCCATGGTAAACATGCATCTGGTTTCAAAGCCTGAACGTTTGATGCTTTCCAAAGTGGTAGCTGGTCCATATAATTATTACAAGTTATCTAGCACTAAATTGAAAGGTTTTCTTTTGGTTTTCAAGTAGTATCAGAAGAGAAATGTTCAGAAGCGTTAGTTTAACACGCATAACTGCCCGTTATGGTTAGAAAACAAATAGCTCTTCCTTCAGTGAGCTGTTGCTACAAATACGTTCCTGGTTGCCCTGTTCATTCAGAATCTGTCAAGGTAAAATTCTGAGGAGACGGTACTCTTTTATTTTAGCACTAGTGATGGGTAATTACTCCTAAATTGTCATCACCAGAGCAACAGCTGATGTTCTGGCCAATGCCCCTTGCCATGCGCTGGACCTCAGAGGAAACACTGCAGTGCCAATTCATTCTTAACATTTCTAATTGTAATCACGAGGACAGACTTCAACAGACCTCACTGCACAGGTTGGATGCTTTCCAGGAACTTTTAATCTCTGAACTGGGAGTACTAGGAAAAGTCTGAAGATTCCCTCACCACTACAGTAACCTTTCTTTACCTTTATAAACGTGGCTTTCAAATGGTTTGCACCTTTGTCACCCCCAGTTAGTTCTCAATGTTTAATTCTTCCTTTGCTAACAGGAATTTAGACAGTTCTCATCTGCTCGGAGAGTCGTGTAATCTCCTTGCCCTTGGGTTAGGTGGGATAGGTGAGATAGCTTTTATCCTTTCTGCCGAACCTGTGCTACTTCACGTACAAGATTGGTTAGGCTGGAAAGGGACAGATTTTTTTATTTTTTTTTTTAGTAGCCTGTTCCAGGAGTGGGCTTTGCACAGAACCAGCATTAGCTATACTAGCAAGTGTCTGGAGTGTTTGATGGCGTGGATTAGATGGTAGATGAAGATACCAAAGCCGGTCTCAGCAGTTTCTGAATGAGAAAGAGGAAAAAGTTCGGAATGCCTTTTATTGTAGGTGAACATTAGCCATGTCATTATTCTGTAGCATAAAATAGCCTGAGTGCTGCTGAGACTAAAATAAGAACAAAGAAACCCACAAAACCCTCTGTCTTCTGAGGGAAACTGCAGGGGAATCTGACTGCGTCTAGAGAAAGGATGGATGTAGTATTTTTTTTAAAGTGAAAGAACAGTGACATATAGAGCAGTAGCAAGTATATTTTCAGTAGCCACTATCATATTTGTAAAGTTAAGTCGCTGTTTTATAATGTCATACTTAAAGATTTTTATTTAGATTTCTTGGTATTGTATAGCGCTTTGTTTGCTGGAATTGGTACTGATCTTATAAATGCTATCTATATAATTTTTTTTTGAACATGAAGCTCAGCAGGAAACGAAAATGCTAGTTTGGATTGTTTTGCCCTTTGGAATGCAAGTTCATCTATTCACAGGAAAGATTTAGAAATCATATGTTATGGGTTGTTTTCTCTAACAGTAGCAACACATTGTGTAATACTCGCACCGTATTATTACTTGATAGTTAAGCTTTTTTTAAAGCAAGTTTGTATTTTCAGCACAGTTTATCAGATACTATTAATGAACCACCATTAAGGCTGCATGGCTACAGTGTGTGGCAGATGAAAGCGGCTGTGGGGCCCTGATTACAGGCATTAAAATGGTGTGTATTGGCCCACTGCTGCTTCCCAGCAGGCTACCTCACTCATAATTCCTTTGCATCTAGTCGCAGCAGGAGAAGATTGACAGGATTGAAGACCATGTCAACAGCGCTGCTGTGAATACTGAAGAGGGAACCAAAAACTTGAGGAAGGTAGGGATCTGCTCCTGCTGGTGAATCAATGGTACTCTGCCTCCCAGCAATCCTCTGTATTAACCCCATTGATCTGCCGTCTTTAATGCTGAGGGAGCCAGCAATTAAGGAAATAAGGAAGAAATGGCCCACAGGTAGCAGGGAAAAAAAAATCAATCTCTTGTAATTTTCTATCACATCCAGGCTACTAGAAAATACCTTTTTTTTTTTTTCTGCAAGTCACATTATATGATATTCTGATGCTGCTTTGGTGCACCTGCAAGACAAGAGCATTCAGCGATTGGCTCACAAGAATCAAGTGAATGTGGGGCAACAGGCTGATGATGGCATGCAATTTCAATTTATATGATGTCAGTGAGAGTTCCTAATAAGCCACAAGCCTGTATTTAGGCGTGTTATTGAAAAGTCTGAGCATTTTCTCAGTTTCTCATTTGATGTAATGATGGGGATAAGGTAATAAGTAGTATATGTAATCAGCCAGTAGCACGTCAAAAGATCTGGTACCCACATGCATACGAGAGCTCTCTTTTGAATTGGTTTCGGTGCGTACATGTGGGATAGTACATTTTTTTTTTAAATACTAATTTGTAAAGTGTATTTATCACTGAGCATTCAACTCATTGCCAAGAGCGATGAAGGGAAAAATGCAGAGCACAACAGGGAAGTATCCTAACTCTTTTTTTTTTCCTCTCTCTTTACAGGCTGCGAAGTACAAGCTGGCAGCTCTGCCTGTGGCAGGTGCTGTCATTGGGGGCGTGGTGGGGGGTCCTATTGGGCTCCTTGCAGGCTTCAAAGTGGCAGGAATTGCAGCTGCACTTGGCGGTGGGATTTTGGGCTTCACAGGTGGGAAATTGATACAAAGAAGAAAACAAAAACTGATTGATCAGGTCTCTTCCAGCTGTCCGGAGCTTTCTTGCCAAAGAGCCAAAAAATCCAGCTGAAGTATAGGTTCATCACGACTAGGAACAAAAGTATAGTAGCCGTGCTAATGACAGACTTGCAGCCTTACGCTTTAAATACGAGGCTGGGTTGTGTGAACTTGTGTGACATTTTGCCAGCAAGTACTGTTAATGTGGGTGGGGGGAAACGGTCATGTCAGAACTTCAGAGCTTCCTCTTTTCAGATGTGATAAGTTACATCAGTCTTTTAAGAATTACCTGGGTAACTTCTTTTAATTACAGAATTCTTAGGCGAGATACATGCACAGCTGTAATGATGGATGACAGGTGATTCATGCTGATTTGCACAAAATGTCTTTCAGACGGTACCGAGGGAGAGCCTTGGAAAACCCTAGTGCTTTCCCATGAACACCACCCAGAAGCTGGAACTTATATTGTAATTAATTATATTTTAATCTAATGCCTGTCCTCCAGAGACAGGGAAATAAGCTCCCATCCATCTTTCATGTTCAGAGTACTACAAAATTTACTTCCCTTTATCAGAATTCCCAAATGCCTCCTGTGTGTGCCTGTTCAAAACTTGCACAGGGAAGCATTAGGTGCTATAGAGTAAGGTTAAAATGGTGGGTGAGCAATGTGGAGAAAAAATGTGTGTATAGCCAGCATCTGTCTGAATCGGCCAACTCAGATCAGCATCATCATCAGTTTTTCCCATTTTCATTTTTTTTTTTTTAATTTGTAAACTCCCCATTTGCTCAAAGCGTAGTTCAATCTTAGCCTCAGAAGCAACCCTTGAGGACTGCCATCAGAGAATACTCGTTTTTCGTGGCTCTTCAGCTCCTTGGCACATCTCAAGAGCATTGCAGACGGAATGAAGTGCCAAACCCTAACCCTTCTGAGCCAGAAGCCTCAGCTTGCTGCAGCAGTGCTCCTGGGTAGATGCTGCTCTCGCTTCTCATAGCCTGGCACCGGCAGCACTCCGGTGGGAGAGCTAAGTAGCTTCACTGGAAGGCGGTGCTGCAGCAGGGCCCGCTCCCTCAATCGTATTTTATCCCTCAAAGGTACCATTAGGTGCCAGGGGAGAGGGTGGTGAAGCAGCGAGGCCCCGCGAGGTACCTGTTAAATGGTGCCCCTGGCAGCTGACCAGATCCTGGGACTAGTTTGAAAATGGCAACCTGATACTGTTTGCTTCACGATAAGTAATCCGTGCTTGTTCAGGTCAGCTGCGCACCTCCTGCAGCCTGCTTACTGCTGAGGCTTCTGCTCCCTCCTGCACTGCATGGCAGCCTCTCAGCCTTTTCAGTTGAGCGTTTGGGACATGCTGTACTGTGAAGCCTGCATAGGGTTAGGTACTGTTTGTAGTACATGCCCCTTATCCTTACCTTCCTTATTTTGCTGCTTAAGAAGCCCTTTGCTCCTGTAACTTCTGTTGTTAGGTACAGGAGTGCTACCGTTTTTATTTTCACCTAAGCTTCCTGTTCAGCACGTGGTCCTACCTCCATCCTTGCAGGACGGTTCCCACACTATTGCTGCTGCTGTCAGGAGGAACAGAAAGGCAAGTTGGGAAGCTGCTGCTTTATGTTTTTTTAATTGTTCAGTTCATCCTGAGCGCTGCAAGCTTGCTCGAGCCCTGTTTTATTAGGTGAACACTGAAGTCAGTGTTCAGCGCTGAGGTTCCCGAGCAGGGAACACGGTACAGGGAAGCATACCTTTTAGAAAAAGCTCCCTTTTTTAACCACTGCTTTGATAGCATCATTGGAAAGAACCATCTGCTAATGACAGATGATAGGTTTTTATGCCTAGGGACACTGTAAGCAACTGTTAGTTACAGCACAAGTACCTTTTTCTGAACAGTTCTTCTGTATTACTTTTAAAATATGATTGAAATTGCTATCAGTCAGAGCATGGCATCTATTTTAAGTAGGAATGAGGCTCAGGGAAGCAATGTGTACAGGAATAGTTTTCACGAGTAATCACGAACATTGTCAAAACTGCACGTGTTAAAGCCGCAGTGCCTACATCTGTAAAATCAGCTGGAGTGGAAAACATGACCCGAGTAATTCAGCTCATTTGCGCCTGTCATGCAGAAACCCTTTTCTTTTCTTCGGATGTAAATACATTTAATGAGTCTGTAACAACTTCACCCTATGGCTGCTCATTCCCGTGATTGGTAATTTCTACAGTTAAAGGAAGAAACTAAGGAAGAAGTTCTTAAATAGAAACTATGTTTGATCCTTCGTATGATTTAAAAAAAACAGGTCTGCTTTCCTACGGTACAGTGCTAGACCACGTGCATCTAAGTGCCAGCAGCCACATCAGAGACGTTGCAGGCTCTGCCCTCTCCTCCTGAAGTGGACTTAATGCCAGGACAATCTAAAGTCAGAGCTGAGCTACTGCTACAGCTTACACAGTCAGCTTAGTATGGGCTCATCTCATAAAAGATCTAGCACAAAAACTATTCTTCCTCCTTGCGTCTTTAAGGAAGCAATTTAAAAACATTGTGTATACACTAAACTGGGGAGGCTGTTATTTAAGCCATGATTTTTAAAATAGATGGGTTATTTACATATGTGAAAAAATACGGGCATCTGAGTAACAGAACTAGCATTTAAATTGCTAGGGATGTTAGTCAGAAGATATGCAAAATATACATAATTCTTTCAGACCAAATAAAAGTTTTTGCCTATCAGACTGTGTAGCATTTATTTATAATGTCACTTTTTATTTCCTTTCAGCATCTAAAAGCTTAATCCTTCAGCAATTTCCTATTACTAAAACAATTATGTTACGAACATTTAGGAATCCTGTACTGAGTTACCAAACACACACTTCAGCTATTAAAATATTTACATTGACTAAAATTAACACGAGTTCCTCAAGTGTCTCAGGCTAGATGCTAACTGGTACAGAAATCAACTCCTGGAGTTTAGTTAAAGACAGAACTTGGAATGATTTTGTTCTGTGTGGGGATAACACTAACGTTGTTTGACAGCTTCCCCTGATAGCCTGGAGAAGCGTTAAAGGGGTGGTTAGCTGAGCACTGAAGGGTTAAGACCAGTGACACAGATGATCAGGAATTGAGGGGCTCAGTTTGAAAGCTCACATTTTGTCCAGCGCTCCCTGCATGACACGCTTGCTCTACCTACTTAAATTCCTCGTATCATCGGATACTTCAAAAGCTTAAGCGATGCTGACCACCACGTTAAGTGTAAGTAGACTTCAGCTGTTCAACCTTCTGCTTGCAAATAGGAAAGTCACTTAGAAGTCAGTAGTCCATCCAGGTCAACGCTTACTGAGAACCCAGGAGAATCTGGTCCAACTCCGACAAAGACACAGTGAAGTGACTGACATAAAACTGATGCATCTCTCTGTCGACCTGGTGCAGAGATGCCGAAGCTCTAGGAACACAGCCTTACTCAGAAAAACAAGTGTGGATGAAGAAAGGGGGCTGGAGGTGGCACATCCTTCCCTAACCAGGTGAAAGCACCAGCCCTCGGACCGCTGGTTGCATGATGAAGTAGCATCTCCAGGAAGAAGTTCAGTCGTCTTCCACCAAACAGCACTCGTAAGTAAGAATCCGAAGGGAAAACAGGAAACTCAAAGGAGCAAGATGAGCACTTTAAGGCACCACCTGGGAACAGACTGTGATTTCAGATGCCCTAACAACTCAGTTCTGGAAGCAGCGCCTGCAGCAGATAACAAGTGGCAGCCTTAAAACCCTTCCCCTGCTGCCATCTTTGGATTCCAAGGGGAAGGTGGTATGAGTCAGCTGCCACTAGTGCTCCATTTGGAGTGAAACATACGGGAAAAAAAAGCTCTTAAACAGCCTTGCACTACCCTTTTAGCTACCAGTTCTGCATCTGCTCAGCTTTATCTCAGTGCTGGTCAGCGCTAGCACCTGTCTCCTCAGAATCGCCCCAGAAAGCTCCTGTGCCTGAGGCTGGAGGTGCTTCACAGAGCAGGCTCTGTCGGGATCAGCTTTCGGCACAGCTGCACAGGGCCACGTGGCTCTTCTCAAATAGCCGAGCAAGAATCCAAGAATAAGCAATAACTAAGGCAGAAGACAACAGGAGTAAAACAGTTTGGAATGGCTGTTTAGCAGGTAAACATCTGCCAGGAATGCTGTTTTAACACTTGCATTAGGTCATTTAAGACATCAGACATTTAAGAGTGACAAAACAAAAGACAGCAGTGCACTCCTAGTCCTCTCCTGCTTTGAAGGGTTTGTAACATTTGTGTTCCTGTGACACAGTTATGTGTACAGCACAGTAATTCCAGGAAACCAGAGCAGGTCAGTGCAGCCCTACCATCCAAAACACAGCCATCGCCATTACAACTTTTCCTTTCCTCACCTGGTAATAGCCAGAATTGTTTAATTGCTTGAACATTTAGACCCAGTAAAGCACCACACGAGATTCTGTAAAACTTTAATTTATTCCCTTCCCAAGTATCCAGAATAGAAGACCCTCTTAAGTTGGAGAAAAATGTGACAAAGAAAGAGATTACCAGGATAGCTGTTCACATGAAGAAGAAGAGAAAGCACGTACTACCGAGATTACACAGAAAACAACCCAAAAGTCCTATTTAATGGGATAGTGCAAGTTAACAGCATGTCTCTGGCAAGGATACCTTCATTTGGATTATAAAAGTTTTACAGAACAGAGTTAGATCAAGAGTCTGGATGGGTCTCTGGTATTTTACTCTAGCATTAGGAACGTACTGTTTGAAAGATGCTGTACAGAATGACCCACCAAACAAATGTATTTACAAGCCTGGGGAGAAAAAAATTATTTTTCAGTTTATTCAAAATAAAAATACACATAGAATTATGAAAATATAGGTTTACTATTTCCACCACACAGAAGTCAATGCTGCTGTCTGAAAGGCTTGCAAGATCATTTCAAGTTTTTAAAGTTCATCTTTTTCCCTCAATAAGGTGTACCTATGTTCACTGGGTGCCAGCTTCTGGAATGAACTCTCTGGTGGGCTGCTTGCTAAATCCTGAATTGCCTGAAAAACAGAACAAACCGTAAAATCACTCGTTACACATTTTTTTCATCAATTGCCTCCATTAAATGAACTTCTAACAGTTAGAGGAGCGCACAAATAGCCAGCATTCTCACAAATTGAGCTTTTTTTGGAGCGGGGGACATATTAGAAGTCCCAAGTAGGTAAATACACATCCACACACATATTAAGTACTGTCGGTTAAGGACATTTCTTTTGTTAGCAGATCTGAAAGGTAACTACCATCATACAAGTTTCTGTACGAGTGACTTAAAAGTCTTTCAAATGCACCCTACTATAGATTTATTTGAGTATCTGCTACTTGCTTTGAAGGTATTTTGGTTTGTGTTTGATTTTCGGATACCAGGGCAGAAGTACAATCGCTGCCAAAGTATTTTAAAAGTAATTTCCTGTGAAAACCAAAAAAAACCCACATGCAACTCAGGGGACATGTATGACTTCGGAGAGCAAGCTCCAGCTTAATTTCCACCCAGTATTTCCATTGCACAGGCATACACATCTTCCACAAGATGGCAGGATGCCATATAAAGATGAGAAAGTAAACAAACCTAGGAAACTAGATCGTGCCCCTGTTCTCCCTCGGAAAACGCACACAAGAGCCAGTGTGCAGCTCTCGGCATCGAGCCTCTGCCCAGATGTGCGGCAGAATCCAGGAAGTCGGCAGGCTTCCTCCCTCCCTGGCCAAACTTGCTCCACATTGTACTGGCCTCGAAGTATGCCTAGCCCCAAGCCGACTGAGCAGCCTGCGCCTCAGTCTCCTGCTCTGCTTGACACCGTTTCCTCCAGCTCCTCCCACTGACCTGAATTCAAGTTGCTCACTGAATTCTTGGGAAACACTGGAAGTTACCAGTTAAATGAACTAATAGGGGGAAAATTTGGCCTTCGTGTTTCCACAGCCAATCATCACAGTCAAAAGCAGTCATACTCCCTGCCCAAGGCGCTCTCTCCCGTCTCCTATTCCACAGCCAATGTGCTGTGTCTCCTCTCCAGTGACTGCAGCTGTGGATCCCCCTGGTCCCTGAACTTACTTTCCATTTATGAGTTTACTTGAGCAGCCTACACATGGGTAAGGTGTTAGAACAGCAAGGGGCTCGGCTTATTTCAGCATCACCAATGCCTGCTGCTGTTCTGAGGCCAGCTGCTCACAACCACGCTTCGGGGCCAGTCACCCACAGAGCGCCGGGAACAATTCCTGACTCAGAAATCTGCAGGCTTTTCGTAGAATCACGGAATGGTTTGGGTTGGAAGGAACCTTAAAGCCCACCCAGTTCCAACCCCCTGCCATGGGCAGGGACACCTCCCACCAGCCCAGGTTGCCCAAAGCCCCATCCAGCCTGGCCTTGAGCACCTCCAGGGATGGGGCATCCACAGCTCCTCTGGGCAACCTGTGCCAGTGCCTCACCATCCTTACAGTGAAGAATTTCCTCCTAACCTCTAATCTAAATCTATCCTCTTTTAGTTTAAGACCATTCCCCCTTGTCCCATCATTATCCCAAGGCACCCCAATACGAGGAGAAAGGGTCTCCTCTGGGACCAACATGGCTCTTCGAGGGCTAGACAATATAACATCTATGTCAAAATGACTGTATAAAAGCAATTATTTCTTTAGATAGAGTCTGAGGTAACGAGAAGGTTGCCTGACAGACTTATATTTGCATTTCCCAGCATGACACCAAGTGCATGAGCAGAGGGGTGCATCATGGAGACCCAAGACTGAGTAAGACACAGACTGGGCTGAGCTGAGGGAATCAGAGCTAGAAAAGTCCTTTCTTTTCGGCCTACTGGTTAAAGTTCAGCACTGAGGTGCTGAGTTTTGTCTGAAGAAGGATCTGGAAGTTATGTTCCTGAAGAGATCCCAGGAGTGGCTGCCATGCATGTAACTATAATCATCTTTAAGAAGAATAGTAAGGAATCCGCACTGACAAATGCAGTCTGTGACTACTATTAATGCCACTTTTCATCTGTATTAATAAAAGTAATAAGCCCCATTACCACTTATCACTCCTTAGTTGATGCTCTAATAATCTGCCTCCTGCTTGGACTGGTGACTACAAGTCAATAAATACAACAACCTATGTTTCCCCTTAGAAGCACCCTCTCAGTACGTTACGTGGGCTACAATGCGTTTATGGTTTTATATCCATAAGTATCAGTTTTCCCTAGTGAAAATCAAATGAGAACGTAACAGCAGCTTTACAAGCTCAAAAAAGTTGTCTAGACCAGGATCTTTCAGTGGAGAAAACAGATACTCTTACACTCCTTCTTTTATACAAGGAAGATAGGTAGTGTATTTCCGTATTTCCCTCTAATGCTCTCCCTCCCTTTAACCAAAAGAAGCCTTTAACGCAAGAGCAAAGCAGAAATGACAACATTATGTTTCTATAACAGATTTCTCTTTCAGAAATAAAGTACAGCTATGACTAGGAAAAAAAACAGTCTTCATTAAATTGCCAAGTTACATGTGTCTGTTGTAACCTTACCTGACCAGGTGCTACATCAGTTGGATCAGGGCCGTGATGAAACTCTCTATGCAATTTTCCAGAATGCAAGTCTAGTACAAATTGCTTCAGTTTACCTGGAACTCTGGAACAAATTAAACAAACACCCACGTGTTTATTAGAAGTTAAGTCCAAACACAGAAGACAAAGTGTACTGTTTAGAGTAGCCAACTTCTGTTCATCTGGCACACTATGTTCACTTTCAAGGGATTAATAGAGGACAGAAAGCAAATGGTTTGTTAAGGTATCCTACCAGCTTCTTTTTCTTTCCACTGTCTCTCGAGAACACAGCAAGTATTTCATCTTTTCAATAACTCCCACCGCGTCGTACTAGCCAATAACTTCATTGTAGACTCACTTCAGCTCCCCACTAACCATAATGTAAGGGAGAACAGCAGGCTCCAAGTGCACAGTTTACAGATACAAATGACAGTTGGGTAGCAGTATTGACAAAACATCTTTGAAAGGTTCTCTACTGCCTGAGTAACTGCATATACACTAGAGATAAGCACTAAGAGGATATCAATTTAAATCTAATCTGAAATCATCTACTGTCACCCACAGCAAACGTGCTAAACTACAGCATCCGATTTTATTTGCGAGATGTCAAATAGACTAAAAAGCTTAAAAGGAGGAGTTGATCTAATAAGCATCAAGGATGAGATTAAAAAAAATCAACACGAGCAGCACACGTGCAATCAAAAGATTGCTTACGGAGCTAAAAGATGGAGACAGGTTTAGTAGGGAGCCCTTCATTAGGCCAATTAGGGAAGTGGGACAAAGTGGGGTGAGGCTGGCTACCAGCTGTATTCCAGATCATTATTCAACTCTACGGACAAAAAGTAGCGTAAGGCCGAGTCAGAGGGTATCAGCGCAGCAGTGCCGCTAACTGTAAGCGAGCGGTAGCACTTTGAGGGACCTCTTCCCTTCCTAGGCAGGATCAGGAATTAGCGCTGAGGTAGAGAAGGGCGTTCATTTCAGCCCAGCTGTACAAACAGCAGGATCGCTGCTCCTTGGGCTCCTAGGAGCCTACGGGTCAGCCATGCTGCTGACAACATTCCTCTCCAACCTCTTCTCCTCCCCTAACGCAGCAAGGGCATTTGGTGCCTACAGCCCCTTGTAGCTCCCCAGTTCTCTCTGAAAAACTCCAGCTGATTTGTTGAACAGTCCCTGTTATCACTTCCAACCTGCAACAGCAGGCTGAATAGGGCCAAGTGGCCAAAGCAGGAGGAAAAAATGCTGCGTGAAGGTCTGATTTGCCTCTGAAGTGGCTGTTCTCCAAATCGCAACTCTCTAAAGAGGACAGCAGCAATACCAGTTGAGGAAATCAAAGTGTGGGTATCCAAACCCTACAGGTTGGTGGCAGCAGTGATATTACAAGAAAGAAAAGTCTGGGGAAAAAAAAAAAGACCAGAAAAATGTACTAAAATGGCAGAAATCCTCACAGGTGAAGAAAAGTCTTAGCATTAAGATTTTAAATGATCTCCAAGCACTCTTCATTTCCAAACCGTTTGTTACATACTTCTAAGTACCAGCTCAATCTCCCAGAGCAAGACTGAATAATTATTTATCACCAAGCAACTGTCTCCAATCCTGACATCTCTCTCATCTTCATTTGTATGTAACAACTGGTATACAAACAGGCAAGTAGCTGTCATTATTCTGATAGTGTTTCACAGAAACAGAACGTGTAAAATACATAACGTGAAAGTCGAAACTAAACATCTCTATTACCCCTCTGTAAGAGATAATGATTTATTTTAGGACTGTTTTCAAAGTGACAATGAAAAGAGCGCTTTAAAAATGCAAATTACACTTTTTTTTTTAAAAGCATTGACATATGCAGTGAACACGATCTTCTTCCAAAGAAATAGGAACAGGAAGAGAAAAATAATCACTATGATTTTCAACATGCATAGCTTAAGGTATTTGAAAAGCACTATTACAGTTAGTATTACAACAAAAAAAATCGAAGGACTACACTTTTAGCCTGTGGAGAATTATGGGGAAAAGGTGAGTTTGAACTCTCCTTCCAAACAAACATTTCAGGTAGGAAAATGCCTGCTGGAATGGCAGAATTAGACAAGGTTATGCTGACACTGCATGTTAAATCTGAGCTTTGAATCCTTGGCTTTGACCAAAACACATTATAATTAAAATACTCTGAGTTTCCAAAAGTAAGAATGGGCAAAGATTGAAGTCTCAAAGCCCAGACCCCTAACCAGGGCTTAGCAAGCAGTGTATATGGAGGTATCTCCTTTGAGACAGAAAATGGAATTTAACACAACCTGAAGACAAAAACAGAACACTTGCAGATTTCTTCAGGCCCCTGAAGATGCGTACACATCTTCACTCTTCAGCAGAACTGGGGAGAGTAAACATCTGCTTCCTATGACTGCTTTCAAGGCAGCACAATATGAAAAGACAGGCTGATGTAAAGAGGAATTATCAAAGTGGTATTTCACTTAAGCACCCCCAACGCTTCTCTCTCATGTATTTTATTGAGATAATCTGCCACTGATCAACTGTTTTACACGCTGCACTTTGAAAACTTCAGAAACCCAGGCAATAAGGATTTCTCTGCCAACATTCCAGGCTAGACTAATGCAGGAAGTTTGGGATCACAGAGCAGGAAAAACCAAACCAACAGGCTTCTTACACAGGGCATTTTACAATAATCATTGCATAACAGCAGTTAGACATTGTGTGTTATTTTAAAGCTTTTAGAGTTAATTGGTACATCTAGAGCGACGGTAGTAAAAATACCACGCCAGGTTCCAAATACTTAACTATTAAGAAAAACAGCAAAACTTTGAAAGAGCAGCCGCCTTCTAAAAACTTAATGTGAGATTCTCTTCTAACATACAAGCAATGAACTCCATTTAAACAAACACATCACACCCAGTCATACCAACTTAAGACTCTTACATTGACTTGCACACAGGCGGCTTTACCTATCCCAGATTTATTCGTCTTCCTATTATAACCCTATTTAAAATATAGGCATGTGTTTTCCTTTGTTCTTCTCAACAGAAAAAATAACATACAGAGAGAAGAATACTTACGAGAGGTCACTGAAGTCTGGAAAAACATACATGTGCCTGAAGCTATCGATAGCAATAACCGGACAGTCTGCTGGAGTCTTCTGAATATGGAGGAGGGGGTGCCTGAATTTATCACAGTCAGCATGGAGGAAGTTTATTGTACCTTGAAATTGTGAGCAGAGAAAAATCCATGTTAGGATTTATTTTATTTATCCTGAATCCTACTCTAAGTATTTTCACAAGTAGTACAAAGGTGGAGATACTAAATAGATACAACATGCAAATTTGAAAACAGATTTAAACAACTAGGCACACTAAAATAACAGATTTTCTGAAAGTGTTTTTGGCTACAACACAAGCTGAAGTTTTGTTTTAATGCCCTCTCTAACTGTATGAAATTGGTGAGACATGGACAATTTCTGAAATAGTTCCTTAATAATAAATTGTTTCAACTTTAATCACTTCTAGAGGAATCAATCCTCACCGTCAAGAAGCACATAAAACTAGGCTTCTGTTTGACCTTTGCTTCCATTCTACATTGAGTTCATCTGAAAAAAGTCTGTAGCAATAAAGAGTTGATACAAACCTTTTTCACTTATTAACTGTCGTGCAACCTCCTGCTGGAATTTCTCTAAACTCTCCAAGTCATCCTTCATGTGGAAAAGTATGAGAAAAGGAAGGCCTTCTTCTGTCAGTTCCTGCACAGAAAACAAAAGACAAGATTCATTTCTTCCATTTCCTAAATACACTTAAGTGATTCCAGCAATTTTCAAAGTCAGCAAGATCTCTGATTTATAAAGACCAGAAAAAGATATAATTAAGGACATTAACTGCTGACCTTTCATCTAAGACACCCATTTTACACAGGTAACTGTTTCTTTCCCCTTTATCATAAGTAGCAGTAAAACGATGCAAGTATTTCATTATTAACATTTTAGAAGTTGGTGACTTCTTAGCATAACTCAACAAATGAGTATCTTTAACTATCTCCCATCCTTAAGAAAAAAAAAAAGCAGAAGCTAATGACATGACTGTACCGTTTACAATCAAGCACTACTCTTTTGCCAATGAGCGCGTCCTGACTGGTCAACTGTGTAAAGCATCGTTATGAAACTCACATGCTGATACATCACTAAAGGTGAGAAACAAATGAAAATCTTTGTTGGACAGGCAAGCTTTAGTTCCTCGTTAGGAATGCATTCTTGCACCCCGAGTGCCTTCCAAAGATCTCTCTCCAGGGACAGATAATTGTATCAACTCCTGAAATATTTTATTCAGGAATTTTCTTTTATTCAAAACCAAAACAAAACATGAACTACACATATTTGCTTGCTTCAGAAGTCATTTTTTTTTTGAGTCAAACGCCAGTTCAATTTACTAGAGACCAACTGAAGAAAGTCATTTACCAAAGGAAATGCCTACGATCTCACTTATGTTTCATTTGCACAACTGGTATACAAGCAAGTGCTGCTGCTTCTTCGTTTCCATTCTGTATCTGAATAAAGCCTATGCTTTTTGAGAAAGACAGCACTTGACAGCACTTCTACCACCAAATACAGTTTCTTCAGATACTTCCAATCTGCAGCAAGTTGGAAGAAACACTTTCCCTATCAGCATGCAGCCAGTTTCATGGTGGACATGAAATAGCCAGCAGCCTCCTTTCAAGCAAGCCTGCAAATCGAGTCGAAGCTCAGTCTTTTAACAGCAGGTTCCAAAAATCCTCATAACTTCAGTGCTCTTGGCAAAACGGAAACTTCCCAACCCATCACTAAAACAACCCCTGATCACATTTGCTCTCATTTTTCATTTAAAATTTATAGTAGAAATTGTTGCATTCATATTGAAGTATTCTGGTACCATAAACGCAGCCTAAGTCACATCACTCCCTAGCTTTTCTCTGTAGTATTGTGCAGTATATATTAAGAGCCTATCTAACTACTATGCAATTTCAGCAGGCAGAAATCCCTATTTTAGCATGTTTAAATTTGTTTGGGTAACAGCAACACTGAAATTTTTAAACAAAGTTGCCAGGCAAAACATCAGGTTGGAATTGAAAATATTTGCCTAAGTAAACGGGAATTGAAGGTTGCAAGAACAACCAGAAAAGCCAAGACACAATGTGATACAGACTGACAGCGACGAACCTTGGCTTCTAAGGCTCAAAAATCCAATTTCACCATGGGAAAAGTACACTGAAAATCTATCTCACAGGTCTAAACACAACGGCATGTGGTATCTTTTACGTGGCAACTGACTGAGTTGCGAATGAAGATTAATATTTGTTTAACTAAGACCTTTCCAATGTAAGTTGGCAGCGTTGACTAGAAGGTCATACTTAAATTGTTTTGTGCATCCCACCCTATTCCTCCCTCATGCAAATTGAAGTGTTCTGCATGCACAGAGAAGCAGTGTTACATACTGTGCATGTTCAGGATAAAAATTAAAAACTTGTGTAAACTGAGAACAACGGATTCTTCCGTCATGCGACTGATTCTTTGGTTCAAAACCAACGTGGACAACGTGCTGCAATTCATTACAAACTTAACAGAGTTTCCAGCAGATGCTGTGGCTATATACAAATACTCCCCGAGACACTTTGACCTTTCTAATTGTTTTTTTCCCTGTTTATTTAACAAAAAAGTTATAATACAGATCTGGAAATAGGTGAAAAAGAAGAGTAAGTCATGAAAGGAAAAAGAAAAGCACTGAAAGAAAATAAGGATAATTAGAAGAAAAAATGTTTAAATGCATGCCCCCAAATCCCACTTTATGAATTACAGCTAAAGGCAAAAGCCAAGGAAAAGGACATGCGAACCTAAAAAGATTAAGAAGGTATCGGTGCTTAAATACATTGACCAAAAAAAAAAAACAAAACAAAAAACACCACGTTTTTTTATTGATTCACCGAAGTAGCCAGCTCCATAGATGGTTAACACTATTTAACTATTATTAGCCACTTTGGAAGTGGCTAACACAATAACATTTTTCTACTACCAACTTTAACATCAAATTTTAAAAGCTAACTGACTATAATTAAATGATGGTTCACAACTATTTTATTCTTTTGAACTGTCATGGACATGCTCACATGGATATTTTCTACCTTGACTAGAAACGTTTTTTTCAAGGTTGTATTAAGCAAAAAACACTTAACTAATATTTCTCTCTGGATTTTAAAACAAATCAGTATCTTGTCATAACATTTGCAATTTACATGAATAATACAGTCTACCCAAGGTGTTACGCACTCATGTCACTCACATGTACTTACAGACACACATTTTTCTTACACATGTATGCTCTTAGTGTCCAACTGTCCACACTCATCAAGTCTCCAGACACTTTTTATGACCTATATGCATGACTATTTTTTTTTTAACACTACCAGACTAAAATGCTATCACAAATTTGCCTCCAGTGAACTTCAAGTCTAACTAAAAAGCTCCAGAACAGCGAAAAAAATCAACGACAACTATTTTCTGCAAAAAGCAAAGCATGCAGAAGGTTGTTGGGCATGAATGAAAGACCCTGAAAGACACATTTTGATTTTGAGAAGGAAATCCCAAAAGTAGAAAGGTAGAAAAAAATTCTTACCTCCCCATTTTCAAATGTAATTTCTCGAACTAGTGGTACACATTTATCTTGTGTCCATGCATAAATCAAATCAAAATTGGTTAGAGAGCCTAAATATACCATATCTGGGGCATTTTCCTGTTGAAAAGAAAAATACTAGTTGAGAAACAGTAAAAATGACATTCCTACTGACCTGACATAAAGGTGACAATGTCTAGACAAATATTAAAAACCAATCTTATGCCCATATTCAACTGCCATGCATGTAACACTTCTATAAACTAAGTTACAGAAATACAAGCAAATAATTGCACGATCATTTATGCAATCAACTCCACTTCCTAAGATAACCTATGGGGAATTAACTTCTGCCAGGTGGAGAAATAACTCCATACCTAAAAATACCTCATTTTGTACATACTACCCTACTGCTCCATCATGCATTTACATCAGATGTAAACTAAATGCAGATACTAAGCTCCTTCATGCTGACAGTTATAAAGAATCACCAAAAAAAACCCACAACATAAAACAAACACACACGAAGTCCTCTAGGACTTGAAATTGGTATTTTACATTTGCTTTGCCAAAGATATGAATAAATAATTTTCCTTTCCCTTTCCTTTGTTCGCTAGTAGTTATAACTCAGTGTTCAGTGCTACCAACTTTTAAATGTAATTAAAGTTTTGGTTAACACCAAGTAAAGCACAGTTGCTGTGGTTTGACCCAGCTGGCACCCAGCCGAAACCAGGACAACAGCTTAGTAAGCTGAGGGCATGATTAAGCACACATTGATTCAGAAATGCCATATAAGCCTTGTAACTTAATAAAATGTTTTGGCAGAAAAAGGTTTGAAGTCCCCTTTCCCCTTAGGTCATTGCCTTTTTTTTAAATTTTGTTATTATTATGTAAGCAACATTTTTTTACATATTTCAGAAAGGAGCATATGTGCAAATATTATGTTTCTAAGAAGTCTTGCAGATCTTTCTCCGTACTGAATTTTTCCTCAAGTTAAACTATGGGAGTTTGTTAACAGGCTGTTAATTTCTACTATTTTTTTTTTAAATGAAGAAAATAGCTTTTAGCTCCCAAATGAGCTAAGCCACATAAGACAGGCAAGTTATAGTCAGAAAATTGCCACTTGCATTGAGAAATGGAAGGTTTACCAAATGTTGAACTTCAGACTTTTTTTTTTTAAAAGACATCTACAGGACACAAAATATCTATATATACCTATATAGATATATACGAGATAAATTGACTGCTTTACTACAGAAAAAAACAATTTCTGGACACTGAAATAAAAAATGTCAGATATAGGTTTTGCACACTTAATTAGCAACAAATGACATCGAGATATTTTTCACTGGCTCTGAAACACCAGCTCCTATGACCCTATTTCTCACTCTGTTTAACAATGAAATAAAAGTAAGATTAAAGATGCAGCAACATACTGAATGGTGTGAATATAGTCTCCATTAGTTCATATTCATATATAAAGAAAATTAGCAAAATAAAATACATAGTTACACTTACCCCTGGTGGCTTGTAGATTATATTGTCTCCGCTAAATCTCTCTGCTTTTGAAATAGCCCTACAACAAACCAACCAGTAAGCATGTCTCGGTACAGACAAACAAAATAGCTGATACCAAAAATCATATTTTAATTCGCTATCTTCACTACGTTTTTCCTTCAAAATTTGAAGAATCAAAGTGCTTGATCTTTAAAGTAAAGTGACTCCACAGATTCTTGGTCAGGCTAGGTGAGAGGGCAGCAATGGAAGCAGCAAGCCAGATCCGTAAGATGAGAAGTTTGGAATAAAGGCATCAAAGTGCAAGTGATGAATGCTTGTAGAATTTTGGATATGAGATCAGCAGAGAACAATGTTAATGAATTAATATGACCTTGTAAATTAAAAAAAAAAAGTAATAATTAAATACTCTTTCTTAAGAAAGGAAGTGAGAGAGAAATGGATTTTTATTTGTATTTATTCTTCCTGTTCCACTGTTTACACTGGAAATTTACATCTTATCTACCTTTATAAAGCAGGGCTTTGCTAAACTCTACTGGCACAGCTAATGAGAAGACAGAGAGCAAACAAGCCCACACTAGATCTGTTCTGAGGATAAAATGGACAGAGAGCACAAGATGCAGCCTGTGGCTTCTGACCACTGATGGTACACGTGTGCCTGGAGAACACATGCAGCTCCTCCTAGACATTCAGCTTAGCATTACACCTTAGTGAATTCCCCCCTCGCCTCTGGCGTATTTTGTGGTTCCTTAATCCCAACCAAAACAGAGCATCCCGAAAGCTGCTACCTTGAACCCCAGAATTTATCATCTCTTATTTAAAGCGATGGGGTAGGCATGCAACATCAGAGAGATGCCCTGCCTCCTCTGCCATGCCTTGCCGTGCCAGCTTAACTGAAGCTGGCTAAACAGACCCAGCTGGCTGATTATGCCTCCAGAGAATGAGATGAGCCATCTATTTCTTCTCCTTCTTGCACAGAGTAGGAAAGGAAAGCATGTCAACCTCTGGGAAGGTTGACAACCCCTGTTCCAGCTTCTTCAGTTATAGTATCTCTGCTATGGACTCAATATAAACACTGCTGAAGACTGATTAAGAGGGAAGGGAGGAAAAAAAAGAACAAAGTAAAAATCTTAATTTATTTTGCTGCAGGAGGAAGTAAATCTCCCAGGGGTCTGAAAAGAACTGGAGGGCAAAGCAAAAAAAGACATCACAAGGCTTAATTCAAAGTACCTGTGTTTCATTTACTTTATTTGATCCAGTTATCCTTCTCATAGCCAGTACAAAAGATGCCTTGCCTAGTATGTTACACCTATCACTATTTTCACCAGCTTAGAGATCTGTATTTTAAAATGCATTTTTGTATTCCAGATGTGACTGCTCCAAGAAAAAAAAATTAGGCTTCTTTGTAATCATTATCATCACTGAGGTGAACCACTCACATCCCAATCAATCCTTCACCAAATAACAAGAAAGTGAAGACATTCAAGCCCCTGCCCAATCACTGCTGATAAACTCGTAATACTTTGTTAGGAAATATGAGCTATAGGGTAGGCCTTTTGTGGACCCTCAAGAGTCCTCTTCTGTGTACTTCCATTTCAGTAGCTGCAACTGTGACTGATTTGTTTCAGACAAGTCAAAGCAGGGACATGAGGAGGAAATACTGAATCCCTAAAGATACTTCTTTTCAAAACAACCCAAATGGAAACACCAGCAGTTTGAGTTTCATCCCTCCTTGAAGCAATAACCTAGAAAGCAAACCTTTTGGAACCATGTAAACCCCTCACATTTGCTTGCTAAAATTAAAACACTTCTCAGATATGCCACTTTCTTCCCTGAATTATCTACAGTTCATCACAGACCTTTAAGATAAACGTATTTTTTTGGCGGCTTGTTTTCTGTTTCTGCATTTGACTTTGCTGCAGCACAACAGCACAGAGCCTTGTTTTCCACTCCTATGAACATTTCAGATTTGCCCTACTGTAGTTCTACCTTTAAATACTAGCTCTGGTGTCTCTTCGTCAGTGCACCTCCTACTTCCTTCTGCTTACGACTCTTCTCTCACTCATCTTGCTCTGTGGTCCCCACAAATTGTAACAGAGTTGTAAAGATCAGCTGATTTAAGAATAATTATCTAGATGATCCTGAACTAAGCAGCACTAACGCTGATTAAAAATAAGCTATTACAACTACCTGAGGCCAGAACGGTTTTGACATAGCAGGGAACAGTTCTACCTTGACTGAATTATTTTTTTCCCTGCCAAACTCATCTGTTTCACTTTTAGCCTACCAGAAGTTTGAACACGATGGCTCACATTACTGTCATATCTGCCATACCACAATACCTGCCAAACTCTTTGTCCATACCAAAGTCAGAAATCCCTCACAGGGCCTGTTGGGAGGCTGAGTCAGAAGAGTCTGACTGATCAGGGACAGTTCCCAGTGAAACACTTTGCTATTTATAATCTCAGTAGAAACCACTTATGTAGACTCCCTTGGGAATCTTTTTGCACATTATTTTTTGTAGGAAGCTTGAGAGCTGAAGCCACTCAGAGCTGAAAACACTTAGTTTCCAGGACTGCTGTCTGGAAGGCTTCACTTTAACACTCTAACGGCTCCAGGCTAGAAAGGGAACAGAAACAAGGCTGGTGAAGTCAGAAATGACAAGCCTCTTTGCAGGGCCTTAAGTAACAAGGGCAGGTTACAAATAACCAAACTCTGATCTGTTCCATTATGTTTGCTTACTGCCTACATACAAAGGAAAAACAAATAAATAAAAAGCAGCCTCTACTTCAAGACTTCAAGAATGCATCCAACAATTAAATGCTAACAACTGAGTGCTGGGAGACTACTGCTCATTGTACCAGGCTGACAAATAGCAAACCAAGGACTAACAGATTCAAACAATAGCGGAAAGAACCTTAGAAGTATTGTTAGTTTTCTAATTATTCCTTTTTTTTTTTTAAAGGCATTTCTGAAATAAATGATAAAAGTCATTTGAGGGGGTCAAAATAATTCCAAGTTCTATTAGTAACTCAAACTGGCTGCCCTGAGAACCAGAACGGATGCAGTTGTCAGAAAACATGCCTGAGATAATGGCCACATCTTTGGGATGAGACCAACATCAGTTGCACAAGATATGATTATTCTCCCATGGCCAAGACTGTTTACACAGTCATAGGATATCTAATTAGGAAGTGGAATAAGGGAGAGCCACCTGTACTCCTGTATGTTACAAACACTCCCCTCTTTGCCTCCAAGACTTTTACAAAAAAAAAAAAAAAAAAGACTTCAAGAGGCATAAGAGATTGACAAAAATTTTTTTTCAGACATAAAATTTTCTACCTTGTTCCACTTGCTTCACTATTCTTCATTCGCTACATTCAATTCAAAAAACCCTTAGGGCAACTGTATGTGGTATAAAAGCTAGTATAATCCATACAAATTCCTGATCTTGCAACTGCGGGTAGATTGCAAACCACTGCATTCACATTAATGCCCAATCACTTCAAATTGGTTGCTGCTGGCACATTAAACACTGCAGAAAGAGTCTATAATTGCATTTTATTATGCTACTTAAAAAGAAAATCACTCACTCCCAATTTATTCTGGTTTCCCCAGTGAATATCTTCTAATATTTTTAAACATTGGTGTAAATCTGTATAACAAGGAGAAATTTGAATTTCTTAAGGTTGTTCCAGGCTAACACCATGTAGCTCATCAGTACAATTGCCTTTCTAAACTGTTAACATGTGCAGAGACATAAAACTTGCATGACACAGACCCAGACACAGAAATCAGGCATTTTTTTCCCCAAACTCAAGAGGAAACAAGCAAGAAACTCCTGAATTACTCTTCAGAAGGAGAAAAAAAAAGGAGAAAAACTACAAAAAGAAAAAAAGACTATGAAAACAGTAACATTGTAAAGAAAAAAATGAGACTGTAAAAAAGAATCAGTCAGTAAAGCTACAAAACTGATAAAGTTTCTGCCCCAACTCTTCCTTACTTATTCCCCTGCAAGGAAGCAGGAGTTTTGCGACAAAACTGCCCAGCAACCTCCCCTAAAACTTGCCCAGTTACATTTAAAATGATTGAGAAAGAGCAACAAAAAGGAAGAGGAGGTAAATCAGTTAGATTTCACAACAAGCATTAGGATTAGAGTTTTCTTCCTCCTCCTCCTGCACTTTTCTCAGTGTATTTATCTGAGGATGCCTAGTCTCTTCAGTTATACCACACTGAAATTATTAAAAGAAGTCCATTTAATTAAGCCATATACAGTTCATTAACATAATTTCAGTAATGAAGTCATGTAATTGAAGCATTAAAAAAAACTTACCCAAAGGCAGACAGGAATACACAATCATCATGCAAAATATTCGCTACTCTTTCAAAAGTTCTGTAATTGTCAGAGTCCTTTTGCTCAAAGTATCCAATGATATTTCTTCTACTGCGCTGTAAAAGCAAAGGTTACATTAGAAGTTACCTCAAATTACCAGAAACTATCAATACTCCCTAATGACATTAAATACAGAAATGCTGTTCATTCAACAGTCAACCATACAAAACATTTCTTCTTGCAGTCAGATGGTGTGTATTAATACAAAGACTAATATTGTAATTTTCAGAAGCCTTACTATGAATATTTTTCCAGTGAGAAATATTCAAAGTATCACCTTGTCAAATACAAGATACAATTCCTTTCAAGTGATTAAAAGTAAAATAAGTAATTTGGTAGTGGTGTTACTGTAACAAAACTAATGCAGTTGGAAGAGTTATTATATTGGAATAATTCCTAATACTGGAAGTAATCTTTTTTTTTTTTTAATGCTCATTCAAAAAGTCACTCACAATATTTCTGAATGGAAAATCCCCATAGTATTAAACATGTACTTCAAGTACATTATCTTTCCCTTGTTCAACATAAAACAAAACACAAACATATTTAGGAGGAAGAAAATCAAAATACTTACATCAGCAGTATTAATTTCTTCCAAATCCTGGACCTCCCGAATAGGATTGCTCTTCTGCTGCCTGATATAGTCTGCTATTGCTGTCACAGACCTCTGGCCCCTGTATTCTCTCTTCATCATCATTCCATTCCGGAAGAGCTTCAGTGTTGGGTATTTGCTTATCCTGTATCTCTGAGCTATATCCGCTAAAAAAGAAATTCAGAAAAAAAAAAAACATCCCTGAGCGCAGTATCTTATATATTTATTTATACACACACACAGAAGTGGAATCTCTGAGCCAGTAGCCCACCTCTTTAAAGAGCAAACTAAAAAAAGTCACTGTAGGGGAGAGAATGGATAGCAGCTACAGTATGTACCGACCTTCATAAAAAAATCATGACCAAAATTTAGGTAACTAAAGACTCTGCTAAACTATATTCACATAGTACACTTCTTGTGAACAACTACAAAAAGCAGTTTAAGACTATGACAGTATAACAGGAAAATGAGAATCTTAAAAGCTCCCAAAAATCTGAGTCAATCCACACAGGCCGTCTTTTTTTAAACATACTATGATTTTTATCTCACTTACAGTGCTGGAAATGCAGTTGTCACCTCTTCTGTTCTAGAGAATGTGAACGCTGTGCAAAATATTTCTTTTGGCTTAGAAGTCCAGAAGACAGCTGTGACAAATTCTGAGCTGTTCAGGTTTTGAAGGTTTCAGCTTTCAACATTAAGAACATCTGTGTACAAGTAGTGTGGGCATTCCCTCAAAGACTGTTCTTCATTCACATCTGTCCAAGAAGCCCAACTTTATTTTAGACCTGGACTGCCTTCATGAAGCATAGTGCTTCATTCAACAATGCAATATATGTTTGTGTTAATCTAACATAAAAGCACTATTTTCACCCCTATATAACAGATCAGCTATTTAACTATGTTATTTAATTACAAATTTAAGAGAGTAATAATAAACAAAGGTTTTTTTTAACAATACAGAACAATTAGAAGAGGAGCAAAGAAAGCTGAGCAGAAGTAATGAAGCCCACTTCCTTATGTCCCATATCTTCAATCACTACTAATATAATAATCCAGTTCTTCACTACACCTCAGAATATTTCAAGTGTCCCTTTGTCCCTCAATTAATTTGATTAATAATTGGGACACAAAGTTGCAACAGGCATTGGAGGTAGTTCCTAGATATGCACTGACAAGGAAAATATAACCAGTAAGTGGTTAAAGGCATGAAAAACAGAATCCATCACTCTTTTTACCACAACCTTTTGTATCGTGCAGAAGCTATTCTTGTACCTCTCCAACATCCAGCAACCACTTTAAACGAAGTTCATAAGTACTTAATAGCTTTGAATGTTTTTCCCTCCTTCAGATGTGGTCAAAATTCAGCAAAAAACTTCAAGAAGTTTTATAAGGAGCAAATGGGGAAACAATGTCATTGTATAAGCTTTGGACTCTTAGGAAAACAGGGCTCAAAACAAATAATAGAGACAAATCATGCAATGCCAAGTAGATTTCCACATCCACTTTCCTTCTGTTTTTTTGTTTGGTTTAATTACGTCCTTCTGTTTTCTCCTCCCCAGAAACGTATCTGAAAACCAAATACCTCAGTACCCGTGTGAAAACTGGGTGTCCTCTATTAAAACAGCAGGGTGGGATACAGTTTACCTAAGCATCAATCATGTTTGTACCTAAAAGCCAACTGAATCTCAAGGTACGATCACTCAGACAATTTTCCAGAGTTGCTTCACCCTCGGAGGTGACTGATTCTAGTCAGCCACTCCTCTCCTGCTTTCCTTTCTGCTTTTTTCTCTCCCAAGGAAAGAGAAAGTGAACTTTCATGGACCTATTTATCCTTCGGAGACACAAGTTTTTTTCAGTCAGCAGAAGAGAGGAAGATACTGAAACTGCGGGCTGAATGCACATCTCACTACCTTCCCCAGGGTCACAGACCAGCCGAGCTGAAGGGACCTCTGGAGGCCACCAGGCCCAACACCCCTGCCCAAGCAGGGACACCTTCCTACAGCAGGCTGCCCAAGAGGCTTTGGAAGATCTCCAAGGTGGGAGACTCCACAACCTCTCTGAGCAACCCGTACCTGTGCTCTGTCACCTGTACAGTGAACAAGTGCTTCGCGACGTTCAGATGGAACCTCTTGTGTTCCAGTTTGTGCCCTTTGTGCTTATCTTTTTACAAACTCCTTCGAAGTCCAAGTGTACATCTCAAGTGACCTGGATTGGCCCCACAGTAGTAGGGCAAGTAAATGAGGGTCAGGCTGGATTCTGACCAGCAGCGTATCTGGAACAGTACTGAAAAATGTGAAAATTAACCCTGACAAGAACGTCATTTCTTCTTGATTACACATTTACCACGAAGCAGATTTGCTATCTTACTCCTACTCTTTTTCTTTTTTAAAGAAATGAGACAGAAGTCCTTTGTAAGCTATTATATAAAGGCAGTTGTCACAAGCAACGTACTGAAAATGGGGAGCTAGCTATCTCTTAGCTGCAAAACAAAATTAAAATCCCATGCAACTTATGTCCTCCAGAACATAAAGCTCTCCATCTCATTTCGACTTATTAGAGAACAAAAAACATTCAGTGAGAACACCCAGTGAAACCATCAGCAGCTTTAATTGCCATGAAAAAGTTATCACTTGCAGCTTCAGTTACTGAAAACAATCTTTGCACCAGTCTGAGAACTTAAGATTTGCATGGCCGGGACGAGAACCACACTTACTCCACCAAAACATTCTTGAATATGCCTCCAATCAGTAAGCTTAGGAGCTTCACTAAGCTCCGTTCCTAATGTGCCTCACTATAAAAAAAGACAAAATTGATAGATTGAATTGTGGTATGAGAAAGGATTTGACCTGTTTCCTAAATACCCTATTAGATTTTTTTAATGCACTGATTAAAGTTAAGGCAAAGACATTTTATCTCCTTAATTCAGAGTACTTTTATTTCAAATTAATATTAGTTTCTCAAAGAAAGATAAAGTACCTACCAACATATTCACTATTAAGTATCAGATCAATACTTTTTCTTCCTTCCAAATGCTGCTACTTTCTAGCTGAAGTATGTAAGAGCTGCCTGCAAGAAGGATCACTTTGTATTTACTCACCAGAAGAGAAAGTACACCAGCAAACCGGGCATTTGCTGCCTTTCTCTCTTTTTGATAGAAGGACCTTTGGCCTGACTGTCTGGCAGCTTATCAAAATTTGACCAGGGGCTGATGAAAGACAAGGAGCCCTACATATCAAGGTTTCCCCCCCCGGGCCTCTCAGAAAGACATTGAGATTAAAGACTGTTACTACACTACAAACCTCCACAGCAAGACAACAAAATTACCCTTTTTTTCCTCACCACATGGACTTTTTCTTCAAAGTATTTCCACAGTTATATGAGGATGCATGTGTTGCAGAGAGTATGTCTTAAAGAGATCTTGAACATTACCCGGGACTAAGATTGCAGTCCCTAAAGCTGTGAATCTTCATCAAGCATGGATGTTGTATAACAAAACAATGGTAATAAAATTCCCACTGCCAAGAGTGAATTCAAACATTATTTCATAAGTCAGAACTTGCATGCTCTTTATAAATTACATTGAGATCCCATGAATACTGGTATTTGAACTAACACAGAGAGATGACAGTACCCTACACAAGGAAGTATTTGAAAACCATCCTCTTACAAAATATAAAATGCAAGTGCATGAAAAATTGTTTGAATTAATTCAAAAGTCAAACAGAGTAAATCTTAAATGTTTCATTAAACCCTGGCATTTGATACAGGTAGAGTTAGCATAAGCAGAGCAACTACATTATATTCCTTTTAAAATTGGAAATACATAATGCAAATACATGGAATATTGTTTGAATTCATTCATAGATCACATTAGTTATAGTAAATCCTAAATTAAATTTTTAAAATATTTCCAGCCATTCTCACTGACCATTTTCTGATGAACAAAGTTATTTGAAACAGATGAGGCTAATATACCTAAAGAAAGAAAAAGTCTCCCAGCTACATCATCATATTTTCTTTAAATGGTTCACACCTTGAGTTCATATTTTGCCCAATTACTCATCAAATCACAGGCCTACTGCCTATGCCACCAGAATGGTTTCACACTAGTTACAAGAGGAAGCTACTGACATACTTGACCTTTTTCTCATCTTCTGCGAATCAGAAGTTTAAAGTAGAGCTCAAACAACTGCTGAATTCAAGTGACTCTCTCCTCCCTGTTTCACATGTGTACATGTTGGCATGAAATCATTCCTAAACCACCCGGACCTTCTCCCATTTATTCAGTATGCTCCAACATGAATGTCTTCATGGTTGCTTATTTCTCTTCACAAATGCACTGTATCAATAGTTATCCTGAGCTACGGAAGAAAAGACTGCCTCTTACAACAGGGATTAGTATCTTCTGTTGTTGTTTTGGGGAAAAATTAGCAAAAAAATACCTTTACATGAAACCTGAAATTTATACTTATGTTCCCTAAGTCTCCAAACTGTTTTCTGAGCAAGCTTAGCCACGAAAACATTCTTTATGAGCTATCTTTTCTGATCCATATTTTTAGCATATGTCTTGCGTGGTCAGCCACTTCTGTTGCTGAGCACCGTGTATTCCTCTACTGAAAGGAATGATGAAATCCATGGGGGGGCATGTCGGACTGTTCACAAAGCACTTCACACATCAGCTAAGCTACACCTTCAAGCAAATATGCAGCCTGTAACGTGACTCGGATGGCTTCAGACTTCATTGCCCTAGGTTAGCACCACAACATACCATCCCGAGAGTTCACCCAGTACATAACACGTCACCGAGAAACCAAAGTCCACTGTCACTCAATTAAAATTAAGTGTACAACAAAGAATATGCTGAAACACTGCGTCACGACGTGCTATTGAAGTAGACTCCCACCCACACGGTAGTTAGGGAGGTTCTTCCCACTGAAAGATCAGCAACATTTACAACTATCTGGGTACGACCTCACCATTAGCTTAGCCCGCTATTTCAGTCTTCCAGGGTCATAATTCATACTACCTCCAAGAAAGAATTATTTTAAGCCTACAGACTGTCTTACAGAGAATTTTTTCCTTTCAAGAACCACGTCCACTAGGATTTGAAAAACGCTGACAGTTTTTCTAAACATCCACCCCATAATATAAGGCACCACCCAAAGCAATTCACATGCAGAACAGAGGACTAGGATCAACTGAAAAGTTACCTGGAAGAAAATCAGTTACAAAACTCAAAACCAATAGCAGTAATTTCTGAAAATACACGTAGTGTCTCTTTTTTTGTAACAAGGTTCTGCATGTTGTCTGAAGAACTAGAACAAACCCAAACTACTGCATTTCTTAATTTTTAGACGACTGTTATAGGAGTTGTGTAGGGTGCATCCCTTCTTTGCCTCAAAAGCTGTATCAGTATTGGCATAAACCAGAATGCTAGCTTGACTTTGCTGTATCTTACACTGATCTCTTTCTGTGTCAGACCATCTTAGCTCTTCCTCACCCCTTGTACAACACCTTCTGTCTTAAAGGCAGCAAACTCTTTCAGCTATATATTGGAAGCAGAGACTACTACTAAATGAGTATTCTTCTTGCTCACTTGAGATCAATCACATCTCTTGAAGTCCTTCAGGCTACTTTGTCAGGGCATACTGCAGAAGAGAACTGAAATCTGTCTTTGGCTGGTACATTTTAACTTAGGGTATTTGTTATTTCTCAAGCTCTTCCCCCTTTGTTCTAGTTCACTTAAAACAGCCTTTCTGCCTGCTTCTCTTGCACAGATGTGGCACTACGTTTACCTTAATACTGTGTCATGAAACACTTAGTAATTCTCTCCTGCCAAATTACTTCTCTCATGACACCTGCACATACTCACAAGACCTGGGAATATCCATATAAAGCAGAGTTAGAAAATACCTTGAGAGACCATCTAAACCAGGCATCTTATGCTGATGACTACAATACTGGTGACTTGCAGGTTGGCCCGAAACAGGTACAAGAAAAGCAATCGATGATCTACATCAAACTCAGCCAGTAAGAAGCTGGGAAACAGCAAATCTAGACCACCTTCTGCTGTAAAGGAGCATTCACAACAGCCTTGCCTTCTCTTAGCGGGGCCTCATCAGTAGGTATCCCATAACCTTTTCCCACAGTCTAACAAAATGGCTCTCCTGAGGAGAGCCATCAACAACCTCTCAACCTCTTTTATTTTACCTAAAGATGACTTTCAGACTGATTATTTTTTCCCCAGCTGAAACGGCAGGAACACGATGAAATACTTATGCTTGTTTACAGTTTCATATAATTTCATTCACAAACCCCCCAAACTCATGACACTAAGTTATTTTGCTTAAAGGCACAGCAGCAATACAGTCTAAATAATTTTTAGGACATTAGCACACACTACAGGAACAGCCAGACCCAAGGAGATCAGCAGTTCATTAACATACTTCAAAAGAATAGGAGTTCCCAGAAAAGTCTGTCTAGCAAAGCACCTCTCAACATCCCACTTGTGAGTTTTATTTCAAAGCACAAAGACTGATTCAAACCAGCTATTATTTTTCTATTTTTATTTTTTTAAGCCAGAAACCTCTTTGCGTAAAAAAAAATAATAGTACAGTAGGTGTTAAACCCCCGTATATATTTGAGTTTATAAGAATCCTGTCCCAGAAATCTTAATTTTGAATTCATAGAAACTGTTCATAATACAAACTGTCCTCCAGAAACATGAGTTCTTCTGTATTGCAATATTCACTTATTTACAAGAAAACAGAAATATAGTAAATCCATGGTACTAAGTAGGTTTCTAACTTTGCTGCTTAATTGTGTTAACAAAAAAAAAAACACAACCACCCTCAAATAAACAAAAACAAACAACAAAATAAAACCTTCGTAATAACGTATATGCAGGAAGATTTATAATTTTATAGGGAAGGTCACTTTAACTAGGTATTATATTATAAAAAAATGTGCACCTCTATTCCAAGTATTATTAAATTGAACACAACAAAAACATCAAAGATTTCAACAGCAAACAATGAAGTGAAGCTTAGATATTTATGAGCTATAAAAGGTTAAAGTCTTGGAAACAGAGTACTTGCCTCAACAGATTTACCTTTAATGTATGTTTCACACCAGCGTAATGAGCAAAATGTGTACATTAATGATTTAACGTACACATTTCAGTTATAATTATCCTGCATGATATTGATAAAGCGGTGTAAACCATAACACATACAGAGGCTTAATAGACTGTTAATATTTAGAATTTGTATTTCATCACATTGGGGCCTAACTATCACTTCCCAGAAAAACATCTTTATATTGGTTATAAGAGCAGACAGAATGATGGTTTTGTCATTAAGCATCAAACATTTGGCAGCGCATCAATAATTCTCTTTAATTTGCTTTGCCCTCAGAAGCCGGTGTGAGCTGTTGGGACCTGCAGAGTGCTTCAATAATAGTGCATTAAATGGAAAGTATCTATGCCTAGCTGACCATTTGAAAGCTATTTTTGAGTGGCCTGACATCAGCTATTTGGGTTCCCTGCAGAGTCTTGGTTTCAAGAAACAGACCATTTGTAATGCAAATAATCCGCCATCTCTCACACATCATCTTCATAGTGAACTGCTAACTGTATGAAATCTGCAGGCACAAAACCTCCAAAAGCGTTGGCATATACCTTTTAGTGTTGCTAAAATACATAGACACATCCAAAAATATAAAGCTAAAACAGGACAAAAGTATGTAAACTACTACAGAAGGGCCCAAGCCAGTTTTTATAGTAACATCCACCCTTCTTACAAAAAAAAAAAATCACCTATTACATACATTAAAATTATAAAGTTAAAATACTTATACATTAGAATACACCCAATAAATGTGTGCCACGAAATGTACCATTGCTTACCACCCAGCAAATAAACACTGGAAACTAGGAATGACACATAGGCCCTTGCTATTTTAATTCTGAAAGGCAATGCTACTTAGCGAAAGAGACTCGGTCTGTCGTGATAGGATTTTATTTTTAATTTGCACATTTTACAGTTTGTGCAACAAAAGATGTGTTCATCTACTTGTTAAATGAAGGACAACAAATACTAAACACAGAGAACTCACAGTATTCCAGTAACAAAAAGGAGGACCACAACGCTCGGCTGTCTCATACCACTTAGCCCTCTGCACTGACTCCCAGGGAAAGGAAAACAATCTCTGCCGTAGCATCTCCTCCTCTGTCCAGGCCTTAGCTCTCCAACAGGCTCTGATCAGCTCAATTCAATGACCATATGAGAAGATTAAGTAACAAGCCCCTAAAGGGTTTCAAATACTTGGGGAAAAAGCAGCTTTCTGAGGCACATAACTGCCAAGGCAAGAACATCTCTTGGTTAAACATCAGGCATCCAGCAGCTCAAAGACTGTTTCTGAGCTCCCCAAATAACTAAAGCCACAGGAAACAAAGTAAAGACTTTGATTGTTAATGTAAATCTTAAGAATAAACCTCAACAACACAAGCTGATTTTACTACAGTCTTTTGGGAGAACTTTATTAAAAATTTCAGTTGATATCATATCAATATCATTGACTCTATGAAAAGATGAGCTAACCAGACTGTTAAACACCAAGATAAGACATTAAGGGCAAGAAAATAAATTTAAAAAAGAAAAAAAGAGTGAACCAAACATCAAACTGTCATTAATCCCCTCTCCTTCCCCAAGCCAAATCATTTTCTGATAAAAAAATCACTGATGAAAGTGATTGGATATATACAGAAGAATATGCAGAAACAATTTCAAGTATGTGAGAGTAACTCACTTAATAAGCTGATATAAAAGTATGTATGCTACAACTGCATTTAGTTTCTGCAACTGCAGTGTTAAAAGACCAGGGGTAATTCACTTATTCTGAGATGTACTGCAGTAGCTACACAAAGACAAAACTCAATAGAAAAGTTTCAGCAAAGACTGCATGTCAGACTTTGCCTTTAATATACTACTCCAAAAAAAATTCATTGCCTGACTTGGAAATTGACTTTAAGGGAGGGGAAGTCTGAATACTTAATGCTATGCTTTTGGTATCAGAAGAGAGCAACATTGTGTGTGAAAGAGAAAGAAGCTGACAACATGGTCAAGTATTTTAGACCTGGAAAGGTATTCCAGGCTCCAGAAAATAAATAAGTAATCTATTATTCTAGAAAAGGCTGTTCAAGAATGCAGTTTAGGAAAACATACAATTGATAGAGACAACATTATAATGAGAAAGCAAAAAAACAAAACAAAACACCACAAACAAACAAAACCCTCTTGGACTTAAAAGTCCAGGAGACTAAAGGACATTCTGTGCAGCACACGGCAGGCACCCTGTCTGCTGCAGCTGCTCTGGAAATGCTACAGACAGATACAGAAATGTGCTCTTTACACAAAAGGAGATTCTACAACTGTGTGCACAATGTAACTGTTCTTCAAGAACATATATGTTCAAACTTTTCTATCAACTTTTCTTTTCAACACATCCCTAACACTCCAAGATAGGAAGGCAGCCGAATGCTTCAAAACCGTTCATATTACACCTTAGGTGAGTAACACCATGCCTCTTTCCCGGCTGAGGCTTTAAAGGCATCCTATATCTCAGTGGCATTTAGGTTTCCTGTGGTCACAAATTGGTCTTACTGACCTTTGGGAAGGGACAAGACAAAATCTCTTTGGCCACTCCTAACTGTTTGAAAAGTCGGCTTACTTTCCACTTCAGATACCTGGTTGATACAGTTTGCTTCCTTAAACGTATTTTTTATACCTGAGATCTCTTTCAAGATCACAAAACAGGTGTTCTTATTGTTGGGCACCTCCATGTATGCATACAGAATCGAGCACAAAATGGTGTCAGTGAAAGATGCTCATTTGGACTTAATGACTTTCAAATCAGCAAGTGAGAACAAACACATTTCAAGCCAAGAATTATTATTTATGGAAAAATCCCCTCTAACACACACAAAAAAGTTAATTGTCAAAAATAGAAAAAAAAATGGAATCAGTTACTTTTCAGAGAGATGCAAATGACTTTTGTCCTACAAGAATCTCTCTCTACATTTTTGTAACACAGCACTGAAACACAATTTTTAGGTCAAGGGTAAATCCAAGGGATATGCTACAGACTAAGAGCAATTCAAAATCCCAAGTGCAGTTCTTCTTACAAACCAACAGTTTTGTAAAGACCAAATACTACAATCAGTATCAGAACTGAATTTCTGCTGGGATTTGAAGCCATTTGCAACCGTTACTACTCTTTGGGAATTTCAAACTACTGTAAAGAAATTATGCCCACAAATGCTGTTCTTCCAGAAGCACAGAACAGTAAAGCAGACCTTCCACTATAAAAAAAAAAAAACATAATAATCTCAGTGCTATCCATTTGTTTTTCAGTAGGTAGCAGATGTTCCTTACGTTTCACTTATTATGGGATTATTTTATGAGATTAAAAAACTTCTGGGATTAATATAAGTAAATTCTAGATTATCTTTTTCATGTAATTAGGGGGACAGGAACATCAAAATAAGCAACCTTTTATCGTAAGTGTATAAACAGCAAAGCAGAACAGCTCTGATACACTACCAGGAGTGTAAAAGGCAGTTTGCAGTCCACCAAGACTCTTAGAGGGACGAGCTGAGCAGAACATCTTGTCAATGCTGACAATTGCTGCTGCTGCTTCTTCTTGGTTGTACTGTACTAGTGCTTCTCTGACTCCTCAATAACCCAATTCATTTTATAACCCCAGACCTTTCTTCCCTCGATAAGTAAGACTTTTTTCTGAACTGATGCAAATACACGTCTACAGATAAAATGAGAAAACAGCACTGGAGATTGACCTGACAAACTTGGAAGAAGAGATTCACTGATACATACAAGCGACTGTCTCTAGGCTAAATGATGGGTCAGATCCAACCAACTACACTTTAGATTGCTCTTTAGTATTTCTATTTTATACCTCAATTCCATGAGTAGCCTACAGACAGGATTTCACAGGAAAAACTACACCAGGATTTACTTACAGTGCTGATCACAGTCTACTCTAGCAAACACCACTTGATTTTATCTGGATATTCTTCCTTAATTACATTAGAAGCTTCCTCAAAAATAGGATGCAGCATTTGGCTGAAGCGGCACCTGTGGAAAAGAAAAATATTTCAAAATATTAACTTGAAATATTTTGGTTGATGACTCACAGAACATTTCAATATTTGACGGAAAATGAAAAAGCAAAGGAAAGAAAAGCTGCTGTAGAACAAACAAAACATATACTGGTAATCATGTCAGTAACTGATTGGATAAAAATAGGTTCCAAAGTAACTTCAAGAACTCAGGTGGGGAAAAAAAAACAACTCAAGATGCATCCCCCTGCTTTATTAGCTTAAGACACAACATTAGTCAATTGTAAGTCTTCAGAAAATACATTCTATTTAGAAAATTTATTCTAAAAATTTGTTTTTCCTAACTGAATTATCTGTGTAGAAAGAGTTTTAAAAATCTAGTAAAAAGACTTGGGCTGTTGAGATTAAAATATTCACCAACAATCACCTTCAAGAAATATCAAAGAGATAACTTTACATGGGTCAACAACAGAAGTGTTGCTTATTATTTTATTGCTTGAATTTGACGGAAATTATGCCTAGTACTTAAATGGGCTGTTAATAGATCACTATGAATAAAAAAAATTCTATGGGACCCTTCTTCCAGCCATGTCAGCTTTTGAAGCAAATCCTCTTTCTGACCATGAAAAAGGCTGTAGATGTTGGTAGATGAAAGAGGCCCCAGATGTTTTGGTGGTTTTGGGGAGGTTATGGTAACACTAGTGCGCAAGTTCGTTATTAGTATGTCAATAAAGTAACTTTATAAACTGTTCTTCTAAACACATCGCAGAATTTTCGATTGAAGACATGCAACAGCACTGTGGAAGTTGTCAGCATGAGACCTCGCACCACAGCATCTAAAAGCAAACCTGCAATAAACCAGCCCACACTGAAACACTGCCCAGAGCAGGAAATGGTCCAAGTGTAGAGGCAGGTTTTGCTCTGGAAATACAAACAGGGCTTAGGCTCATCTTCTAAGGCAAATCTGACTCTGGCCAGCACAACTGTACATTACACATTTATGTAGCATATATGTATTTCTTTGTCCCTCATTGTCCTCCACTCTTACAGCAGAGCATCTACATCAGCAAAACTGATCTGTTCTCATTCAATTCATTTATGTCATAGGTTGGCAGTACACAATATTAGGGGGGTTACTCCTGAATGCCTATATATAACGATCATCATTAAGGTTGCAGTATTTTAAATTTATAGCCTGTTATCAACTAGTGAATCAACTTAAAAATGAACACACAACTTCCAATTCAAAGCAAGCCCGCTACAGAGAGGATCTGACCACAGTGGGGACTGCAGCAGGGGCTGTGCTAACATGGTCCTAAAATAAGACTTCTGTTATCTTGCTAGATCAAGTTCTAAAATAGCTTCCTGCAATTTGTCTTTTGCAAAATCCAAACATTATTTTCTCAGTGGCATATACTAAATTTCAGTGTATTAGAATTACTCTCATTAGGTTTGCTTTTCAAAAGATTTTATTAAAGATAGCCAAGAAGTAGTCCATGATCTGTGAGGGGTCTGCAGACCACAGTCTGAAAATAACCATATTAAAAGTTTTATTTATTTTAAAGGACAGCCTTTAATGTACATTTCTATACAGAACAGGTAGGATATCAGAGCTAATTACTTACTTATACCTAGTTAGTTGCACCATCATTATAAAGAATGAAATCTCAAGCAATTTACTTGGTAAATGAATGCAATCTCTCTACATAAAAATTCTATTGGTTTAAATGTGCCTCATATCAATAGAAATTGCAGTACCAAATGAACAGATGCAAACTAACTGAACATAAAAATAGTCTATAAAATGACAGAGGCATATACAAAGGTTATTAAACTGATTTAGTTTGGTATAACGTTTATCTTTATGGAAAGTTTAAATGAAGGCATTAAGAACTTCTTCACTGAGAATTTCATTCTATATGAAAAGAGCGGGCATTAATTTTTCAAAATCACTTTTAAAAATTAATTTAAATTAACACGAATCGCCTTAATGAATTATCAGTAAAGGCAAACTGGTAATTTTTCTTTTGAAATTGTGTGCTTGCTACTTCTAGGCCATATGGACCTGCAGGCTTAGACATACAGTAGAATGTCAAAGAGGCGAAAGGAATTAGAAGTTTAATCCCCTTAGATGATATTTGATTCTGATGGCCAACATTTTGTGCACACAAAGCAAAACAGCAAGCAGAATATTTAAAGTATAATAATACTTTGGTTTATATATTGGTTTACATTATAAATCTATTTACTTTAAACAAGGAAAAAAGTAATTTATTTCTGACCTCATTTTCCATATTAATTTGCATGTTAAATTCTATTTCCCCTGAATATTTTTCTGTTTTCCCCCTTGTTAAAGGTTCCTTTAGAAGTATTAATGCTGGAACATAACATTTAAAATTATTTCTAACACAATTAAAAAAATAGGGCATGGGTGCTTAAATTAATTCTAACAACAATTTTATAGGCAAGTTTTTTTTTAAAAAAATCCAATTAAACAGTTCCAGCTAAGTATGTCTTTCAGAACGCCTCACTCCAAATTCTTTCCTTTTCTAGTTGCTCAGATTTCATCCCTCAGTTCTCTCCTTCTCACTTGGAAGGGCTTCCATATTAGAGACGGATTTGATTTTTAATGTAATTTCAGACTTTTTGTTCACTAGCACATATGTATGGGAACGAAGCTGAAGGAAAATAAAAGTGGAATATTTTGGGTACTAGCATATGTTAAGAGAGAAAAAAAATTAATGAAACTTCCCTTGTTGTGAGAAGAGAAAAACAAACAAACAAGAAAGCCACCACACATCAATCACATAACGTGTTATTCCTTACTGCCACAGAACCCTTTTTTCTCTCATGGAGGCCCTGAACGAAACAAAAGGTGGCAGAACAGCAGAAGGCGAAGCAATCGAGATGAAAGCAAACACATAAACAAAAAAGAAAAATCCATTTTGAAAGTGACATACCACTGTAACTTTAATTACGATACTATTGCCAAACATGACAGTTTTCAACAGGCAAAAGTTTAAACATCGGGGAAAAAAAAAAGAAAATACTTATGTAACTTACCAATCAGCATAAAAATTAACTAAAGCAACATCTGCATTGTCTGGGAAGGGAAGAAGAAAAGAATGTCACATTGTGAGGCAAACTACTTAGCACTTCAATCTAAGATTATAACAATATGCATACAAACCGTAAAAACTAATATTTCTAGATTATTCAGCACACAGCCCACTAGAAAACTGCTAGGATAAATCTTATCTGAAATATAATCTATAGCAAGTGGGAAAGTGATGAAAGAGGCCTCCAGTCAAGTATTTTATTGACTTTATTGATATATTAGATATTAAAGATGTCAATTCTTAAGACACAGAAGTAGTAAATGACATGAGACCAAAAGTAAGTCTTGATTTACAATTAAAGCACTCAAACCCAGAAGGTGCACTCTAGTATCTCTCAAGCATTATACGGTGTATTCTTAAGTGTTAGAAGAAAAAGTTAAAAGCTGAAGTGTTAAGGGTTAGCTCTTCGGGTGAGAAGAATGACAACACGCAGGCTGCCTGCGCAACTTGCTCTGATCTATCTAAAACTGCCTGACTTGCTAAAAAGGTGGATACTAGGGCAAAAAGGTGACAGAAATTTTCAACACCCCAAACCTCCCCAATACTAAGGGACGCTTGGAAAAAAAATACTACAGGTATATATGAAAAGGTAGCAAAATAATGCTCTATACATCATTCTAAAAAACAAAAAAAAAAAAAGGAAAAGACATCAGAACTAGGAGGACACGCACTTTAATAATTAAACTCCTCAGTAATAAATTGTGATCTCTGCACAATAACCATGCTGTAAACTGATTTTTATTACTAGTAATGGGCTAGATATTGAAAAAAATTGAGACAAGTGCTAGAACTATAGAACATCAGTCACACAGCTTTACAAAGCAGAAATGTTGTTAGATAAATTTGCACTATTGACAAAGTTACAAAGCAGCTACAAGCAAAGATTAAGATGTTAAGAACAGCCTGTAAAAGACAACATGCTAGAAGAGGGACTTTTTGAGAAGGCTGGAAAAAACTACAGTTTGTAGGGCTTTAAGATTTTCATTATCAGCAAGGAAACTAAGTGGTAAACAGGAAATTAATGAAAACTCAGGGCACAGAGAAGTTTAGGGTTATCCCTAAGCTATGAAGTATTTAAAGTAGTAGGTGGGTAGTAGAGAAGGGTTTTTGCTTTTTTTCATTCATATGAAGACAACTAGACAGGCAAATTGCATGCTTTTCAGGCAAAAAGGTTTCAGATAAGGAATACACATCAGTTTAACTTTACGACAGTAATTGAAATACTAATTTGTCTCCTTCCTATGAGGCACTAGAAATCAAGACAATGCTCAACCTCAGAAAAAGCACAGCTGAACAAGCAAGGCACTTAAGGCCTACCAGCAAGGGTTTCAGTTGCTGCTATTTTCTGAGAACTCTTAAAATGTTCTCTTGACAGGTTTTGGTTATATAATCAAGTGCTCCCATCTGCAGACAAGACACCAGGTATTTTTCTTAGCCGCTTCAACTTCTCATTTAGATTACAGTGAATTAATCTGGTAAGTGATACATTGGTTCAGACGGTTAATTTTGACCACAGGTATTTAAAACGTCTATGCAGACTGCAATCCATATTTCCAAGGCTAGGGTATACATATTTATCTAATAACATTGCAAGATTCTCACAGATAAGTGGCTGTAGACATATTAAGTAAAAAAAAGATTCAAAGTACTCACTTAAAATGTCATCTATATTTCCACTATCTAGACTTGTTATTTCACTTCTCGTTGGATTAAAAAGCCAAGACACCTAAAAAGAGAAAACAAACCAGTAAGGTATGCAATGTTTCAACAGTAAAGTAGTATCATACCTAAGATTTTAAACACTGTGCTTCAAAAGCTGGAGAGGAACAAACAGTAAAAATAACTGCAAGTCAGACAAAGCATTTCAGATGTAGCACTGCCACAAATAAACTTTATTTACAGATAAAACTTTCTTACAAAGTTAAACTGGTACTCTCTTCACATGATTCTTCATTGTGATGGCACAAATATTACAGGCAGTTTTTGTACCTTTAAGAAAAATTTCCACTCATGATTGCGTTCTGAAGAAAGAGGCGAAACCCACATTTTAGCCACCTAACAATCTGGCACAAGTGCATAGGCCCAGCATGTCACTGGCACAGACACCCCAGACTATAAAAACTGGAGAACTCACATCGGCACATCATTCAATTACGAAGCAACCGACACATGTATTGTTCTTAATGCAACTATCCCAGCAACACCCGGCTTTATGGAAAAGCACACTCATCTTCACTGCAATTGGCATAGCTCTTTCACCTCAAAACGCAGTGGGGGAAGAAAGGGGTTAAAGTTGCTGGTCTGTCTCAGCAAGTTACACCTTACTTTCACTTCAGAAGAGTTAGGTGTGCAAGTTTTTGAGCAGGACAATACAAACTCTTGACCGGGACGTGAATGTTTTATGCCTGAGCAACCCCTGGCCAGAAAGTCAGCCCTTTTCTACGCAGGGCCAGGGCTTGGACTGCTCCACTGAGGTGCCTTTCAACCTGCTCTTCACTGAGCCTATGATCCTTCAGCTGACAGGGGTGATAGGAAAGGGAAAGGAAGGTTTTCAGCAGAAAACTGACAAACGCATACAGGTCAAGGAGTCACGAAGAGAGCAGAGCCTTAGGTTTGGTCTTGGTAGCTGCAAAGAAACTCTGCTTGAGCCTAGACAGGCAGACCTGACGGCTGGTTTTACCAAAGGCACCAGGGGAAAAAAATAGCAGGAAACAAATGACATTCAAATCACATCATGGAGAAAAGCTGGAGCATCGTGATACGAGGATCTCTGTATTTATGGAAGAGCCCGACACCTCTCCTATGCCAGAACCATGCCAGTGGCTGACCGGCTACAGGTATGACAGCTTTAGGAAACAATTACAAGCAGCAAGCCCCCAGGGCACGCTTGTCTTTGACACTGTCTACAATTTATCAGAAGACTAACTCAATGTCAAACATCAAGTTTCCTAGCATTTGTTGCCAATGCATGTCAAACATTGACTTCTCAAAAACACGAGACGCGGTGGATGTCTTCTTTCATTACAATCAGCTTAAAAAATTGTGGCAGTCTTTTGCAGCGAGACGTTGTCGATAAGTCTGAAACTATCATTGTACATGGCACGTAGGTGAGGTTTCCAGCAATGATTTTCAATTCCTTCAGATCTGTGGATCACTAAACGCTCGCCAGTGAAGACACTGATCCTTTCGTATTTCCCAACTAGAAGCTGCTGGGTTGCAGCGAGAGTCCATCTTACAGTACAGCCTGACAACTCATCAGCTTCTGTAGAAGAAAATACCTAGCAAGGGAAAAGCACTGATAACTGGACATTATTATGCAAGTTTAAGATCTCTGGAGGCATTTGCACAGTCTTCCCATGGCACCTGAAGTCTGCCAGACACAAATGTCTAATGGCTGGTTTTAAGATGACCGTGTACAAACAACATTAGTGGTTGAGCTGTAAGGTCCATGGCCAAAACTGACTGCAGAACACCGCCGTCTGCTAAAAAGCATCTCATTAAGCAACCTATGAGCTTCTTAAGTCGTGGCAGGTCAGTACAGGGGAAGTACCTTTGAAGACGCTGTGTCACTGGCTGCTGACCAGCAAGAAGAGAGGACTCTGCCTTCAGTCTTTGCAGAGGAGCCCCGTCGGCCGGGGCACCCACAGAGGAGTGACGGCTGAGGGCCACCAGCAGCACGGGCACCTCGCCGTCACCCCCTGGGTGGTGCAGGGGATGACAGCCTCTGTGGTGCTGCTGCACGGAGGTGCTGCCAGTAGTGGTTACGTTTGTGGTAACGGGCCAGCTCAGCGGGTGAATGAGCTAGCGTACCTTTTTTTGGTACACTCATGCTGTAGCGATTGCAAGTGTTAGGTTAGGTACAACTCGTGTGTAACTGAAGCAGCAGCAATGATTAACAGTAACAGTTGGACTATTGTTTTACCTAACAAACAGTATTACCCAATGTTCTTTTTGTTGGCTGTCATCTAATCTAAACACAGGTGACCGCAAATTCATCTGCGGATTTCAGGGTTTCAGCTGCCCTGCGAGGTCTCAAAACCCTCTGGCTGTATGCTTTAAGATTACAGGGCTAACCCGTCCTGCTCATAAGCACAGACAACGCTTGCTTACACAGAAAATTCACACGAGCCTCTAGATAGCGGGAACTTCAAAAGAATGCCTGCAGTAGGTTTTGGTGAAAATATTTCCACAGGAGCCTCAGATTTCATATTTTCTTAACATACCAAATGGGTAAGATATCAATTTCTTAAATGACTTGGCTTTTTCAAGTACAATTTTACAGCAGCAACACCAATCTCATCTAGTAGGATGAAGTAAACATAAATTAAACATAACACAGATAAGTATTATGTTTGCGATCAGGTAACGGGCTGTGTTATTTAGCAGGTATACAGAGCGGGAACTGTAGTTTCATTTGTAGATTGCTACAACACACTTTAACTTTCAATGCAAATATTTACCTGCAAAGTCAAAGTGCAGGGCTTACTCACCAATACAGTCCTCTACCGGATTCTGTGCTATGTACAGAATAAAAGCAAATTAACCTAGCACTTCTTCATAGCACAAATAAAAATTTTCACTGCTTTCTTAATTATTTGTAGAAAAACATGGTGCAAGCTGCGAGTACCGAAGCAAAGACTTCAGTTATCTTCATATATTGAAGACGAAATCAAGCTGTAGATCCTATTGCCCCTTCATATTAAACAGTAGTAGAGAAACACTGAGACTAAGAACTTATTTCCCCGAAAGCTACACAAATATGAGAGGATTGGAATACTTTTTTCCCCACTAGAAATACGAAAAATCCTATTTTGTCAGAATATATTCACAAGTATATTCTTAAATGTTTTATACCAACTAAACAATTGTGGGTGCCAAAACCTTCACATTAAGTACATAGAGTTAAGGAGAAAAAAGCTTTCTTTTCAGAAATACCAATATACACGCAAGACTCACTTCAGCTGATGCTTTCATCAGGGTATAATGCCTGTAAGAAACAAAGCACACCCTTTTGACCCAGTAATGCCGCTGTCCCCAGAGATGCAAGATGGTTTGTGATATTACTACATTAATATTTAACACGAAGGAATATAAATTTGTATTTAAATTGTTAAGAAGCTACACAGCTTTGAGAATATATTCTACCCTTTGATGAAGCCTGTGAATGGGGCTTCACACAGGGGCAGAAAATAAGGTATTTTTGAAGAAATTGTTCCTGAACATCAGTTGCACACTATAAAGCAGGTATTGAACTTAAGTTCTGAAAAACAGTGGCAAAAAAAAAAAAAACTTACTTTTTTTTTTCTCCAAACTTTTAAATGCAAATTTAGTATTCCACTGGCCTACATCAGATGGACACAAGTAACTGTTCACATTTGTAACCAGGGAAAAAGTTTTCCAACCAACTGCCCAAGAGCTCCAAACTCAGTGAAGGAATCTTGCAAAAACAATTCAAAAAGGAAAACTGTCAAAAATATAGATATAGTAGAATATTTAAATTCTAAATACTTGAAACTGCAAAAGTTGGATGAATGTGTGTTTATAATTTACTCAATCTCTATAGAAAAATGTCAAAAAACGTGGACTAAAAAGCAAGTGCAGAAACCATGTATACGCTTACTGAATGAATGCATTGCTGAGGAAGAAAACATCAGGAACTGAACAATGCATTGGCAAAGATGAAACTTAGTTGATAAGGGGAGAGGGAAGAGGAGATGACACTTGTGTACGTTTATTTGCTCCTCTTGTCCTCAGTGACCCTGCCAAATGCAGCCCGAATGGATCAGCCCTGTTTCCTGGAAGTTTCTGAAGATAACGCTGTGCTTGTTTTCACTGGGAAGTTCGGTTGGTACAGAAATCCTAGCATTTCTGACCCACTTTCTTCAGTTGTGAGAAAATCTTTGAAGAAATTATGCAGTAATATCACAGGGATTTCTTTTGAATTTATCCCCCAAACCACACGCTGAATTGTGAAAAGAACCAGCGAGGGGCACAGGAGGGGACAAACTCACAGCGAAACAATTCACTTCAAGTTCGAGCAGCTCCTGGCAGGAGCCAGTACTTATTTATTTGTTTCTGAGAAGTAACTACACATTAGCTGACATTTTGAATTTTTCTAACACAAGACCTCAAAGCACTGCCCAAAAGGCAACATTGTCCTCCGCTGACATTATGGCAAAGCACTGCACAAGCTGCCTTACGTAAAACAGCAGGCCTGGACACAACCCATCCCATTCACCCCACAGCCCCTCAAAGGCAGACCTCTCCGACTTCAAATGCCGCATTTCAGATCCCTTTTCCAAAAGGAAATGAAAATGCACGCCATTTAAATGGCTCTTCTGCTGGCAGCCCTGCTGTTCAGTAGCACACATCCAATTAACGAAGCCCGCTGGTCATTCGGGAGGTTTAGGTAAAGCTTTTATCAACATTTTACTCTTAGCAATTAGTGCTGATAGTTCTTTCAGCGCTAGCCAGACAGGAGAGGCAGGCCTGTAGGTTTAGCGGCATCTCCTTCCCAAATTCATTTCATGTTACCCACCATTTTCTTGCACAAGAGTCAGTTTAACTAACTGGGCACAATCTTAAAACTGCAAGAAAAGGAAAAAACCAGTTCTGTTGTATTTCAGTTTTTCACTTATTTCTTCTGTTAATTCACACAATGAAACGGAGGTCCTCACTTCCAGAGCAAACCATCCGTGTTTTTCAGAAAACCTATTCTTGGAGCACTATGATTTCTAATTAGCACTACAGCTGCAAGGCAGCCAACAAGACCAGCCTTCATTTTCACTTGCTAAACTTCCCATCTATCCCTTTTTTTTTCCTGCTGGGAAATCCTTAAGGCACACGACTAAACCGCCTCTCTCCCCTACCACAGAATCATTTTACGTCTGGCAACCAGCTCCATCCTACCTCTAATCCAGACTGACACGCTGAAGTTACTACCTGAAGTCTTGGCCCCACAGGACTCTGCAGCTGACTTTCAGTCCCCGAATACGTTTTCTTTATGCACGCTGCTAATCTGCTGCTGCTCCGAGATCCGCATTAAACTCACAGACAACGGGAAGCAGATGGGTTTACAGCCTGCCGTAGGATGCTACAAATTGAAAGGAGCCCCAGGGGAAAGCAGTGCTGAAGTTGACAGGCATTGTAAGAGCCCCTGAAGTTCGGCTTCGGAGCCATCAATCAGGGACATCCCACTGGTCGCGTTCCCAGAAGCTCCGCAATGAACCACAGCATCCAGAGCAGAGGCAGGCAACAGTAAATACAGAATGCTGGGGAAAAATAAGGGAAGAGAGACCGTAACTCACCCCCTCAGTAGAGTGGTTCGACTCTTTTAATTGTCATTGCCATATTCCAGGGCACGCCTGAACATTTTCATAATTTAGACTAACTGAAGGCTGCCATCCCTTATTCTGTCCATCAAACAGGGTTTTTATTAGGGATATTATCTGTTATTATGAAACAGCGACCTAACCATATTAGTTCAAAATGCTAAATAATGATCACTTTGATGTATATTTAAGTTTGCAGAGCAATTTTTAAACTGATACCCCAAAAAATCATTTTCCTATTATTTTCTCTCAACAGCCACATCTTAAATTGAATCAGGGAAAATTTAAAAACTCAAAGGAATCTACTGAAAACAGATTTAGGGATCGCAGTTACTAACCTCCCATGGGAACAGAGAAAATCTAACTAAATTCAACTACAGATAATATATATACACACGCACACAGATGTGAAAAGTAAACTTACTCCTTTAGCTAAATCATTATAAAATTGAATGGCCTATAAAGGCTAAACTGTGCTACAGAACCTGCACAAAGCTAGGTAGACAGAGCACTATATTAAGAGGTAGTGCAATTTTATTTTTTTCTCTGTGTATCTTGTCACCTACTCCCATTTTAAAAGTGTCTCACAGGAATACTTGGTGTAGGTGCATACACCATCGATATTAAAGAACTTTTTGCAGAAGAAAAAGTTGGAAACAAAAAACCAAATATCACAACTGATCCCTATCTTTGCAATTCCAAATGATATTGATTCTACGCTCTAGGTGAAGAGAACCACCTTGCAATTAGTGGTTCCTACAGCTGACCTTAGCTGACTTGGAAAAGCCCTGTAGGATTGTCATTCGTGCCATTTACGACTGGGAATGGTTCACAACCAAAGAGGTGTCTCAATGGCTTGTTGCCATAGCACTGAAGGCCCCCAGTAGAATGGAGTAAATTTACCTCCCAGCAGCTTGTGCATTCCTGTTACAAGATGCAATATGTTCACTCAGAGAGTCCATTGCAGAGAAGAAAATTAAACCTCGCTATCAAAATGTGCAATTCAACACACCACATTTTTTCCGTAAGGCTATGAACGGCAGACCCACGCATCTAAACACAGTTTTAAAGCTCAGGTCTCTGGGCACAAATCTAAGGATCATTGTCTTTTAAAGGAATGCTCAAGTCAGGGCTCGAAAATGACACGAGACGTGTTTAAAAAAATGTCACAGAGATAAGACCTGTAAGTTATTTTCAGTTCAACTCTTTTCTAACTTTGACTTACTTCCCTTCTTGACCCAGAGGGAAAAGGGCACTCTCCAGTGAAGGCCGTAACGCACTATTTTCCTTGTCTGAAATATCCCACTATAGGCAACGTTCCATATATCTACCACAGGTGTAAATGGGCGTCTGAACAACTGTACTGCTTCACAAAAAACATATAAAGTAGCCCACATCTGCAGAAATATCAGCTTACCCTAAAGCGTGTTTCATAGCTTTAAAGCCATGAATTCAGCTCCCCAGGAAACTGCCTGAAAACTCTGAATCTTCAGATATTTTATTTACCACGCTTACTACTAATAGGAGACTAGAATTCCCCTGAAAAATAATATAACTTGCGCAGCTTTATAAGAAAAAAATAAAAAATCAAGGGGTGGCAGAACCTCACATTCCATTACCGCTTTCTTTATTTGACATGGCTACCAACTGCTCTGATTATCTGGCAGCAACGCGCTGATTCACTTTCAAGAAGGAATAAAGTACATAGAATTAGACACCCAGAAAGATTAGCGCAAATTAAACACCAACAGCTGCTCCTGAAAGTCCATACCCTGAAGTTTCTGAACTTGTCAAAGGTATGATCCAGCAACATAAAATAAAGGGTAGCTTGGTCTTGCCAAGGAGAAAATTTTGATAGCAGAGCAGAAGTTTGCCAACTCTTTTTCGCTATGTCAAGGAGAAAAGCCTGTTCTCCGTGAAGGCAATTGCTACACCACACAAAAGCCATTACCAAAACTGTTCATAGGAGAGAGTTTAAACCTTAGAGTTTAAATCCACGACTTCATTCCTCGTGTCACAGATTACACATGTACTCATACAGGTGTGTACACTTGAAATGCAAGTCAAGACTTTCTCAAGACTTTCCTCTGCATTTTAAGTAAGTCACAGGCATTTTTAGACTTAAAATACCTTTGGAAATGATTTTGCTGTGTAGGAATAGAGAAAAAACTGAGTCATTTCATATAAATAGTCAAGTCTAAACAGAAGGCTTATTAAGGACTGCCTTTGAGACCCACATGCATCATTGCAGAAAGCAACCTACTTATCCCGTTCTTCACCAGGATTGTCTACAGTCTTTCTTCTCACCTTTATTCCAGTCTTTATGGACAGGGCCAGTGCAGAACAGACAACGAATGAGGATTCCCTCTCTGTTCTGTCTTTTCTTGGACCGGCGATGGAAATGAAACCAAAACTGTTAAGCAATTCTGTGGAAGGAGAGGCAACCGAACTCAGGAACTCTTCTTTCAAGTGTAATCTCAGAGGTGGGAGCTGAAAGTAGCTGTAGTGTTTCATCAGAAACAGCATCTCCAACCTCACATGAATGCTTGTTGTCTTAGAAAATTCGATTACCTGCTCATGCACTCATTCCTTCAGATTATTCTACACCTGTTGCCTACGCACATCCTGCTGCTTTAAAAATAACACACAGTTCCTCTTAAGTATTAATTTCAGTAGATTTTAGTACATATCAGTATTATTGCTCAACAAGACAAAAACCAATCCTTTTCAACTGAAATACTCAATTCCAACACCTACTCACTCTCAGTTGCTTATCTTTTCATTAACCATGTATTCAGTAGTGCAAATACAATCTATTTTCAATTCTGCTCCAAAACATCCAGTTATCTATCTCTTTGTGGTGTAAAAAAAGACAGAACTTGAGCAAAGAGAAGCCTATTGAGGTTTACCTTTCATGCTGGAACTTGTTTTCAAAGTAGGTAGGAATCACTGAAGCCAACTGCTCAAATGCAAATTAAAAGGCTATCATAAACACGTATGAACTAGCTCTCCATGATAGAAATACCTCAGAGGCAATTTAGATAAAATATCAGTCAGGTGGCGTAATGAAAGCGCAGCCTTCAAGAAATCTGCACTCTCACATATCTGTAACATTCTGCATACGATCCTGGGTAGCAACATCTTGGAAACAGGTCCCACTCTGCTTGGTCTGATTTTTGCTCTTTGCTGCCTTTTTTTTTTTTCCCCTCCAAGGATGAAAGTATTCAGGAGCTCTACACAGCAGAACCCATAAGAACAGTAAGCAAGAAACCCGTGCACATTTGCGAGCATAAAGCCAGTTCTAGACGCAGAGCATTCATATCCACATTCACATCAGCACTGAAAGATGAAGCATCAAAACCCTGTGACTCCACAGGTGCAGAGTCCTAACTGCTTTAAAGTCTGCAGCTAATGCACTGTGTAAAAAAAGAAAAAAAAAAGTGAAAATGACAATTAGACCAAAACACTTAAGTGAAAAATACAGCTAGGGTCATTCTCCCCCACCAAGAGGAAAGCAAAACATGGTGCTTTAACTGTAAAGATAATATAAGGGAACACGAGCAGACACATCAAGTCTGATAACATTGTTTAAGTTATGCTGTTCATATTAGTGCTGCTGCCTAGCCATATTTCCAAATGACAAAATTGGCTTCAGAATGTGGAAGCACGGCCAACTTGATTTGGCCCATCCTTATTTCATGCTCAGAGCAACAGCCGTCAAAACTAAAGCTGCAATACGCTCGGTGCAGAGGAGCGAGCGTGTGGATGACAACTAAAATTACATTCCTACCCTCCTGCAGTTCGGAATCGCAGTCACGCTGCACCCTGCAATCTCGGCCAAACGTACCCACTGGTGAGTGTGCCCCCAGCCAGCCCCTTTTACCAACCTCAGACCTACAACTTCCAGCAGCAGTACTTCCAGTACCACTAAGACCGTCCTCGTGCTACAGATTTTTTTCTTCCTTCAGCGTGACCGAGATGCCACCTTCCCTCAGATGACCTCCTAATGTTTCAGCAGGAGGTTAAGGTTTTGGGCAGTTACCAAGACAAATACAGTGCTCTGCAGCATAACCATCCACAGCGTATGAAACTTCGGTTTCTACATGAAAAACCATCTGAGAGCCAGTCCTGTGTTGCTGCTGCTCCTCCCTCTTTTTTCTGGGAAAACCAAACAAGGAAGAATACCTCACAACTTCTAAACCACCAACTTTCTAAGATACGACCGGGGGGGGGGGGGGGGTTTGCTGCTTCAGCTTCCTACTCCCTTAACGTCACAGCTCCGAACCTCTTCTCTTTTAGAAAAGCCTAAATCCATTTAAAACACCACCTTTGTTTATGCTACTTGGATTATTTTCATTTCTTTTCAGGCAAATTTGTGATGCACACTTCACAAGCCTCCATTTTAGAGACGTGAACTACAAATCTCAGTATATAAAAGCTCACTGGCAACCCATTTTCTTGCCTGTAACAAATGCTTGGCCTGGATGTTTCAGGTTGGTATTTATTACTAGCTACCTTCAAGTGGCATGTGAGAGGATAAGGATTTTTCCCAAATAAGCAGTAATAGAAATACTACTCCATTTATATATTGGAAGGTGAAAAACCTCTGAAGTTAAGGGAGGAAAAAAAGATACATTTCACAATTAATCAATTCACTATCTTCTACAGAAAATTAATTAAAGCTATGCTGCCTGGACCCAAACAGAAAAAAAATCACCTTTAGGACCACATCTGCACATGCAAGTTAGAGCTTGAAGAATGAGTGGCTAATTTCAGGCTGCGCAGGGGCTATTTCTGCCCTAAACAGCTGCTAAGGGCTGCACACACGCAGTCAGTTTATCGTGGATTACGCTGGGCAGCAGAAGAGTAAATAATGCGGGGGACGGGACACATGCCACAGATACTTTGGAATGCACAAAAGAACGCGATAGGGATACCCCATTGCTGCTTTACATCCTCCAAGGAACACAAACTCTGCCAACGTGCTAGCTCCCATGAAAACTTGCAAGCAAGCATTCCAGAGCAGTCCTAAAAATAATAGTACCACCTTCACACGGCGCACTGCGTGAACTGGTAGCAAGTGTTGGACGCGCTGGCTCTGCGGTTAACCAGCTCAATGTAGGGTGCTTGCTGTTTGCAAAATAAAGAAGTGGTTACTGTTAATCACAGCAAGCAAAATAGTCGCAAAAGTCCTCTGCCAGGTATCACAGCGATGTATTAGCTTATTTTAAAATAATATTTAATAGCTAGGTGATGCTAATTTTATACATGCATGCATATATACACCGTTGCACCATCTTAGCAAATTCTGCTAGCCTATGTTGACAGGGAAAATACAAAAAAGACAAAAATAAAGAGCCCTCTCCCCCCTGCAATTACATGTTCTTAACCAAAGCAGTTTGAAATGTCAGTCAAAGGTAATTCCTGAGAGGCCCCCCCACTCGCTGAGCTCCCTTCACTAATTAACAGATCATTAGGAGGAAAGAACCCCTAACTGTTCCCCCTCCGCACCACATACTGCCTTAATTACCTTTGTGAAGCTACCCGTTTGTCTTGCAGTCATTCTCTCCAAAATCCCAAGTGGATCGACTCAACAGGGAGAAGGGGAAAGAAAAAAAAAAAAAGTATTTTCATACACACATTTATGAAAACCCATAATCTTCATAACTGGCAAAGAATTGAGGGACTGAGCGTTTCCAGCAAGATTTAAGAGAGGGGATAGCAATAAACCATGGCAGAGACAGAAGTGACAGGGGACTAAAGGAACAAAAAGCTCCTGGGATTACAAATGGGGGTGCATCACTGCAACACTTTCCCTTTGTTAATTTTATCATCACTTCCTAGTCATGACAGCTGTGGGAAACAACAACACAGCCACAGCTGTTGATTTCTTTTTCAAGACCATTGGAACAGGCACCTACGCCTTGCCTTTCAAAGTGCTTCCTTGCAGAGCTCCTAATGAACAAGGTCTCTCCAGGTTTACGCCCAATTGCCACGTGAATCCACTTGGAGATGAAATGTAAGCTTCACTGCCAGTTGTCTTACAACAGAAGTTAGATTACTCTTCTTCTCCCCACTTCTCTTCACAAATGTTAAGAACAAAAAAGACCCCACAGCCCAAGCTGACATCTTCACAGACCTTTTGTTGGATGCACCTCGATAAAACACATTAAAACCAGGCAAGGACCACTGATGACACGCGAGACGAGAGACAAGGATTGCCAAGGAACCAGTTCATTTACTATATTCCATTTCCAGGGCTCTGCTTTCTACTTCAGGCTTGTGTTTCACGAACACCTTTTAGGATAAAAAGCTTCAGAGATAATAAAAATAACAAACAAGCAAAAAAACAGTCTCTCTCCCAGTGCCAGGGAGAGTATTTTCCTTTCCAAAGTGAAAGCAGCCAACCATATACTCGAAATCTCCACGTAAGTTAGCATATCCTTAATTTTGGTCCCAAAGTGAAGCAACCGAGAGACTCCAACACACAGAATATCCCAAGTTGGAAGGGACCCACAAGGATAATGAAGTCCAACTCCTGGCTTCGCACAGGACTACCAAAAAATTAAACCACATGTCTGAGAGCATTGTCCAAACACTTCATAATGTAGTAACCGACTTTTTCCATGAAATAAGCCTTCGGGAGCTCCAGCATTTCATTTCTTCATGCTGAGAAAGCTTTCAGCTATAACTCAGTAATGATCAGGACTCGTGGTAATTCCCATCTATCACCTGCAGGACACTCGGGTCTCGATAACAATTCAGTCCACTCCTGGAACACAGCTCTGAAAGGGAAATGGCCCCATGAGAGCCAGCTGATGCTCAAGGACAACCTCTTCAAAGCACAAAAACAATCCACTTCGCTTGCAGAAAAAGTCAGTAAGGTATGGCAGAAGATCTGCATGGGTTAACACGGAACTTGTGGATGAGTTCAGAAACGGAAAAATGAAGTACAGAGAAGGTAGAGGCAGGAAAAGGAATGCTTGGCAGGAGTAGAGAAACATTGCTTGAGCAGACAGGAGAAATTAGAAAAGCCCAAGCTCAGCTGGAATTGAAACTACAGGGGGATGTTAATGGTCAACAGGAGGTTTCTACAGGCAACAAAAGGAAGACTAAGAAAATTGTAGGTCTGCTGCTCAACAAGCAAGGAACCTAACGACAAAGGACCCCAAAAAAGACTTAGGAACTCAATGTCTTCTTCCCATCATTTTCTTCTGATGATGTCTGAGCCCCGTAGAATACTGTAGAAGGGAAGCATTACCCACATGAAGGTAAGATCAAGCTAGAAACAAACAAGTTGGACATGTACAGACACACAAAAGCAGATAGCATGCGTTTTCCTGGGTCCCCAGGAGAATTATGGAGGCAAGTTTTCCTCCCAGAAGCCGTGTCCATCCAGCAGAGATTCAGAAATAGCAAATCAATCTGACCAATTTGATTGTCTGATTGACTGTAAAGGAGTTGTTTGCCTCGACTTTAACAAGCTTCTGACACAGTCCCTCAAAGTATCCTTAGACCTAAACCGGTAATATATGAGCTGAATAAGTGAACTATGAAGTGAGTGACACAACAGCTGGGCTCACAGGGCTCTCCTCAAAGGTACCAGGTCCAAGTGGTCTCTGGTGGAGTCTCTGCAAGATCAGTATTGGGTGCAAAAATGTTTGTCTTTGTTCCACCATCCTGGCTGTCAGTAAAGTGCCCCCTCTGCAAATTTCCTGAGGATACCAAATTGGGGAACTGGCTGATATGCTAGAGGGGAGATCTGCCGCTCGGTGAGACCTCGGTCAGCTGGAGAAACAGCCTGACAGGAACCTCATGGAGTTCAACACGGGCAAAGTCCTGCATCTGGGGTGGACTAACCCCATACAGGCTGGGAGCCAACTGGATAGAAAACAGCTCTTCACCATCCCCCAGGGACAGAAAGGTGCTGGGGGGCAGGTTGCACAGGAGTCAGCAGCGTGCCTCTTGCAGCAAAGGCAGCCAACTGCATACCTCGTGGGCTGCGTTAGCAAAAGCAGAGCCGTCAGATCAAAGGAATTGATTCTTCCCTTATACTGGCCCTTGTGGGACCACATCTGAAGAATTCTGTCCAGGCTGGGGTTTGTCTCTACCAGACAGAGGTTAACGTGTGGGAGTGAAGTCCAGCACAAGGCTACCAAGATGAACAGTGACTGGAGAACAGGGCACATACAAAGAAAGGCTGAGATAATTGTACTTGTTCGGCCTTAAGAAGGAAAGGTGTAGCTGCTGCTATCAGCTACCCAGCTGCAGGTTACAGAGAAGGCAGAGACAGACTCAGAGATGCACAGGGACAGGACACAAGCTGCTGCTCCAAAGAGGTTCTTCAGATAGAATTTTCAACAATGTTTATAGGTGCTCAGAGGGATTCTAGAATCTCCATCCTTGGAGATATTCAGATCTCAACTGGAAAAGACCTTGAGCAACCTCACCTACAGTAGTCTTGCTTTGAGCAGGGAGTAGGACCAAAAGACCTTTAGAGGTTCCTTCCAACTGACACGATCAACAAGCTCCCAGCAGAAGCAATCAAAAACAAAAGTCTACAACTTGGCCCCAGCGGGTAAACGCAGTGAGACTCACCACTCCTCTATGGCTTTAGAGAGAAAGCTTTGACAAATTAATGTAGATGAAGAAATGAGGGGAGGGCAGAAACCCCAAACATTTACCGCAATGAAAAACAGATGATCAGATTTACTTTGCTTACCAGAAACCTCAAGCTGCACACATAATTCCTTGGAAACTCAAGGTACGCAGAGAGCACCCGCACGCACATAACTGCGTGTGATGTCCCATCTTCACTCGATTTTCTCTGCTTTCAATATTTCAGTCAGCGTGTGGTTTAAGATGCGTACCACTACATACTTCACATTTTGCTTAGTGCCAGTGCAAGCAACAAAACAAAGTTTGTGTTCCATCGCCTACGCAAATCTTGTGCAGATCTCGTGGCAGATCTTGTGGCTCGCTACAGGATTACAAGAGGTGTGCATGCACGTGTGTGAAGGAGCGTCCAGGTTTGGTTTAGCTGTATATGTGAAAAAACGATGGAACTCTTCTGCAATACATCTTGTCAGTTTTTGTAATCACCAGAGCGTAATTCAGCATGGCCAGGGTCCTACAACTGGTTTGCAGAAATGCAGCACCCTGACAACAGCATCTTCAAATGGAAGTGAAAAAATATTCCCAGTTACTGTTGAGTACAGCCACTGCTTTACAGAACAACTCTTAACAACGTAAAATTAAATACCTGAGAGTCAATAAATTGAAAAGTCAAAATTTCAAAAATCTGTTATGAGCTTTTTAAAAATTCTATGAGCAGTTGGCATCGCTATTTTGAAAAAGAAAGTCACATTTCTACCGACTGCTAGCATGTTTCTGATGAATGAAGATGCATCAGAGAGAAAGAAAGCACAAAGATAGAGCCCACACCAAGAAATTCTGCTCTCTGTTTCTTTCTTGATCCTATACAATGCGCCTGACCTCTTCTGTTTCTCGGGAGCTCTCTCCAGTTTAGAGCTTTGGAAGAAAACATTGCTTAGCCTTTGACATCAACACACTAAATTGCTTCTGCTCAAATTTCTAAACGTTCCACCTCCACATCACTGAGAGCTCACTCTTAAAAAAATATTTTAAAATATTGCTAATGCATCCAAAACCACTCCATTATTGAAGCATCCATTACTTGAAGATATCTCTAGACTGTCATGAAGAGCGTGTGAAGCAGCTCTGGTGCACGATTATAAGATTTATAACATATTTTTATATCTTCTTTTCATGCGAGACAACTCTCTCCCTTCAAGCAAACTACATTCAATAGACTCACATAATAAAGTTTACACACAGAAAAAAAGCAAAGGAGTCACATAGAATGTCTGCAAACTATTCAAGTGAGGTTTACGGAAGAGCCTGCAAGGTAAACAATTGTTCCTCCTGAATAGCAGCATATCATCCTCAGAGACATTCAAGAAGAGCTAGGTTTGATTAAAACAAAGGAGAGGACTACTGCGCAGCAATAGGAATAAGCGGTATACTGTTTTCCCAAGGAAGTGGCACGAGGACCAGTGTCTTGCTTAAGAAAGCTGGCCTGCCAAAAAACGAAAGCAAAGCAGAGAGTAAGGATATCAAAAGAAAACAAAGATAAGGAGCATCACCTGCCAGCGACAGGATCTTTGACGTTATACTGTCAATAACTCATTTCTACATTTTCCAACACTGCCTTGGTGCGCTGTTTGAAGAATCATTTCAGGTTTCAGGAGCAATAAGCTTCCCCTACCCACCCGCCCCCCTCCAAATTCCCAGGGACGGTTCCTCAGTTAACAACTAATTTACTCTTCAGAGGGCATGACAGATGATAGACAACTCAAAACTCTCGTGCTATTTTTGCAGGGAACCCTTTTCATTATATAAAAGCTCAGTGGCCTAAAATTTGCCTCCAATTATAGTCTTTGACTAATGTTCAAATTCAGAATATTTTGAGCAGGATTCCTATAAATACACAAAGAGAGGCAAGTGCACAGAAATATGCTCTACACACTGCAAAACTGTACAGAGTTCAGTTTCTCTTTGATAGAGCAAGTAGCAAACTGCCTGTTTAACAGTAAGATAAGACATCATTTTATTTAATTTTCATTTTTGCTACTGGGGTACTTGATGTCATGCTAACAAGACAAAAAGCAACAGCAGTCAAACAAGAAACAAAAATATTATCCCATAGCATTTTTTTTTCAATTAAAGTTTTAATAGAAGACTGCAAGGTCATTGTCTTCTTCTGAGTTCCTCTTCTAAGTTCCTGCTCCTAGCGGCTGCAACTGCACTGCTATGTAGGCAGCATTTGGAAAGCTCAACTAAAAATATGAAAATTATAGCGTAAGACCAACCGTAACACTAGGTATTACCTGGCAATACTAAACCACATCAGCTCACGGGGAAGAGCATACAAACAGGCAGCGGTGCTACTCAGAAGATGCTCCGACTTTATACAACCTCAGAGCATCTGGGGCCAAGTATGTTCTTCCAATGGTGTTGCAAAACACGTTAAGTAGGTGTTCTTGGTTTGTCTGGGACCCCTTTCTGAACAAGCCACAAAGAAAGGCATAGCAGTAGAGGTCTGAAACCTGATAAACCTCCACAGATTGAAGGGCAAGAAGAGGGAAATCCTTTTACAGTTGCCCGAGGGGAAAAAATAATTAAAAAAAAATGCAAAGAACTTCCCCCTTCCCTTTCCTCGCTATCAGTTGGTGGTTTCCTCTGTTCACGTCTATTCCCCAGGGACACCGCCCGCACGAGCCTCCCAGCGGCTTACTGAGCAACGTGACAAGTACCTGCCGTGCACGTGCAGCAGAGGCATGTGCGGTGGGGTGTCCTGTTCTACAATTTTCGTCATGCACCTGCAGGTGGAGGCAAACACAGAGCGAGATTGGGCAGAGCAAAGCCAAAGAACCACGCCTTGCCTTACAGAAGGATGGGATGAGGCACAGCGTTTATTCTGCTGTCTTGCATTCATCAGACCTGTCCTGCCTAGCATCAAGCCATATACCAAATGGCAGAAACATCATTCAGCTACGAGCAAGAAGCGATGTTACTCATTCCAGTCTTGCCGTCAGCTGGACACCACCCTCCACTGTGCCCTGCCTGCCCTTCCCCTCAGCTCCAGTGTCACAGAAGCAGGGTTTGTGCCAGCCTGTGCTGCCCTGTCCTCTCCCCAGCCACTGCTCGTCTCACAGCAGCTCTGATCCAGTACAATGCTAGCATGAGACTGAAAAGTTGCAAGGGAAAAGGACTCTGTTGGGACTGGTGGGTATCCCTGTGCTGCAATCTAACCTCCAGCGGGATCACGAAGTGTATTAGGAAATACAAGGAGGGAGACCCAAAGCCCTCTGAAATTTTAGTGATCTCCTGCTGTCAAATGTTTTCAGACACAATAATTTCTTTTCATATTGAGATCGTACCTTTTTCTTTCACAGCATTTCAACCCTCCACATCTTTTATATAGTTTTCTGCGCTTTCATTACGAAACAGTATTTCCTTCTCCCAGCCTACTCTCCTCCAGTTAAGCACAGCCCTCCCTTCCCTCCCCCTCAGGGAAGGCAGTGTCCTCCTCCCACCCCTGAAGAACTCCTGTTATACTTTCACAACACACAAAAGCAGTAACAATAAACCACACTCTTTTTCCTGGTCGCCAACTGCTGTGCTAATATACTATGTTGATTCTTCTCCTTGCCTTCACTTCCCCTCTTTAGAGATTAGATTTCATCACCTTCTAGCGCATATCTGCTTTGAACATTCGGAAGCATAAAGCCAAGGCAGGGAGGCTCATTATGTACCAGGGCAAAAGCTCATCCATAACAACACTTTCGGTGTGCAGAGCTCTGGAAACAAAGGCAATATGTATGAAAAATAAAGGGCAACTTCTTTCCCTCAGAGGTAGGCTGTACAGAACAAGAAATATGCTTATCCAGAAGTTTGGAAGCTTAATTATTTTTAAACTTCATTGCTATTACTAAACGAGTCCAGCTTAGTAAGCTGTTTTCACGGCTGTATATCATTGCTCTCTGTTTTAGGAACCACTGATGTAACACTAATAAGCTCGCATCCACAAAATACACCAACTGCCACGCTCGAGGAGGCTCTGCTAGCTGGCACATCCTTTGGACGCAGAGCAGAGGGCTCTCTCAAACCTCACCATACAAAACCACAGTCATGTTGTGGGTCGTAAGTATTCATAGCTGTTGGTAAGGCAAAAAAAAAGTTACCAGAACTTGGAAGTCAATCTGATACACACTACCAGGTTCCCTAAATGCCACAAGAAAACAAGCATGGTACTCCGCAAACGAGTTTCTCAGCTAGCTGAAAGAACAAGGATCCTCTCACATTCCCAGCCTGCTCAGGACAACTTTCACAGAACTCTTTAACAAACCTACTGAAAGGAGTGATTCATTGTCTTGATTCAAGGATGTAACCAGGCACCTTACAACACAGGGGCATGGCTGATGTGACGCTGAAGAATTACACAGGTAGCATTGCACATGAATATCTTAAAAAACAACTCTGATCTGTTTTCTTTTTCAAGTTTTATGTATATAGATCTTTTAAATCTCATTAGAAGTAGGTTCGGATAATCAATACGCAGAGAAACAGCAACTAAAATACAGGGAAGTTTCAGATCTTAGCCGCGATCTATTTCTTAAGTTGACGTGCACATAACCTAACTGACACATATTAAATTTGCATAGATCCACTGTACCATGAAGAAAGAAAAACGCTTTCATTAATTCCTGTCCAATTTTTCAAACTTGTACTTGCCCATTTAAATGTCAGTTTAAAAACAGTACACGCTTCTTGGTTTTGCTTGCTGTTCTTAATACAATGGTTAAAATATTGATTTTAGAACAAGAGTAATGTTGCTCACGTGCTAACGCACAGATATAACCTGAAAATACGAGGTTCATCACTGTAGTCTCTCATACAGTGAGCTAATACACTATAAATAGCCATCTATATATAAACACCCCAAATGTGTTTTTTCAAGCCATACCAATCACGTATACTTACTCAGCGTGAAACTACAGCAAGCTCTTAATATTTTAACCAAAGCTTATCCAGGTAGCAGTGCATGCTTCAAAGGGATAACGAGCTCTGGTCCCGCTCATTAAGAGCTTGTCTTCATGTTTCTAGCCATTCATTCGTTAGTAGATATATTAATGGATATTTCCCTTTGGATCCCCAAGGCTCTACCTATCTTTACCTCCAATTATTCCTTGATTTTTTTCTGGCTAATATTACTATTTTGTTCAAAATAGATTGATTAAATACGGTGGTGTCTAAGACCAAATCTCCTTAAACTCATTCACGCACGTCCCCTTCAGCTCCACGAGTCGCTCATGGTGCGGAAGGCGCAGGATGTGGCCCAGCACAGCCCTGGCAGCGCAGGAACCGGTAGGTCGGCCTGTTTTAAAAGATAAGGCGGCCACCTTATCTCCGCAGAAGGCGTGCAGTAATGATCGTGTGCGTGTGTGTGTGTGCAAATCTGGTTGGTTGCGCGCCTAACGCTAAAAAAAAAAAAAAAAAAAAAAAAAAGGAAAAAAAAAAGGGGGGTCGGAAAGAAGCCACAAGCTGACAACTGCAGGCAAATTCCCCCAGGAACTTTCCCCAGCTCCAGCCCCCGAGCCCGGGGGGGGCTGCGGGACCCCGGGCGTGTCGGGGCCCTCCCGGAGCTGAGAGATTTGAGGCTCCCCTGGGGGGGGGGGGGGGAGCCCGGCCCGGCCCCGGTTGGGGGAAAGGGGAAGCGGCGCCAGCGCCTTCCCCTCGGCCAGGCCCGGGCCCTGCCCGCCCCGGGGCCGCAGCCTATGGGCCGGGCCCCCGCCGCCGGCCTCCACCGGGCCGGGCCGTGCCGGGCCTCTCCCTCCTTCCCTCCCCGCTCCCTCCCAGCAGGTGCCGCCCGGGGGGGGGTGGGGGGGGGGTGGTAAAACGGGGAGAAGGGGGTCGGGGAGGAGCCGTCGCCTCACCATGAGGAGGACGAGGCGGCCGGGCTGAGGCGGCGGCAGGAAGATGGCGGCTCTCATGGTAGACGAGGCGGCCGGCGGGGCGAGCGGCGGCGGCTCCCTCGCGCTCGGCGGCCGCGGCGGCTCCGCACTTCCCCCGTCGCCAGGAAACGCCCGCGGCCGGCCCAGCGCCGGGGCCGCCGCCCGCCTCCGCCACTCGCTTCCGGCGGGCTGGCGCGGGGCGTCACGGGAAATGTAGTTCCGGGGTGGGAGGGGGAGGAGGCGGCGGCGGCGGCGAGGTGAGTAGCGGGGCGCTGCGGCTGCGGGGACCGCGCGTGGGGCTCCCCGCGGGGGGTCGGCCCGCTGCGCTGTTTGCGTAGCGGGCGGGCGGACGTTACGGCTGTTGCGGAGCGGGCCGGGCCCCGGCTGCGTGGCGGGCGGGTGGGGGGACGGGGTGGGGGCGGTCGCGTCGGGCGGCCCTGGTGGGGTGGGATGAGGGATTTGGGGTGCCTCGCTTCGTCCCCGCTTAGGAAGCCTATTTGTGCTCCGAGCTGGGCTGTGAGGGGATGGGCGGGGGCTTGTGGAGCTCCCGCTGCATCACAGTGTGGAAGTTGGACCCCTTCACGCCCCGACAGGCGTTATGTCACTGAGCGAGTTACACCTAAAGTTCACCCTCGCCCAGTAAAACTCCAGGTTTTGCGCGCAGGGCTTTCTCAAACAGCTCGTGGAAAGCTGCGCTTGGCGTGCTTCGCATCGCCAGCATGTACACAAGCGTACGAGGAAGTGTGAGGAGGGAAACAGCGCAGCGCCATATAAAAGTCCTCGTGTCACATTATTGCAAGTCAGGCCCCGTTTGGCCTCAAGGAAAAGTTTGGCTCAGTCTCTCTGTGACCCTGCAAAAATCACTTAGCCCCTCAGTTTCGTGGTGTGAGAACACCTATATATATGTGTGTGTGTGTATACAATATATGCATATATATATGTACGTATATATACACACACATATTTCATAGAATTATAGAATGGCCTGAGTTGAAAAGGATCTTAAAGATCGTCTAGTTTCAACCCCCCTGCTCTGGGCAGGGTTGCCAGCCACTAGAGCAGGCTACCCAGAGCCCCATCCAGCCTGGCCTTGAATGCCTCCATGGATGGGGCATCCACAACAATTTTAACAACCCTGTGTTTTGCTGAACAGAAAAATGCTGTCACCCCGATTATCTGTGTAACACAACATGCTATGAGCATAGTTTGGTGTGAAATTTTACATAACTTGAAGACCTCTTGCTGTCCCTGCATTTCAGATGTCTTGATACAGCTAACGTTTCCGTACATGTTAGCTGAAAAAAGAGAAAGTGAATGATATTCTTGATTCCACTAATATAGTGTATGTTACGAATAATGCCAATTATATAACTTTTTATAAACAGATCATGTAGTTATTTCCTGATTTTTTTTTTAATTGTTGTTTTTCATCCTGTGCAAATAAGCACCTCATTTTGCTGTTAATGAGGATCTTTATCAAACCAGATATCTTCACCTGATATATTCCATATACCGATTCATTTGCTTGCCATATACATGAGAGGAATATTTAAGGAAAGTTATGTATTTTCCTTTTATAGTTCCTCTTAATATTTCAGAATTTCTCTGATCCAGAATCAGAGGTCTGGATCAGAGACCTAATTTAAATTAGGTCTTTAAATGCAGTGATGTTACTGTACTGAGAATTACTGTAGAGGCATTTGGGTGCTTCTCTTACCTGTAGGATTATCGATGCTTTATATGGATGTGACTCTTCTTGTTTTCATCTGGAAATGATGAATATTTTTATTAATTCTCCTCAGTATGCAGGCAGTTTAATATTGCTTATTTGTAACTGGAATGCCTCTGGTGCTTTAATAAGATCTCCAATACTTGCTGAATTTTACACTGCTACCCCCTGGATATTTTATTTTGTAGTTCATTTATTCATTTCTGTTCCTAACTTGTTTGGGGTGACTTTTTAAGGACTGTCAGCAGTGTGGATTTTTTTAAATAAAATTCATGCTGATCAAACTGTATGGTTAACATCAGGAGAGTTGGGCTAGGCTAGGCAAAATGCAAGTTTTTTCATAATTGTTACTTCTCGTCATAACCTTTCCAACCTTTCCTCATAACTGCTACTTTCTGTTATAACCTTTCCAAAATAAAGGCACAGCAGATATGGCAGTAAAAATGCTAACAGAGCTTTGCTGACGTGTTCCAGCTCCCGTTACTGCCAGTTGTACACTGATGTAGACCTTAGCTTGGAAGCTAGGTCATGCTTCACTTCAGGAATTAGTCCATGTTTTGTGCTTCCCAGTATGTTACAACTATTGTAGTCATCCCCCTAATACAATAAAAACAGAAAGGTGTTGTTAGAGTCTTGTTATTAAGTTCATCCAGTGACGAGACACAAAGGTGATTCAGGGACTGGAGCACCACCCCTGTGAGAGACTGAGAGAGCTGGGACTGTTCAGCCTGGAGAAGAGGAGGCTCTGGGGAGATCTTATCAATGTCTATAAGTACAAAAAGGGAGGGTGCGATGAAGACAGAGCCAGGCTCCCGTCCGTGATGCCCAGTGCCAGGAGCAGAGGCAGTGGGCACAAAATGGAACACAGGAGGTTCTGTCTGACCATCAGGGAGCACCTCTGTGCTGTGCGGGTGACAGAGCACTGCCACAGGCTGCCCAGAGAGGCTGCGGGGTCTCCTCCCTGGAGATCTCCAGAAGCCGCCTGGACGTGGCCCTGGGCACCCTGCTCTGGGTGTCCCTGCTGGAGCAGGGCTGGGACCAGGTGGCCTCCAGAGGGCCCTGCCAGCCTCAGCCATGCTGAGATTCCTATTTAGGATTTCTTTTGCTTGGTTCCATTTGACAACGTAGAAGACTGAAATGTGTTAGAACCAGATGATGCTTGTCCGCAGCATTCCTTTAGTGCTTGAGGAAAACATGTGGTTCTTTACTCTGTTGAATATGCCAGGTAATAAAGCTTTTTGAGGGCACTCAGAATTGGCAGTACAAGAGGTAGAAGCAGTATTCTTCACTTGTTTGAGAAAATTGTCCAGAGTATTCAGATTCAGTAAGCAGGCAAGTCATGAGGAGATACCTTCCAACCACGTATCTCCAGACCAGCTGGAATGAAAGCAGAAGAGAAAATCTGCAGGTAAAATAAGTTTGGGGATAACTTTGGGGAATAAGGCTACTAACTCAAAATTCCAACAAGTGTGCAATTCCAGTGGTGCATGTAGGTCCACTTAATAACATAGAGACTACTGATGTATTCTCAGTGTCCAGGGGAAGCTTTTGGGGAAAAAAGGTGGAGACAAGTGAAATACAAGCTGTAGTCTCATACGCCAACTGCATGTTAAGTTACATAGCACAGGATCCATCTCTGCAGCCTTCTTCCTTCTTTCCTCCTGTTGGGATCACAGCTGAGTATTGTTGTGTTTCTTTCATATAGCAGGCAAATGTATATAGCTGTAGGAATTATCACTGGGGAGACGATGGAGGTGCTGCAGCTGTATAACTGACACTGTTTCATGTTGTCCCACTTGGTTGGTTCAGATTTGCCTAAATCAGAAATGCCTCACCTACTTTTGTCCAATGTAATGTAAGGAAGGTAACAGAAAGCAAAAGCCATACTACTGTGCTGGGAGGAAAAGTTTTGCTTGGAATGAAGTGTATAAATTGCGTGTCCTCAAAAGGCAAAGAGCAGATTTATTGAGGCACTAGAAATGTTTGAAGAAATGTTATCTTTAAAATGAGAACGGTCATGCATTGGGCCTTAAAGTATGTTTGGGCTTGTTTGGGTTTATGTAAGCTCTGTCCTCCCTGCATTGTCGTATGTGCATCTGCACTTTTATTGACTTTCTTAAGCACCAAGTCAAGCGGAGCTTTTCTGTCATTTGTTGTGGTGTTTTATGACACTTTGTCCTTCTTCCATGGCCTTAAAGCTGGAAATGTTCTTAACCTCCTGTCACATTAGACTCCCTTCTGTTGTCTGCTCCTAGAAGTTAATAAAGCCACAAATCCATCAGTGACTTTGTTTATGAGAAAGAACGTAGAATCACAGAATGGTTTGGGTTGGAAGGGACCTTAAAGCCCACCCAGTTCCAACCACCTGCCATGGGCAGGGACACCTCCCACCAGACCAGGCTGCCCAAAGCCCCATCCAGCCTGGCCTTGAGCACCTCCAGGGATGGGGCATCCACAGCTTCTCTGGGCAGCCTGTGCCAGTGCCTCACCACCCTCTGAGTGATCACCTAGTTATGTGGTAAAGTAAGCATGCAAAAAATGTTTGATGTTTTTTCTGAAATGTAGAGAGGTTCACTGGAAAGGAAGGAAGCATTCATGACTTCAAGAGATACCAAATGTTGTCACATTCTGGTGAGGTTTGCAGTGGAAGAGGAGAGCTGCGGGACAGGAGCACATTGTTGCATAGGTTTCAGATGACCAGAAATGGATCCAGAACTATTCATGAGGAAAAATACTTACCCAAAGTTATAAGGAGCTCTTCCTCACGCAAATAACTATTGCACTCTCGCAGCCGGTCACTTCAGACAGGTACAAATGCCAGGCATGCTTGGTGTTGGCAAGTTGATTGTTGGGTAAGCGACTAGGGTGATTCCTGAAATCATTTTATAGGGGTGCCTGCAACAAAAGTTAGGTTTGGGGATATATATATATATATATATTATATAATTTTTTAAATGAAAGTCTGGGGAGCCATTGGTAGAATGCATGTTTCTGTAATGCATGTTCTTTAAGTGAGATCATTAGGCAATACCACATTTACAGCCTGGTTCTGGAGTCACTAACAGGAAGCAGAGGTGGATTAGTGAATACAGACAAGGGAGCACTGAGGAGTTCTAGTGTGTGTATGCAGGCAGACCAGGGTCTCGTGCTTCTCTAGTCACACCACTGCTAGTTTTTGTGGGTGGAGGGGTTGGAAGGTAAGGCATTTTATTTCTTATGAATGATGAACTTCATGTTGTGGCTCACGATTTTTTGAGGTGAAAATTTCCCAGAATTCTGTAGACAGCGATGACTGTGGTAAGATTCAAAGGTAGAAGTTCAGCTGTTTGATAATTTTGGAGAAAATCAACAAGTTTTCGAGCATTCTGAAATACAGTGCAGACCTGAGCTGATCATTATCTTGAAGCACTGGTGGTTCAGTGAAGATAGCAATTCTGGTTCAAAAGAGACTAGGAAGGCAAGTGTATTAAACATGATTTAGGAAAGAAATAGAGAAGAAAGAAGAGAATGCCATCCTACCATTGTAAATCCATTTTTTTTCTACATCTTGAATACCTAGTGGAGTTTGCTTTACATCTCAAGGGGAGTGGATATAACAGAACCATAAAAAGGTCCAAATAAAATGGTCACACATACAGAAAAGCTTCTGCTCGGGGAAGACCTAAATAAAGTACAACTCCTTCAGCTAAAGGAAGATACGGTTGTGGAAGATATACTACAGACATGTAAAATAATTACCAGCAGATAAGAACTGTTTGTTTACTTTCCCTTCCAGTACACGGGGTAAGGGTCTTCAAATGCCAAGAGCCAGCTCAAGATAGATGAAGGACAGCAGTTCATCGACACAGGGCTTGGTTGTGCTGCAGAACTCCTTTCCAGTGGGTGCTCAAGCTTTACATAAGCTTAAGAGGAGACTAGGCAAGTTTATAGAAGAGACATTCGTTGAAGAAAATTAACAGAATTTGCTGAGTTCTAAATACACAAAAATCAAGTCCACTTCAGGAAGTGATTTAGCTAGAGATAATTATAGGTTGGGAGAAGATTTAGAAAGGATGAAATCATACATATATTAACCCTGTTTTTTGGCATTGGCCAGTTTGAGACAAGATTTAGGACCAGGCTTTTGATCTCATTCATTGTGGCTTTTCTTACACATATTTTTCTGCTTCTGTTCAGGCTTGAAGAAGGCTTAGGATCTAGAAAGCTGGTCTGATTGCTTTAGTTGTACCGCTTGGTCAAATAAAAGATACTACTTCTGGTTATAAACCTTGTCGTGCATATGTTCACAGGCTGTTATGGCAGACGGCCACCAGATAGCAAGTACTGGACTATATCAAGTCGATACCTGATAACAAAGTTCACTGATTATTGAACTGAGGCGTGCATGTCAGCACTCTGAAGAAGGGTCTGTTGAATTTGTAGATAAGCACTATCCTATTTGCAGACTTTTGCAAAGCTTATTGACTGAAATTTATGTTGAAGGCAACAAAACTGTAATTTATATATAGCCTCAATATAGACTTTTTCTGTTTGAATCTTGACATGGGGTAGATTTAATCCATGAAATATAAATGTGTTCTATCCTGTCTTTTTAATGGGATGGTTTATTTTCTTTAGCATTGTTTGAGTCATTTTAGCATTATATCAATTCAGTTGTATTTCTTTCTTTTTCCTAGAATTGAATTCTTACAAAAAAAATGCTGGTGGTGCAGATCTGACCTATGACAATACCTTGAAAGAGTATGAATATTTCAGCAAACTGCCTCTTCAGTGGTTCCTCATTAGCATCTGAAGTGCATGCCGCTGCTGTTAATGGAGATAAGAGTACCCTCCAAAAGCTAATAGCAGGTAAATGTTTTCATTGTAGGTGCATTTTGATGACTGCTTCAAGACTGAGGCTTTTGGGTTTGGCTTATTGCTCTGATCCTTAAGATACGTTTTTGTTTCTTGATTATATGTATTTCTAGAATAAATGTAGTATTGAAAATAAGACTGATTTTTCTGACCATTTATTATTAACTGTTGCCTTTGATTGGTACTTCCAAGTGAAATAAAATAGAAAATTGGTAAGTGATACACCCAGAAGATTTATTCAGGACTCCTATTTCAGGGAATTTAAAATTCTGGAGAAGTGCTCTGGGCTGAAATATTTTGGCTGCATATCGTTATTTTTTTTAGAATTATTGATTTTTTTTTGTAAAATTTGATAAACTTGTTTTTCCAGTTGATTTGTATAGTTAACCGAGTCTTGTCGCTGCTTAGAATCGTGGGACGAAATAAGCCCTGTTTGTTCCTTCGATGCTCATACACTAATGTTTCTTGAGAGAAATTAAAGTGAAGGAAAGAGTCTAGCCCTATGGAAGCTGAAGTTTAAAAATTCCCATCCATTAAAAAGCCCAAGATTTCACCTTCCCTCTCTGTCCAGGAGCTGGTAGGTCATTCCAGGTTAGTAGTTTTCAAAAGCAGTGTATGTTCTGAGTTCCAAAAACAATCTTAGACACATTTGGAAGGCTGCCCTGATGAAGATTATGGTTTTCGGCATTTCTGATTAAATACAATTCCAGCCGATACTGTGAAAGTTTTGTTTGTTCAGCCTATATGAAAATTCCCTTCCTGAAGCTTGGTGAGGGTGAATGACTGTGAAATAATAATAGTAAAAAAACTTACTCTATATTTATGCCATTAACTGTCAGTTTTAATGGCTATAATGGACTTGATGGTAATCACCTTAAACCAACAAACCAATGTTTGTGGAAAATTTTATAAACAACAGCTGGGCAGTCGATATGCAGATGCTTCTAGAAATATGTGGGATGCAACTACTTTAAATCCACGTTTTTAGAAGTTCTCTGCCTGCACATGGAGGGGAGAAGGTCTGAGCTTTAAAATCCTGGCTAACAGTCAGAAGTGACAAGAAAGTTTTTGCTGACTTCAGTGTGTTTTTATTAATCTCACAGCCAAGTGACATATTTTGAAAACATAGAGGAAGAAGTACTTTTGTATTGCTGGTATACATTGTCAAATATACTGCAAAACAGACATTAGAACCAGATATGAAAATCACTCTACTTCTAAAGATGATCATGCAGCAACAAAATAAAAATGCTGTGTGTTATTTGTACATGGGAGAAAAAATACGTGATCCTTGCAGTCTTTGCTCTAATGGCAGAATTTGGCTCTCGCGCTTTGTTATGTCTTGACAGGATATGACACAGACTTTTCTTGTCCTGTCTGGGCAAAAGCAAGAAGTATTGCCTAGCAGAAGAAGAATGCATCAGAGTAATATTTTTAGCTGTTTACCAGGCACTGTTGAAAGTATAACTCAGTGCCAGAAGTAAATTGAGCAATTGGCTTTATTCACTGAACTCGATGACTGCACTTAGCAGCATCATATAATTCAGGACAGTACATCAGTGTCGTGTGCATGTGCTGGATTGCTTAACAACATGATGCTAACACAGCTTGCCTTTACGTCGGATTATGCTGATAGCAGTGTATCCAGTAAGAAGAAGTCTCTCTTTCACCTTCTTTTAGGGAGGGAATAGGTTCATTATTTTTGTCTGAGTTTTCCTTTTTTGGCTGCTGACATAGGAGGGGCATAGAATTTGGTTAAACTCTCTCTTAGGAAAATAGCAGCCTCTCTCCTCTGTTTGATAGTTACTTCTTTTCCCACCTGCTGCAGCTTGATGAGGCGTGTGTGACTGTATACAAACATATACACTGTGTTTTCCTATCATTCATAAATATGGACACATATGTAATCTGTCCCCCTCACCAGTAAGGTGTAATTTTAAAGTAGCAGGTGTTTGAAATAATACAGTGCGCCTTAGATACTATGTTCTTTTTGACATCCTGTACCAGTTAATGAGCATAAATAGACAAAAACAAAAGGTTAGAAAGGTTAGAAGAAAAGAGAAAGGGATTTTGGAACAAACTGTCCCTTTATGCTAACCAGTACTGATGCAGGAGTGTTTAAACAGCTTATAGGTTAAATACCATAAAGCACAGTATACGCCAAGTATTTATTGCATAATCCATATGCTGAGTCTTTGCATTAAGTGAGTTGACAAGTACTGTATGACATTGTTCTGGAATTGTATGATCTAAGGCTTTGGGGAATACTGACAGTATTTTCAGTTTTTTTTGTTTTGTTTTGTTTTACAACACTGAACATGTCTTTAATTAACATTGCCTGCAGTGTTACAACCCATCTGTATGATTTTAATCTTAGACAAAAAGGGAGCAAAAGTTAGTTTTGTGTTTGGAGGGTCGTTTTGCATTTAACACTTTTATGTAGAGTTCAGGGAAGATGCATCTAATTCTTTAATTGTTCATAAGAACACAGGAATATGTGTAATAGGCATTTATACTCAAATGTCCATTCAGTCCACCTACTCATTCTACAACCATTATTATGTACCACTCCGATACAAGTGTTTTTTAAATATCTGATACGATGCTTTATTTTAAATGTTAATTATACATTCTCAGTTGCAACTATGCAGTTCCATGCTTTCGTTTGATTCTTCTCTCTGCTTCTCTTCCATATTCTGCAGTGGGGGAGCTTGAATAAACCTCAAGTCAGGTATTACAAAAGGCAAGATTCCCACAGGATACAGGAGATGATCTGTCTTTTAAAAACAAAACAGAATTCATGTCCTCCTCCTATCCTCTCTTACTCCTGCTATGGTATGAAGAACACACAGAGATGTTAGTGTCTGATGTGACTGCATAGCCTGTGAGGAAGCAGTGAGGTCTGAATGTGGGAGTTAAATTTCAGAACTGGGTTGCTCAATCCCATGGTGTTCCTGACCTCTGTTGGCAACCAGATTGTGAAATGCGTAATATGGGCGGGGTGGGGTGAAGGTGTTGATCATGAAGAGGGAGGGATGAAACAAACTTCATTAGGCAGGCATGTGAAAGAGAATTTAATTTTGACACAGCACATTTTAATTACACGAACGTGTAAATATTTAGAAGGTTGTCTGTGCTTTTTGTGCTAAGCCCCCTTAGCACCTGCAGGTAATAGAGTAGCTCCTGATCCTTGTCCTATCTCTTACCCTGAGCACAGAGAGGTCCCTTCAGTGAAAAACCCAGAGGACTCTCACCATTCTAAGGGCCCTATAGAGGCTTGCAAGCAAAGAAAATAATAAAAAAAAAACCTGTTGCTAGCTGAAAATAGTTTGTTTACCTTAAAAAAGCAGTCAAATCACTGGCATCAAGTTTTTAAAGTCTTGCTCATTTTTTACTCAGGCTGTATGCAGTCATGGAAACCCTTTGTCATCAGCTACGTCACCGTTTGGGAGCTGGAGGGGAAAACAGATGTCTGTTGCTCCATTTGAGCAGGGCTGTACTTGAGCTTTAGGCCATTTTTGCTACTCCTATCTTCACCCATTTCTTTTAGTCTCTACATTCTGTATATCCTCTAACATTATGTAACAGAAAGGCAACTTGGAATTGGAGATTTAACTGCTGAGTTAAGAACAAGTGTCGTGTGAGCATAAGCCACGTACATGTGTCTGATCGAGAGAAATGCAAGTTTTCATATTTCTTCTTAAAAATGTACCTGATTGTGCAAGTCCCATCAACTTCAGTATATTTAAGACATTGAGGCTCTGTTAACACTGAGCAGTGGAATATAGTGATGTCTAAACTGTCAGACTGAACTACTAATACTGGAAGAACTATACTTCATTAGCTAGAGGAACTGGCATGTTTGTTGGGATCAGTGCCATGCTAGGTTATGATTTGGAACTCATTTTGTGTACGTTGCTGCACAGGGCTGCGCGGCTGTTCATAACTGGCTTTGATTTTTCTGTAGTATTCTTTGTAAAATAGCAAAGGTATAAATTTGTAAAAAAGCATTTATTGTTAGCTAAAATATTGAGATGTAAGACATCAACAGCTTCACAATATATAAATCTTAAAATACTGTTTGTTTGTTTGTTTGTTTGTTTTCTAGTAGAGGAAAGAATTACCTTGAAATTGTAACTGTGCAATGAAATTGTAATACTTTGGAATGAAAGCCTAGCAAAAATCTTTACAAGTTAAGGAAGATAAAAAAAAAAAAAAAAGAAAAAAAAGTTGTATTCCCTTGTTTAACTCATGTTACATGTTGAATTATTTTCCTAATGAACATGATATTAATTAAAAAAGTGATATTCCTTTCTGTGTACTGCTTTCTAATGCGCTTAGTAAAGAGCACAACATTTCAAGCAGAATTAAGGAATTATGGGCTTCAGAAATGAAATTGAGGTAACACTTAAATGAATATTTAAATACAAGTGCTTTTTTTCTCAAAGTTTTGGTTAAAAATCAGAATTTAAAGACAGTATCAACTATGTATGTAGTATTAGTAAAATTACATTGCCTATTTATTTTTTGATGTCAAAATGTAGTTATATATAATAGAACATAAATAATAATCAAAGACCTTTCAATTTAGCTTTTAACTCACCTTTAGAAACATTAGAAACTACATTTTTGAAAGTCTTAAAATCACTTTTAAATATGCTACCATAAAAATAAACTTTTTAAATGTCTTCTGTTTTGATGTAAAGAAGAGTAATGGGTAAGGTATAAGCAATACTTTATCTTCTCCATTCTAAACAAAGTTCAGACCAACTTCTTATGTAACTTTTATACTTGGCCCAACTGGAAAAAAATGTCTGTATAAGTTTACATATAAAACTTTCCATTATTTGGCTTATTATTATTATTTTTTTTTCATTTGGAAGAAAAACATACTTTGGTCATTTGTTTACTCAAAATCCAAGACTCAGCTGTTACGTTTATTATGAGAAAGTTTCTAAAGGAGAAGAAAAAAAAAAGAGGAAAGCTGTCAAGGGTACGTGCAGTTTCCAATGGCTTATCTACAGAAGGTGGAATCATAGCTATTCTGTATCCTCACTGAGGTAATAATACAGTAGGAAAAGATAGCATCCTATTCAAGCAGGTTGAAGTTGCATAGGAATACAAAACAAATATATACACGGTAGAAGTCCAAAAAATGAAATGGGAGAAGTAGATGGCATGTTTTAAATGAGGCTGTTGATAATACAGTAAGAATATAAGATTTGTGGAAGGGAAGGCATCAATGTGGATAGTAATTTTTTCTGTATACTTTGTATTCTGATACGTCAGTGGAAGCCATGTAGGTGAAAGAGCGGTGATACACATTTGAAAACCAAAGCAGAAAAGAAGTCTTGATTTTGAAGATAATTAATAAATGGCCATATAAATCACGATTAAAAAAAATAAATTAAAAAATATAATGATTTCAAGTCTAAGAATTATCATGTTAATATTCTCTTGCTCTCCCTCCAGCCAGAGGGTGAAGTGTCTGACGTGCTAAGGCAGATCGGAGAGCCTGAACTGACAGGAAGCACAATAGCAATGAAGGTTACTCTCCTGTATTGGGTAAATTTGATGATCTGATCCTAGAACTAAACTGTCAGGAATCATTGAGGAGTTGACAAGTGAGATTTTGGTGAATCCACAACAGGACCAGCCCTTGAGTTGATCCTGATCATTGTGTAGGACCTGTATCAGAATGCTACTAAGAGAGATTTGTAACCCTTGACCAGAGTGTGCATGCATAAGCAACAGCAATCTGATACATATGGTAACTCTAAAAACCGTGAAGCACCTTAAAATAAAAACACTTGTTAAGAAGAATCCAAAGATGAGTCTGAAGAGTAAACTCCTTGCCTGCAGCGTGAAGCAAATGCAAAATCACTTCTCAAAAGAAACAGTTTAGGAAGGTCAAGGGGAAGTAAGCATGGCTAAGCAGCAATGTGAGGGTGGATGTTGAAAGCAAGAAGGTGTCCTTCAAAAAGCATAATTGGTGTCTGAGGAAGATAGACGTAAAAAAAATATTTTTTTTCTTTAGGAACAATTTGCTAGAGGCATAAAAATTAATTATAAAACTTGCTTAATGTTGAGCATGACATGTAGCTCTAGTAGGTTGTCAAGATGATGGGGGAGTCAAAGAAGAAAAAGCCATAGATGAAGAACAAAATTAATTTTTCTGCATCTGCATTCATAGAAGAGCTTAGAAAGGTTCCTGAAAGATTATTTTTTTACAGAGCAGAAGGGCTTTTCTCCATGCAAATCACAGTCTCTAAGCAAGAGAAGGTATTACAGGATGAATCATCAGCTCTACCTGATATTCACTCAACAGTTTTAAAGGAACTCAGAAATGAAGCAAGAGAGCGAATGATTGCTGTAACTGGTAATAGCATGCTTAAACAGTGTGGTTTTTTTTGGTGAGAGGCTTGGTTGGTAGGGAACAAATGTTAATCTTTAAATAGGGATCGAGGGGAGTATCAACCTGCTTGACTCTTCTACTAGGTGAATCAACTGAAATTATAATTAAGAATGCAATTACTGGATATGTAGATAAGTATAATATGCTGGGGGGAGTGGAGATTCCTGGAAAGAAAGAGCATTCCTCTGCTGGAGTTCTTTCAAAGCATCAACAATCATGCAAACAAGGGAATATTTAAAAAGAAACATGAACTTACCTGTAAAAATTCAGTGTTCCTTGAGTAACTGTAGATGACATTCCCATGTGGGAGATGTATTTAGCATTGGAATGTGTAGAACAGTTGATACTGAGAATTTATAGGTGCTAATTTCTTTGTAGTGATGTTATAGAAATACGAAACTTTGTAGTGGGGGATGCACACTGTAAATTTTTTTTGGACTCTGAATAGGAATACAGTGAATATTTTTTTAATGATACCTCAGACTTCTTATTTACCCTAATTGCTGCCTTGCTAACCATATAAATTCAAGAAAGATCAGCAAATATTTTTTGCAGTTTCCTTTCATAATGAACTATGAAGTAAATAATGGTATTGATGCAATATTGTCATCTTTATGCTTTTTAAATAAACACTGCAGTGAATAGGCTTCAAAGCTCATTTTAGTTACAGTGTTTACAGGTTTCAGAAAGACTCTTCGGTTTACTTACTCTTGATATTTTTAAGTGATCTTTACAGCCAAGTGCTGTATAACTGTTCTAAAACGATTTATAATTCTGCCACTGCAGAAAGTTACTGGTAGTAGGTGTATTTGTGGAGTTGGTGTTTTCTAGGTGTACGTTTTTCTGTCAATGTATTTTGAAATGTCCTCTAAATGTTGGTAAAAAATAAGGTAAGAAGTAATAACTTTGTTTTTATGTCATACTCTGTTAGTTTGCTCATCCTGTTCATTTATAATAAAAGTACTATTTTACTTGAAAGTGCCCTTTAATAAAAAAGTACTACTTTTAGTTAGATATCTATAGAATTATTTGTTTTATATATATATATATTTATTTTTTTTAGGAAACTCTGAACTGAAAGATAAAGAGGACCAGTTTGGAAGAACTCCTCTTATGTACTGTGTGTTGGCTGACAGGCTGGACTGTGCAGAGGCTTTGCTGAAGGCTGGAGCAGATGTTAACAGAGCTGATCGTAGCCGAAGAACTGCTCTCCATCTTGCTGCACAAAAGGTAATTACATAAGAAGTGCTCTGCTGTTATAGAAACTTAAGGCATTCGCAACAGGTATAAAGGAGATTTTCTTGTATTGAATAAGCTTCTAGTGTTTTTAGAGGCTTTCATTATTGTAAGAGGTCAATAATGCTGAACTACATATATTTAATCAGCGTAATTGTAGCTGTCTGAAAAGACAGTTCACTGATGTTTTTAAGAACTCATACTCTCTAGAAAAAATGAGCTTTGTCTATTTTGGAATAGACATTTCTAAGACTGGATTCTGTATGCTCTCATACTTCTTAGGATGTCACCATTTGTTTCAGTGGATATAATAACGTGTATTTTTAACTGTTCATGCCATGGCTGAGAATGCGATGGCTACAGAAAAAAAATCAGTGCCAGGACCAGGAAGGAAATGCTCTACTATTTGTTTTTCCTTCTACAATTTCAGTCTATAATACTGTCCTATTACATTGTCCCAGTGAAGAGGTGCTAAAGGAATATTTTAACAATAAAAGGCAATTTAAAGCATAATCTCAGAGCTGCAGTAGCTTCTGTGTGTTTAGTACTGGGGGAAGTGTCTACAGTCACAGGAAAATAAGTGAACTGCTGAGGGAGGGGAGGAGAAAGAAAGGAAAAAGAAGCAGCCAAAGGTGGGTTGTCAAGTTAGTCGAGATGTGAGTTCATAAATTATGAAACAGAGTCTACAGAGAAATTAAAAATTCAAATTTGAAAGAAACATCTTCTTATTTACTATATTACTTTTATACGGTGTTTAAAACAGGAACTGTTCAAAAGCTGGAGTTGTTTTGTTCATGTAAGCTGCCTTTTGTTACAAGTTAGAGAGCAACTGCCTTGAGTTTTGTAGCGAACATCTATTTTTAATAACTTGTCACCTGTCCATAATCATCCACGATGTTCAACTGTTTTATATACTTCCTAATATACCTTACATTTTTTTGTGTTTATTTTAGTCAGGTTTACATAAATGTAGCTATGGTATGGTCACAGTATTTAGTGAGGAGAAATGTCAGAGACTTTTAAAATTGCTGTAAGGTTATATAACCAGTTGCCTGGTTATATTGGCTTTATATTTTATAACCTGATGAGCAAAGGAATGTTTTTATCATATTAAAGACAAAACTTTATAAATTAAAATTTCCAGATTTTTAAAATACATTTTAGCTTATTAAAACAACGTATTTTCTTGCTTAAATCTTTGTCTATATGTTTATATGGTGGATATTTGTATTACAGCTGTTCAAGGCAAGAGATATTTTGCCTTAGTGTAATATCCATTAATTACGCGTGCTCCTTGGTTCCTTTGTCATGCTGCAATCGTGAAGGCGCAGTTTGGTCCATGTGACACTTGGACCACGTTAGATGTGTTTTCTGTTGGCAATGCAACTGTAAAAAGAGGTACCATCTTTACCTTCTGCTATTTTAACAGAAGATTTTATGCAGTCACCCACTTAGTGCTTAATGTTTTAGATGTGTTTCACCATCTAGCCACATAAGTGCTTGTGCTATCATAGTGCTAGGGTGGCAAAAAGTGGTCAGGAGACAGCCCTTGCAGCTGCTTTTCATTTGTCTGACTTAGCTGTACTATAAAACTGCATTCTATGCCTTCTGAGCAGTTACTCACTATTGATGTCAGCATATGAAATTAAAATTTCATGTGTGTCTTCAGCCTTTCCTTATTAACATTATAATATATGCATTTCTGTCATGAATGCCTCCTGTAAAAGATATAAAATTTAAATTCAAAACAACTTCATGTTCCATACAGTTTTGGTTATTTAATTAATGTTTTGCATTCTTCTTATTCCCCGTTGATACTTTTGGTTTATGGTATCCTCTCACAATTTTTTTTTCCCAAAGCGAATGCTGAGATTTTATTCTGTAACCAATACTGAATGTTGGCCTTCAGGCAGAAAAAAGAAAAATGTGTGAGATCACAGATTTTTCAATTTTATTGTCAATGTTGGTTAATCACGAAGCTATACATTTATCAAGGCCACTCTGTAGTTTTTGTTGTGTTCAGCTTTGTGAATTAGTCAGTCCTGTCCTGTGTTCCTTCAAAAACCGATTTACGTGACTTTCAAAATGTCTGGTGAAAGGGGACCTACAGGAAAGCTGGGGAGGGACTCTTTGTTGGGGAGTGGAGTGATAGGACAAGGAGTAATGGCTTTAAACTAAAAGAGGATAAATTTAGATTAGATATAAAGAGGAAATTCTTTACCCAGAGGGTGGTGAGGCACTGGCACGGGCTGCCCAGAGGAGCTGTGGATGCCCCATCCCTGGAGGTGTTCAAGGCCAGGCTGGATGGGGCTTTGGGCAGCCTGGTCTGGTGGGAGGTGTCCCTGCCCATGGCAGGGGGGGCGTGGAATTAGATGGTCTTTAAGGTCCCTTCCAACCCAAACCATTCTGTGGTTCTATGAATTTTAGTCATAGGTATAACATAGGTAACAGCATTTGCAGCAGGACAAGCAGTGGTCAAGGACCTTCTCCTGGCTGTTGTAGTTTTTATTTTTAAATCCTCTTTGCATTTGCTTGTCCAAATTCTGGGATGTGCATTTTATTGAAGGGGAATTTTCTTCATCTTTGTTTTCTCTTGCTTTGTGACTCCAAACCTTGTCAGGCTTATGGATAAGAAAAACAATATACCACGTAGCAATTATCTTCTAGGTTTACATAAAAGTTGAGGCTCAAATTGTTGTCCTGTGATTAAAATTGACTATATTTTTTCTAGAAAAATTATTACATAATCTAGTTCCTACGTAGGATTCCTTCTTCCCTCCCTTTCTTTCCTCTGTGTGGTTCCTGTTACATGGTAGTCTTTTTTAATTTCCTTGGAATTTTTGGTTAATAATCAGATTTTGTATATGTTGAATGTAATCATGTGACTTCAATCACAGATCATCAGCATTAAGTTCAATGAATTGCACTGTAATTGCCTTTCTTCTCTAGGATGGGATTCTGGTTGGATAGGACTTAAATATGCAGGTGAAACATCACTCCTCTGTCACTAGATAGTCTTGTCTGCCCCTTCTGGACCATGTAATAGCATGCATGACTTACACGTCTAATTTCTGGCTACACCTATGTCATTTACAAACCTGGCTGTAATTGGTGTGTGTCTGTACATACACATATGTACATACCAGGTCTCTATTACATCTTACTTTTATTAAAACTGCAAGATTTTACTTTATAAAAGCTTCTCTTCCTCTCCTTCAAATAGGGAAAAAATGCTAACAACAAAATCCAGTGTACAAAATCCTCATTTGAAAATGCAAAGTTCTTCCTAAATTAAAGGTAGAAATTACAGCATTGCCCATATAGTCATAGAAAACATTATCGGATGTGATAGTCTCTCAGTAGTTCCTTATCATTTAGTATTTTTTTAATGGCACCTCTAATTCCTTTTTAAGTAGTTACTTTATTATTTGTAGTTACGTGGTTATCTCCCAGGTATTTTGGTGCACTCAAGTGCTTTTCCTTGTCCCGCAGGTGTCCTAGAAGCCATCTTTCAGAACTGTGAGGTGTCAAAAATAGCTCTATTTTGCTTTGGATGTCAGTAAACAGTATCAAAGGTTCTGTGCTTGATATAAATACTGTTTATGGTCTCTGACAAAAATATTTCTGATGGCATAGCTAGGAAGACCGACCCATGCTATTCCATCTTCTTTCAGATCCAAGGGGTTGGCAAAGGTAAAAAGCAAAGGTGATCTGATAACTTCAGCAACTCTAATGCGGTTTTGATATCTAGGTCATCTTTACCAATTCAGGAGGAAACTGCGGTGTCAGAACTCAAAGTCAGAATGTCATCCTTGTCTTGCCATGCTTTGTCCAAATGGCTTTTGTCACTGGGGCGTATCTACAAAGCAGTAGTTACCTCAGAAGATGTATCAGGTTCTCAACAAAGGGTTCTTGTAATTTCTCTGTCTCAGACTTCATTAATGTCAATCGGGACAATTCTCCCCTACCGATCCACCTAGCCATCTTCCTCTATTATCAGATTTGGCTTAAGTGTTCTTACAGCTTTCTTTGCTGAAAGTTCTTGAAGTTAATTAGATAGGGTCAGAAATTTCAGCTGTTAGTACTACTTGAAATATCAATGCTTTTCAAAATCAGCTGTGGTTATACATTGACACGGTAACCTTTGCTGATTGGTAGCTTAATGATAATAATTACGTTCTTAATGATAAGTCTTCCATGCTTTGCTTTACATGTCTGCTACGAGTTTCCCCTTTGTTAAAGAGCTTACAAAAATAAATTAGTGGATCTGTAAGATGATGGGGTGAGAACAATCTCATGTAAATGCAGAAATTTATATTGCAGACATCTAAAGCCAAGCTAGTCATCCAGATGATTTTTTGTGAAAAAATTATGAAAAGAAGTAGGCAATTCCTTGATGTAATTCGTTCACCCTAAAGTATAGATGTCTACATTAGGACACATTGAGTAGCTGAATCATCCTTTTAGGCATCTAATAATGTCGCTTTTGATGCTGTAGATGTCTTAATTGAGACGAATCTCATGCAAAGCATATGTTTTAGCAAGTAATTTTCAACTCTTCGTTGACATGATCTTTCATATTATCTTTGTTTTCTTCATCAGTCTTAAAATAGAGCTATTTCAGTCTTTTGTAGGCAGAAGGCCAAGTAAATGATTACCTGGTTGGTCTTCTGTGGGTTTTCCTCTGTTCCATTATTAAGGTGAAATGTTTTGATGTCTCTGTTTCAAGTGGACGGGTGTCCCAGGCAGTATTAAGAGTGTACTCTTTAAAAAAAGAAGGGGAGAGGTCAAGTCACTCACTTCAGAAAATTAAATAAAGAAAAAATGATACAAAATATTGCAGCAGTGCACCTGTGATGATTGCCAAAGGTGGTTCAGAGGACGGTTTGACTTCATGAACATGTGTGTAATTTACTGGGAGTTGAGATGGCAACTGTTTGCAGCAGAAGTAAAATCATTAACATAATTTACCAGTAATTTCACACTGAGGAACTGTATTACTGTGTGGGTACAGATCTTTTTAAAACGGTAGAATTTAGATTATTATGAAATAAACATGCTGTGGAGACTGATGAGTGTACTGAGATTGCAGTTTAACTACAGACATTCATTTTCGCTTGTAAGCAGTGTGGTAGCAGTTTTCTTCTAGTCTTAAACTGCAACTTAATTAAAACACCCACATGTGATACTTCTGAACAGAAATGTTTCTGCATATCCAAATTGCCTGTATGCGATTTTTTTCATTTATCTTTTATTAAGTAATTTCAGTTTAATGTAAAAAAAAAAAAAAAAAAAACCAGGCCTGCTTCTTTCAGAATTCCTCACAGAGGATGCTCACTTATTAGCAATCTGTTTACTCTGGGGAAGTAACTATGTCTATGAATTCCCCAAGCGCAGCCTCTTGTGTTAACAAGGATAGAAGAAAAAATTCAATAGTTTTGCTGTTGGATGCTAATGATATGCACTTCAAATAATCTATCAGGTTGCTTAACTGTCAGGAGGATATTAATTTTTGGTTTCGGGAGCATTAATACTACCCCAGTGGGAAAATAAGCCTTTCATTATCTGAAAGCATTAAATATTCTGTAGGTTATATAAATTCTTTGCTGACACAGTTACTGATAAATAACAGTATGTCCAGGATGCAGTTAGGACTTCTGTGTAAAGTATATGTAACATATATGCTATGTATAATTTAATGATTCTTAATTTTTCTTAAACTAGCAAAAAGTGATTGTTCCTGGATGTTCTACAGTAATCATACAGGAAAAGAAGGAAGTAAGAAAAGACAGCCTGTGGCAAGGATAAGGCATGGAAGAAAATTAAATATAAAAGGTAGTCTTTAGTTCACTTATTTTATGAAAGATTATTCCCAAGTCTTATCGAATGAGTACAGTCCAGGTAGTCCAAGAGCTCCAAATCCAGAATGTTATTTCCCCTTTCTTCACAAAGGAAAATATATTGATATTAAGGGCTCCTGAGTAAGACTTTGCTGGGAGCAATTTATACATTTTTTTTCCTCGCTACCTTTTTCCAGATGTGTTTCCTGGAGCTGTAACGTGCTCCTCTGTAGCATGTAGTGTAGATCCTCTTAAAACATTCGTAAGGCATTATTTGAACTGCATAAAAGAACACATGCACTTCCTTCTTTCCCAGTTTGTGTCATGAATATAAATATATAATCTTGGCATCTTTCAGAGATGATGGTGGTCAGTTCATGTTCTTTTTATCCTAGGCTGGTTACTTTTTCTGAAATTCCCTCTTAAGTGAGACCTCACAGTGAGCATATATTAATTCAGTGCGTTTAGGTTCATGAGGTATGAATGAACTTTACATTCAGTCTTTCATACTTCCATGCAAACGTACAATTTGAGTAAATGTGAAAAATTTGAACAAACAGCAGTCTGAAACATGAATGTTGGCCAGCCAGCCAGAAGAGGTGGTTTTTACTTGCAGGACTATAGTTTCCTTTGTGTGTAAGTAAACCACAGACAAAAGCTGTGATACGAATGTGTGTGTTTTGTGTTTTTTTTTTAATTTCCCAAACAAAGGGTTCTTTCTAGTGAATGCAGCCTGAAGATGCTCAGGGACAGAAGGCACAGTTTCTTTTGTGTGATTTGTATGTGTTATATTACAGATACGCTGATCTAGCTACTGTTTTTCATCAGAAGGGTTGGTCCTGCCCATCCCTTTCCTGCCACCCATTTTTCACTACTGCAGAACTGCTCCCTGTTCAGTGGGTTGACAGAAAACTAACTCTAGAAAATGATGATTCATTTTCTGACTGTTTAGCACAAGTTCCCATGCTCCCAAATACTTATCACTATCGGTTGTGCTGATGCTACTGTTGACCTGTGCTGTAAGCCAGGTAATTGTAATGGTTAAGAATAACTACAGGAAAAGATTAGTGAAAAAGAAAAACTAAAACCACATTGTTACAGATAGCTCATTTACAATATTGTCCCTCAGCATGTTGCTCTGTCACCACTGAGGAACAAGAATAAAACAGCCAGAGATGGTGCAGGGCTGGAACTTACTAAATGAACTCTGACATTGTAAAAAATATTCTTAAAATGTTAGGGTAGGAATTTAGCAGCTTTCCAGTTGAGTTGAGGGGAGGACAAGGGAAGTCTTTTGAATTTATTTTTTTTGTGTGTGTGTGTGTGTGATAAATAGAAGCTGTGGGTTTCTTTTTTATCTTATCTGTCTCTGAAAATCGGCTTTAGACTTCATTAATATTTTCGTTTGCCTCTGGATAAGCCTATCTTGTTCTAAGTGAGCAAAATATTGAAGTATGAAATAGTGATCTTGAAATCAAAGTATTGGTCTTCTCTAAGGAAGCTCAAGTTCCCAATATAGCTGCAGGGCATCTCAAATTTTGCAGTTTTACCACTGAAATATGCAGGGTGTTTTGGAACTTGATTGCACTCACACACAAAAAAAAAAATATCACAAGATAGCATCTTGAAGAAACCATTGTTAGTCAGGTAGGCTCATTTGCATGAGGCTAGGGAGAGGAATGGTTGGTCTGAGAAGGTTCTGGGAAATCAGGCTACCCTAGGTATTAGGAGAAAACTGTCTTGTGCATTTTTCAACTTCAGAAACTCTACATCTTGATTCATTATTGCACCACAAGACTGAAGAAGAGGGAAGGCCTTCCATGTCAGTTATGGTAAACATTATGGAGCAGCATAATTGAAACCAATTGGAGTCCCAGTTTCCTGGGGGCACTTCAACTTTCTGAAAAAGCTTGACGACAATTTTGTTGATGTGGAGACCTTGATTTGGGCACTAGTTTGAGACCAATATCCAATTCTTATATTTTCGGGCAATGTGTTTTCAGCTTACAGGCTTTGTCATGCCTTCGTAACAGGGCAAGAGCACGCATGTTGATTACTCACCAAGTGATAAGTCGCTCTAGTCATTTGGTATCCAGCAGTCATCTTACAAGTCTGGTTTCAGTCATACAGCAGATACTAAGACATCTGAATCTGCTTTCTTGCTGGTTTTATGTTACTACAAAATCACAGTTTAGGACAAGACTATGCAAAAATTTGCACCTTGGAGCAGCTCTTATGACTTCAAGTTCAAGAGCAGAATTTCAGTAGCTGAAGATCAGACTCTGTCTCTTTACAGGCTGCGCTGGTAAATATGGCATGAATGTCTGTAGGCTGTAGCACATGTAAAATTGACTTTTCAAAATCATTTTAGTAACTGTTGGTTACTAAACTTACTAGTTCTAATAAAATAGTTTTGAAAATACTGCTTGCAATTTGTGGCTGCCTCCCTCCCTGAATATACCTACTTTCCAGCAGTCATTTTGTGCATCAGAGGAATTGCCACATACCTAAACAACAACAAGTAGCGTCTGGTATTTCGTTTTCATAGGACTGTGTTGTGAAAGAGAGCAGATAAAGTTGGCTGAGGCACTAAAATGCATTATACGTATAAATATCTGATGGATTTGCACTATAGAAGCATTCTGTCTATAGCAGGCTAACTACTGCCATTTGTAATAGCAATATACTATTTTTCCTCATGTAGAATAGTAGAAACAAAAGTTGAAGGTGACTGGGAGAGGTTTAAAGAGAGCGTTTGCAATAAGGGCACTTGTGGAGTGTTTAGATAAATATTAAGTAGTAGAGTGTACTTGTGTGAAAAGGGATGGACCAAGCGTGCTTCTGTTTTAAATTTATACATGCACATGAAGTGGTGATCTCCAATTGCCTGGGGCAATTAAAATTGTTGAAAGCTGAGGTTTCAGACTGACAGCCATCATTGTAGCATTCCTATTTTGAAAGATTTTGTTGTAGTTGTGAGGGTTACAAACCTAATGTAAAAGTATAACAAAGAATAAGTACATCTATGATTTTTGTGAAGATGAATAGATTAACTCTTGCAATGTGTAAAGGATGTTCAGGTGTGACTCCCGGGGAGGCATGTGCCCTGGAACACAATTTGAAAAACACAGTGCTGTACGACTTCTGTTTCTGACCTGTAATGATAGAAAAGATTCACACTTCTCAAGAATAGCAGTCATTTTAAAAATATTATAAATGTTTTGCAGAAAAAAAATTGGGAATACTCATTGAAGGTACAACTCATTGAATTAATAAATCTAATATTTATACAAAGGCATTCACAGATTTTGCTGGTGTCATTGGAAATTAAGGATAGTAATTTTTCTTCAATACTTGGCACCAGCTGGTACTCTAGTATAATAGTTTTTTAGACATCATATTTAAAGATGAAACAGAAATGAAAAACTCTTAAAATGAAAAAGGGGGAAAAGTCCGAATGAGAATACTTTCAACGAAATAGACAAAATCAAATTGGGAGAATGGTATATATTCTTTTGCTCTGTAAATAAGGCATGTGTTAAGAATTAAAATCTGCAAAGTAAGAACAGACCATAGCAGTGAAAATAATCTTTGATAACTAAGGGGTTTCTAACATAAATGATAAAGGAATTTTTCATGCTGGAAAACCAAAACAGCTCCTGAGAATACGGTAGACTCCCCGTTGCTATTGAATGAGTTTGCTCAGTTCTCCCTGATGTGGAGGGTTCAGTTGCATGAGCCACTAGAGGTCTCTTTCAGCATAGGGAGTTTTGTGACAACTGAATTTTATAAATTCTGAACTAGTATAGTTTTGGAAAAGAAAAAGTCACCTTAAAGGCTTTAGAAATATTTTTTTTATCGCTGTAAAAATATATCTAATAAATGTTAGACTAAGATATTTTAAAATTATACTACGATATTTGAAAATTCAAATGGTTGTCTACTCTTTTCAGTGATTTATTATATTTGGAGTGCATTTTAGAGCAGTATAGTAATAATTTAACTTTATTCCTAGAAATACTATATGCAAGTTCAACTTCTGAGTATTTTTTTCCAGTTTGCCTGAGTTTTATAAGACCCAGCTTACCTAAATGTCCTGTAGGTTCATTTTTTTTTTTAGGGCAATAGTAATCTTAAGGGATCTGCTTACCAAACTATTCCCTTTAATATCTATATTTTATATTACTTGTATTATTATATATTGAAATGCATATCTTTAAAGAGTTTAATCATCTCTGATTGAATCAATAAATGAATATTTTGAATATATTCAAAGAATATATATATATATAAGAAAAGAATATTTTGTTAAAATAGTCTGAGGACAAACATTATATATATAAATTTATATATTTACTGAATTAATCTTTTTACAGTGTTTAGAGTATTTTAAATAGTATTACTTTGCCCTTGCATGTGATTTTCTAGGCATCTGTACATCTAGATGTTACACAGTAACATTTTGTTCAGTTAAACTGTGGATTTTTCTAAATTAGAATAGCAGACATTCATATTCTTATATCTGCTTAAACCAAAGAAGCTTTCATTTCATTTAATTGTTAATGTCATTTGATTTTAATATTATTTTATTTTTAGTAAGTAATTTCTGAACCCTTACTAGAAAATACATTCTTTCTGGCAAAGTCAAGAAATCAACTGATTAATGATGGTAGGGCAGTTATAATTGCTTTTTAAGTGTTTCAAGGACCTGAGTATTTTTATTCACACTATTCCTGTAATTGCGTGATCTTAACAATGTTCCCAGGGTTGTGTTTTATTTAATTTTATTTTATATTTTCCCATGTTCGCTTCCTGTCGTTTATTGCATTAAACAGTCTTATTTCAGGGACTGTGCCTCTGAGCGCTGTTACTGCTTTTGGATACTACCACTGTACAAATACCAGATGTAGCTGATGTTGCTGCTTTGCAGTTTGCCATGGAGGGATGTGACTTGTAAGAGCCTACATACGTCGTCCTAGAAACATTATTGTTGAGAAGCGATTTAAGAAAATGTATAATGATAAATTCAAAACGTATATTTCTGGCTTATATCACCCCACGAAGAAGACAGGGAAATCGGGTAGATATTAACTGAAGTGGTAACCGTAACATCTCTCTGCCGTGTAGCTTGGAATTCCTTTTTAATGATGCAAGTCCTTGTCTTTCCTAGCTCAAGCTGGACTCTGCAGGGTTAATTTCTCCGGAGTTTCTCTGTGAGTTTGAGAAGAGTTCTATACAAAGGGAATCAGTACAGCCTAGTGGAGAGCGGAGTCATGAGCATTTGCATCCCTGGAATGTTTTTATTGACAAACGGTAGTCTGCTATTGACATTTGTGTCCCTTGATGATAGTTCTATCCTAGCTTATCTTTGCTGGTCAAATGCCTTAATTGTTCTGGCCTTTAATTCAGTCAAAGTTGGAGCACGAGTGGAAGAGAAAAGAGAAGGAACAGGTCTAACAGAGCATCAGGCTTGAGCTGTGAAGCTACTGGCAACGATCAACCTGTCATAATGTTATGATTTGTTCATTTTTATACCATTTATTAGCCTTTACTTGTTGTGCCATTTGGCCTCCAGGGCAGATAAAGTGCTGTCTAATTTGGTAGGTTTGCTTCTGTCAGAGTGGCCTCGACAGAGAGGGTGTTAGCTGTAGTGACAAATAATCAATAGCTGTCGTTGTCATGAGGAACGTGAGTAGTTGGGCCTTTCATCTGGAGGATTAGAGGTCTAATTGGATTGAGAATAGGGAGGGTGGGCTGTTGGGTAACCCTGTCAGCTATGTTAAGCTGTCAAATGTCAGCCTCGCTGAAAGGAAGAAGGGATGGTTAGCTTTCAGAAACAAGGAAGAAGACATATGAAAGCTTTTTTAAAAAGTAATAGGTAGAAAAGTACAACAGGCTAATGTACACTTTAACCCCTTCCTGTTTAATTATACATCTCTGCAGTTAATGAGGATGCGTAGCATGTGCGTTTTAGCCCTTCTTACACAGGAGCACGCACAGAATTTGTGTGGAATGGATTTGGCAGCATGAAACCAAACCAGACTGGTTCTGTGTCTTGAGAAAATGCAAGCTAACTACTTAACGGGGAATATAAATGCAAAAGATTATGACATAGAGAAGGAAATCACTTAGTAGAAGCTGTAAAGAAACTGAATATTTTGTATTAACGTTCTGTTGTAAAGATATGGTAGTCTTGTAGACATAAGGAATTGTCTCAGGGCTGCTGTACGTGGAATAAGCACTATTATCAAGTCCTGCAATGAACTGTCAATTGAATTTTGCCTGTATTTTCCTACTGTTGTTGCTTTTGATCCCTTGTTCTCTGCATGTTTCTTGGAGAAAGATTTGTGATCTTATAAAGAAGATAAATCCAATAACAGTGCCACTATGCTAGTAAAACAAATAATTTTTTTTTATATTAATATCTCAAGGTTTACAGCACTAAAATTTACCTTACCGGAATAAATAATAGGACTAGATTTTAAAGGAGGATTTGTTTGTTTATAAAAGTACTAGAATAGCGCTTTATTTGTCATCTTACTGTGTTGCTGTTTTCAAATCAAGTCTTAAGTGTAGCCATATCTCCTTTCTCTGTCTAACACACCTTTCCTGAGATCTGTGGTACGTGGCCAAAGTTAGTCTTTACATCGTGGCCCACCTCTTTGAAGGAGCTATCATCATTAACTGCTGATGACCTTGAAATAGTGAAGCTTTTACTCATTGTGATACGGGTGTCTTAATCCAGCATCTTCATTTCTAGAGCTTTACCCAATACTTGCTACTGAAATCCTTGCTCTTCCGAGTTCTTTTTTACAGGCATACTGCCTTGCCGTAACTGCCAATGATCTGCAGTTTCCCCATTTTATCCCCTTCTTAGTCTAACTAGAACATCACTATTGGTGGTGTTTTCTTTCTCTTCTCCTGTAGTATCAATGCTGTTTTTATTAACCTGATTAAATTATTTTCATTATACAAAACTCTTCTTCATTATACAAACTCTTCTTTCTCATTTTCTAGCATGCTATAATTTCACCTCTCTGCATCTTTGCTCTGCTTCTTTCTCTCTAAAGTCTTCTCCTTGTCTCAGTTCAGCTTTATATCTTCTTTTACCATGTTTCCTGTGCCTGAGATAAGCTTTCACAACCCAGTCTGCCGAAGAGGACATTGTCAGGCCCCAAACATGTGTATTACCATACTACTGCCTCAATTGAGCAGTCTCGATCTCAAGCATTTCAGATTTCATTTAAAAAATAATAAGAAAAAAGTCTTCAACTGCAGTGATTTTCTAAAAGATTTGGTAAACATGGATCAAATGCAAACCATGATGATAGGACATTGAGAAGCTTTCCTTGTTTTCAAACCCCAGCAAAAAGGAAGTAATTCTGTATAGCATATGGAATGATATCTTAAATATCTATACAGCCAGCTGGTAGAATTACTTTATTTTCATTTATCAAATTCATAGTTATACTTTTGTGAATAAAGTTTAGAAGATCATCTGGGCTGGCAACTACCACATTGTTACTTTATCTGATCTTTTCTAGGCCCTCTTCTGTAGCAATAACTTTTCAGGCTGATACCAGTGAATAAGTGAAGCAGTAAAGTGATCCTGTCCTCAAAAAACCAAGAATATTAAGTGACCATTTAAGGCCAAAAAGAACACCCCCATGCTGCATAACTTAAACTCAGAGATTTTGTTGGGAAGGCAGACTGGAACTGAACAGCATACAGACATGCTTTAGGACAGTTAGGCAAAATTTTGCCCAGTAAAGGTGAGTACTTTGTGCAGGCATGAGCAGTGTTTGTTTTTTCTTTTGACAGAATGTTATCCCATCTTTGGTGTTTGGCTGTTTTAAACTGACTTAATTATCCTGTTTTTCGAATGCTAGCTCTGTTTTACATACTGTTATCAAGTGGTAGTATCCTCTCTCTCATTTCATTTTATTCAAAGGATAGATGAAAATTTCTCTAGCCCTTGAAAATAATGATTGCACCTTAAAAATGTGATTCTTACTAAACGTGGTACTATACTTGGCATGTTATGAGTCACATCCGAGTAGCTTTCATTTTTTTCCCCTTATTGCTCTTCCTTTAGCACGTTTAGCATTGTGGCATCCCTCAGTGCACAAGAGGCTTGGCCAGCTCTTCTCTCAGGACATTGATGTCTGCTGCCAAGTCTGTATTTTACAAAACAGCTTTACAGGCAGAGGCATCTCCCTGCTTGAGTGTCCTTTCCAAAACATCATTCTTGCATTAATTGCCCCTCTGCAGCTGACCTCACAACTGATCTTTAATGGGTACAGGAAGAAATATTGTTGTTGGGACTGAGAAACCACTTACTGTTTGTGTCTAAATTTGTCACTGGCAAATTAAAACAGGACTATGACTAGTATGAGCTCATCAGTTTGGCTTAGTTCACTTTTGTGAGCTGTTTGGTGATTTCTCTCTGAACGAGGTGACTTTTTCTGGGTTTTCCATAGTAAAGAGTAAAGGTATCTGTTTTCATTAATTATTAATCTTAGTCTTTTTAAATTCTCTTTATTTTTAAGTGAATTACTTTTATGTTAAATGTTCCCCCATATAATCTTCAATAAGTGTAGTACCAGCAATAGATCATTTTGAAACAGGACACCTTTCTGCTGAATTCTCCAGGAATCTTCTATCAGGTGTCTGACACATCCTTAATCTGATGCTCAGGCTTGTCATTTGAATCAATAGTATACTAGATAGGATGTCTTCAGCATGCCAAGGCTATTGCTATAGAAGGTATTTGAAAAATAAATTCAGATTTTATGGCCAGCCACAAACTCCAGGAGCACTAATTTTTCATTTGTCTCTCTTTTTTGTCTGTAAACAGTAGGTTAAATTGTTGATTAAAGAGAATTAGGTGAATCACGCTTGGGACAAAATGGATGCGTATAAACTACATAAGCAAATTCTGTTGTTTCCTGGAAAGCAACAGCTAACGGCAGCATTTCATAAAATATAAATTTAATTTATATATTTAAATGATCTTTTTTGGTTTCTTTGTAGCCTAATTTGGAACCCTCTTTCTGTTACCTATGTTTTTATTAATGAAGAATGAGGAATTAGGGTTGAGAAATTAATGAAGAATGTTACTAGTTTTAATAATGAGGAAAGATTTCTACTGAAATATTAAGTTCTTTATGCTATAATTATCATCTGTATATGTAAAGCCTTCTGATGGGAACATTTAAATATAAACATATATATATAAACATATATACAAATAGAACATGTTTTTTTCATGTTCTACTAGTATGTTACAGATTTGGGAAGACTTGAAGAAACACCAGGCTTCAGTTATTATTTTAACTGCCTATAGTCTGAGCAGAGAGAAGTAAATCCAGTGCTTTTATTACTGCTAAGATGTAGTCTGAGTAGCTTACTAAGGCTTTGGTTTATTTACCAGTACTGTAAGTAGATTATTATTTTTTTTTAAATCTTATACTTCTCTGTAGCATCTCTAGAAACTATGAAATATTGTAAGATATATATATGTATAACCTCAATTATCTCAATAATTATTTAAAATAAGGGTAAACTTAAATTTATTACAGGTTATTCACAGTATGGATTACCTGTCTACTTCTGTAATAATCCTGGAAATTTCACTATGGCTGGAGAACTTTCCTCATAAAATAGAATTTGGTATGTGTTTTTGTAGCTATTTCACATGATGGTTTGTTATAGGACTTAATATGGTTGCAGTATATTTAAATCAATTAAAAGACATGACTTTCTTTTCAAATAAAACAGCAGCTAAAATCATAACACCCTGAAAAAATCAGAGAGGGCATGCTCAGAAAAAGAGTATTACCGCAAAGTTTTTATTTTACAAACATTGTTGCTTCCAGGAGCCTGTAATGACATCGTGTGTGCAAGCTCGTAGAGGGATGCAGTTAAGAAATACAAGGTAATAGTGACATGGTACTGGTGAGAGCAGTGCTGAGTAGCGATGGCACTTAGTGTGCTTCCAGAATGAAAAACTACTGAACAAAATCTGGATTAAAAGTTAGGACTTTGACTAAACAAATAGCTGACATTCAGACTTGCTTTTGAGGTAGAATTCGAACATGGATAATATTTTTTTAATAATGTTATTATTAGATTTTAGATATAAATCTGTACACAGCATTGAAATGTATCTAAAAAAATGGAAAGTCTTGTGAACTTTGTCTAAATGCAGGTTTGTCCTGTTAAAGTTAGGTGCTTAAACTTTTTTTTTTTTTTGCATAAGGATCTTTTGTCTTGCTGAAATGCTTTTGAGCAACCATCCTAACGTGTCTTACTTTTCTAGAAGAGAGACAATTTAGGAGACATTAGATAATGTACATATAAGTAAGGAGAAAGAGACTCAAACGTGTGCGAAACAGCCGTTATGAAAACTATACAGGTAACTACTAAAAGTGGAAAAAACATTATAAATTAGGACATTAATCAAAATTTTTGCTAGGAATGGTGAAGAATGTGAATGTAGGAAAATGCAGCTTTTAAAAAGAAAGACTAATATATTTCAGAGATATTTTCTTCATCTTTTAACAGTACTCTTAGTTCAATAGCGTTTAACCTAGAGCCATTTTGATGAAGAAAATGAATATAAAAACTATTTTTTGTACTCATTTTTGGGGGAAGGAGATTAGTGCTTGCTGACAAATCTTTCAAGTCACTGTGCAATATTTCTTGAAAACTTGGACCTAGAGTATTCACAAAGAAGTGGGCAGTGATGCTGTAAATGTGGATGATGTGTAGTCAGGTTTCCTAGTAAATCACCAGACTGTGTTTTGGGTACTTGTGCCTGAGTGACTTCAAAAAAATCTCTATAGGAAAACGAGTCTGTAACACTAGAAGAGTTCGACTGGAAATTAGAATGCTAATTGCATTTTCATTCTTGAAGTGCGTTTTTTACCTGAAAACAACTAATTTCTGTAAGGTAGATCATACAATTTAGAGCTCACGAGCTGGAAACACTGCACAGAAAAAGACCATGGAAAAATGAGGTCAAGAACTGTAAGATATAAGCACCTATTTTCCTTTAACTTATCCTGGGAAACAGTTTTACCTTGGCTTTTACAGCGCTGGTCAGTTTTTGTCTCTATTGTATCCTTTGACCGGGTGCCAGTTGATAGTTCTGTCTATTCCTATGGAAACCGAGATAGCGAAGCCAATCTTGCGAGCGGCTTTGGGAAGAAGAGCTCTAAGTTCAGACACTGCCTTGCTTTCAGTCAAAATGTCTGATGGTTAGAACTGGTCTCAAGTCATACTGGTGCTGTTGGCTGATGTATTGCCTAAGATGCTTTGCCAGATGGATGAGTAAGTTCAACTTGGAGACTGGTAAATAAGCTTTACAGCTGTTCGGCTGTCTGAGGGGTTCTCTTCAGTTGAGCGTTTTTACTTTTGAAATGAGGATGTTGCTAACAAAGTAGTTAAGAGGTACGCTGTGAGATTAAACCCAGTGTCAAAATCAGCGGTGGTTTTGCCGTGGTTGACTTGAAAGGATTAGCGTAACATCACGTTTAATTCTTTCAGTGATTTGTTGGGCAGAAGGCGTTGCATCATCCAGAGATAATAAACAGAATCACAGAATCATTAAGGTTGGAAAAGACCTCCAAGATCATCAGGTCCAACCATCCCCCTACTACCAATGTCACCCACTAAACCTTGTCCCTAAGCACCACGTCCAACCTTTCCTTGAACACCCCCAGGGATGGTGACACCACCGCCTCCCTGGGCAACCTGTTCCAATGCCTGGAGAAGAAAAGGCTCTGGGGACACCTCACTGTAGCCTTTCAATACTTAAAGGGGGCTTATAAAAAAGATGGAGAATGACCTTTTTACTCTTGCAGATAATGATAGGACAGGGGGAAGGGTTTTCTACTAAAAGAGGGGAGATTTAGATTAGACGTTAGGAGGAAATTCTTCACTGTGATGGTGGTGAGGCACTGGCACAGGCTGCCCAGAGCAGCTGTGGATGCCCCATCCCTGGAGGTGCTCAAGGCCAGGCTGGATGGGGCTTTGGGCAACCTGGTCTGGTGGGAGGTGTCCCTGCCCATGGCAGGGGGTTGGAACTGGGTGGTCTTTAAAAGTCCCTTCCAGCTCAAACCAGTTTGTGATTCCATGTTTCTAATTCGTTCCCTATTCGTAGTTTGTGTACCAAAATCATATTTATTGTGGCAGAGATGGGGAAAAAAGTTACTAGGAGCTTGTATTTGTTTCTAATTTTGTCTATTCATCATAAGTAGCAACTAAAACTTATATTAAAATGTATTAACATTTAAGCATACTAAAAATTTTATAAATGCGGTCATGAGTTTATTTGCTCAATTAAGAATAATATGTGTTGAACTTAAATGGCAATATAGGATATGATAACCAGAGTGACAGCCTGCCATTTTAATGGTGACTTTACTCACTCTAATTAGAAATTGAGGTTCTAAGTAACTATATTGATTCCTTCCCCTCCCCCAGAACTGTTTAAAAATAATAATCAAATAATAAAATGAGCAGTGGTATTCAAGGCGTGCAAGAACGGTGCAGTCATACATGTTTAAAGTGTAGTTCCTACAGTGCTAATGACGGTTGTAACCAGGCAATATTAATTCAACCTCAGAGTACTAGAAATCAAGAAGTTTCACTATTTCATACATAGATAATTTTTCAAAATCCAAGTGTTGTTAATCTATAACTCTAAATAATTATTTGAAACCTAATTAACATTTTTACTCGCTAGCCTATATTTTAATAACATTTCAGAAGAATTCTTGTCAGATTTCTGGCAGTTAGCTGATAATATAAGCATATCAAAATACTTCTTTTGATGTTTGAATTTCTTGTGCTTCTGGAATAGTATTCTGTTTCTGTATGTATATTAATATCAAATTAGAATTATGATAGTCACAGCTCCATTTTTTTTTATAAGTGTTTGATTTGTTCCCTGAAAACTGCTAACTACCTGGCAGGTGTTGCTGACAAAGTCCATCATATGCTCCATGTCATTCTAAGCAGTTTTGGATGTTTTGAGAACATGCGTCTTCTCAAAGGGATGCTAATAGATGAAACAACCTCTAAAAAAGTGTCAGTTAGCATCTGCACAGCTCCTTTTCTTTCTGAAGATGTTACAGTTCTTGGTTTTGAAGATCTGTGATGAAGTTGTTATGTGGGGTGAAGCATCCTCTCTTCTACACTTTCTTGCTGGAAAGAGTGAGTATAAGTAAGTACATTTATGTGTATAGTAGGAGTAGGCCAACGGCAGCAGTTTCTACACTGTCTGTGAACATGAGCAGACTACCTCCAGTTGCCATTTTTGTTTTAAAGGGGGAAGCTCATGTAAGTGTTCACCCTTTTAATGGCTTAGCTAGCGATTTAGGAGTTCAGATTCTTTGACTTTCACAGCTTCTTGAAAGCATCTGATTAGCAAAGAGCTGTTCTCAACTTCAGCTGTAGCATCTGTGCTGATCTGTTGGCAGAGCATGCTAATACAGGGCAAGGTGGCTGCTATATTCTGTTTAGGTTTTAAGCTAGAATTGAGGTGGCTTTCATGTCGTTCATGTTTTGCTTGCATGTTGTTCATGTTTTGCCCCAGTGAGTGTCTGAGCGCACAGTACAATTTATTATTTGTCACTGTGTAGCTTTATACCGACTTTAGAGACACTATTAAAAGTATCGCTAGCTTTGTGTTGGACATGAGCAATGATTGCGTCTTATCTCCATATAAATCCTGATTACTTTTAAGGAGTCCTGGGTTTAAAAAGCTTAGTATCTAATCTGACTGTTTAAAAAACAATCAGACAAACCCATAGTAATCTATTTCACTTTTTTCGTTATCTTAGAATATGAAATATTGTATTTGGGGCAGAATGTGTTTCTTTGGAAAAGCGGAGCAGTGGCCTGACACGCTAAATTTTCATGCACACTTTTAGCTCTTGTTCTCCCCCAGGTTAGGTCTAAACCAAAGGAACAGTGTATATTAGTGAATATGTAGGTAATAAGCTACGTAACAGTTTGTTTTCCTGCTCTCAGGCTGTTGTTTTTTATTCAGATATACTTTCTTAAATATGGTTTGAATTTAAAAAGGAAAATTAAAACACTAATAATATTTAAAGACAGTAAAAGTGTGATCACTACCCATACTATGACTGGTGTACTATGCGAAAAGCAGACCTGTTTTAACTTAATAATTAACTCAGCAATGATAATTTTGTAGTGTTTTGTTTGTGAAAGAGTAAAAATAAGTGAATTATGTATTATATTCCTCTGAAGAGGATTTATTGATTGTTAAATAGTCTCTCTTTATGAAAGAATATTGAGAAAATTGTAATAAAGCATTTTACATAAGTGCTGCTGAATTAATAATGAATGTATTTCAAAAATCAAAATTTAATAAGCTAATAAATTATTAAGCTATGGTGGAATATATAATTATCAGATATCCTAAGTCCGTACTGTCATGGATGGTGGACTTGCTGTACCCTTACTCCTTCTCTGTTCTCTTTGAATGCACTCCTTTAAACAATCAGACCTTTGCACTCCCTGCTTTTGTGGTGACTTTTATTCTTCCACTTGTCTGCAGCGTTCTGTGCACTCACTGTCTGGGCTTGCTTACTGCAATTCTTTCTGTCAGGAGCTGTGATCAATAGTTAATATCTGATGCTGATAAGTCTCATTTTAACAGTACACAAACAGCAAGGGGCAAGATGAAAAATAATTTTAATCAATGAAACATTCTTTGGGAAACATATAATTTGCAGAATTTTGTGGCCTTGTGATTTTTTGTTGTTGTGTTTTTTTGTTGTTGTTTTTGTTTGTTTGTTTGTTTGTTTTAGTACTGGTAGATAACGTTTTAAGTAGGGAGGAAAGTAGCTTACAAAAGTAGTCTATTTGACCTCAGTAGCATGCAAGGATTTAAAATAAGTTTCTAAGGGATAAATACATAAATATAAATTGAAAATGGGGTGAAACTTCATCAAAAGTAGGTTCTTCAAGATTAACCCAACATTTTGCTAACTGATTTTCTGGACATAAATTCAACAGATAGCCTTTTTAGGCCTGTACGAAAATGTGTAGTGTAGTGCTAGGTGGAAAATTGCAGATAAACAGGAAATTAGGAGACAAAATGTAAGGTATGGTGAACAATTTAATAATGAGCTGAAAACAAATACTGCTGCACTATGAACAATGAGATTGCAAGGAGCGTATTAGAATTCCTCAACAGTTGCACTTGAATCTACCCTTAGTCGATATTTTTCATTAACAAACTTGGCATCACAAGTAGTACTTCTTCTAAGGACACCAAGGAGTGGCACAAGAGAAGGCGTTATTATCGGCTGAAGGCAGGACTGGATGTGTAGGATACCAGATGTATGAGAATGCTGAAACTAATGGAAATGGTCAGAAATGTGATAGCCCGTAACGAAGTTTCATGTGCAGGGGCAGGGGGACAGAACAATTTATTCTGTATGTTGTGAACCTTTTATTTTAAAATGACTGAGAAGGATGTCAGTGTGCCAACGGATCAATTGATGAAGCAAATGCGGTCCTAGTGTAAATATCTTGTCAGATACACCTAGCAATAGAGAAGTAGTATTGCTATTCAGTAGGCTGCTTTGTGGGACCTCTTCTGGTACGCTATGTAATATCTTCTTGCTTGTGTTCCAAAAAATTTGTTTAAAGTAGAATGAGTGCAGAGAGCTAGAGGTATTTAGAGGAGAAGGTAGGGTTTAGCCTTTGTTATTGAGATAAAAAGACTGATGCTCGTTTAGGTTTTAAAACCTGCACTATACTTTTATAGGTATAAAGAATGTGGGGGGGAAAAACACATTAATTCCACTTAAATATCTAGGCATTTGTTGAAAAGGATTAGATGTCTTTACTCCCTGTGGGTGCTGGAGGATTGGATTCAGTATCCTAGAGGCTCATTTTTTAAGTTCGGTTCTGATTTGTGGTTTATACATAAAAAATTCTTTTCATGAAATTCTAGTATTTCTTTCTGTTCTGCTGGAGATATATGCCCTGACCCCACCATCAGGGCTTATGATTGTGTCTGCATTGGAGAGCCCTTAAAAACCACCTCCCTTGTAAGGGGCACTTTTAAATTGCTTTATGTTCCTTTGATCTGTCTTCCCAGAACTGGCGAAACAGTTACCTAATTTTGAGTTGGACTCAAAGCAGCATCTTCATGGTTTAACAGCTTGGTGTTCTTTTTAATGACCCATGCCATGTCTACCAGGAAGTTATATTGAGAGACTGGGCTGCCTTTTTTCTAGCTCTCTATCAAACATTATATTTGACTAAATCCTCACAAGTGTGGCTGTGCTGTAGCAGTCAGTAGTCAGCTCATGTGCGGCACGTTATAAATTATTACAAATCACTCTTTCAAGTCGTGTTAAATATTTCAGATGGGTTAGAATTGTTACGTGTTTTGAAAATGTGGTCTCAGCAATGAAGAGAAATAATGTTTTCCCCACATATTGGCCCCTTTTAACCCGCTGATGATGAGGTGCTGGTAGCCTATCCACGGATGTGCTTTTGATGCCCAAAGAGGTGCGCATGCTCTTCTGACTATGAATATCCAGGAGACATCAATGATGAAGCTGCTTCAATATACACATTCTTGGTATTAAGATAATAATGAGTCCTCCACTTCAGGTGGTGTTTTATTGTACAAAACAAAAGTCAGTAATTCTGGTTTTCACATTTATGTTTTTTATATAATGTTACCTTAAATGTCCCTATTTGACTTTCAGTTCACAGAAAGAAAATTGTATACATTTTACAGGAGCTATACTCAGCTTCTTTTTAATTCTGAATCAGAAAAGCATCAGATTTTAGCCAGCTAAGAGAAGGAGAGGAAGTGAGATGTTCCCAGTAAGTACAAATTGCAGTTGCTGTTCTTTTGTCTCCCCATAGTGGAGGAGAGATTGACTGCTGACGCTGAGAGGCTTCTACTGATTGTAGTGAGTGCTGTATGTGACCTCTCTGCTGGCAAGTTCACTCCTGTGGTTTTTAGAGGAAATGTGTATGATGTCTCACGCTTGAGGAGAGAATGCTTTGTCACCTGCTGAGGAGGTTAACACTCCTTCCTGTACGCTAAGAAACTTCTGGAAGAATTTCCTTACATGAAAGATAACACCTTTCACAGAAAGCAGAATTAACTACAGTAATTTGTTGTTAGCTCTGTGTTAGTCTAAGACTCAGGCTTTATCAATGCCTCTTGGAAAGTATTACATTATCTACATTTATTGGAAAGGTAAATTTAAAAAAAAAAAGTCCATTAACAACTCTATATATTTCCTGTGCTGCTAGATATCGTGTGGGGAACAAAAACATCTGCTAAATTCTTTTTTATTTTTGAGTACTGTAATATTTGCACAGCTGTATTTTTATGATAGTGCTTTATATATGCTAGGTTGGTTGGCCTATGTGCTACCTACTTCCAGAGAGCCAGCTAGTGGAGATGGGTAATGCTATTTAAACCTTCCCAAAAGTGATACCAAAATAACGATTGTTCTACATGTTGCAGTACTACTGAACTGCTTTGTACCACAGGGCAGGAGGAAGCTGTGTCTGCTTGTGTGTTTGAGGGGCTGAAACCTGGTCCAGAAGGACTTCAGATGTTAGCGTGGCTTCACAGTGCTGCAGGGATCTCTCTCTTTATGTATACTCCATGTGCCCATGTTAGGTTCAGCCATGTCAGATATCCCGTTGTCCATAGGGACATGCTAGGGAAGAAAAAGACTGCTGCTGATGCAAGAAAGAGAGAAAAAAATGTTAATTCCCTGCCCTTTCCACTGCTGAGTGAAGCTAATGTTCTCAATGCATTGGTAATACAGCCATAAGTAATTTCGTGATCAACCTACAGCATGAATCATAACACCAATGTTACTAGTACAGGACCTCCTTTTTCATTACTCCTTCACTTAGGTGGCCATATCTGTTGGGTTGACCTGGGCCAGGTGCCCACCCAGCTGCTCTCACTCCCCCTCCTCAACAGGATGGTGGGAGAAACTAGGTTGAAAAAGCTCCTTTAGATAGATGAGAAAATAAACATGTCCGTTATATCAGAGGCCTGGAAAAGTAGGTAGATAAGAGTTCGCTGGAAATTTTCCACTAAAACTTGTTCCTGGAAGTAGACTCAATGAAAATACCAGACAATTTTTTTTTTTTCTTTTGAACGAACTTGCAGTTTTGGGGATAACTTCTTCAGTTTCAGGGATAATCTGAATTCTGGTAAATTCATTAATTCTAAGATGTTTCTCCCATTGCTTTTTTCTCTAATAAAATATTCAAGAAAGGAAACTCTGACTGCTTAACTGTTAAGCTCGGGGTCCAGAACTTTTCTTCAGTCATTGCTTGACTGCAGAGCAAAGATAGCTTATTTAACTATCTGTCTACCAAAACCTGTTATACTCCATCACAGTTAGTATAAGTGGCTGAAATTTTGAAATAAAAGTATTTCTTCTGATCAGACAATCTTATGCTGAAGCTAGTTGTCAACTTGTCTGGAACTGTACTGTAGTTTGCATACAGAGTTGACTGGGCTAGAAATAATTTTAGTAGGATATGGAGGAATTTTAATAATAGAACTAGAAGAGTAAACTTTGGCTATCAAGAACTGAGTCTTCTGTCTTGTTTGATCATAACATTTTCACATAGCATAACAATCATTTTAGAGGAACTAGCAATGTTAAGACACCACAGACTGGCCCAAAGTGCTTCATGATGCTCTGCCATCTTTGGGCCAATCAGGTATGTCTTCTGAGTGAAAGGTAGCAAGCTTCAAGCTTGTCATACAAGAATTTTATAAAAATGAAGGAATTAGGCTACTAAACGCTTTTCAGATTAAGCATACTTTTTCCCCCTTCCACCTAGTAAAACCTAAATTAAATCTGCCTTCAACCCATGTCTATTATATATTTATAAATTTAATCAGTAATCAGTTGAAGGTGAGGAATTTTTCCTTTGTCATTAATAAGGACAGAATTATTTTCTAGTGGGTGAAAGAAACACAGCAACATTTATGGTATTACTAAAGAAAAAGAGCAGCAGTCAGAAGTAAGGGTAAGAATAAAATCATTACAACTAAGTAATATAAAAGGATGTTGTCGTTACATTGGTGTTGTCTGTGATGATGTTTTAATAAACAGTCTTAAATCGTTTGGAAGAAAGAGTATCTTTCATGTTTCAGAATGAAAGGATTTATTAAAGATTAATTTCCTAAGGAAGGGGATTTGTTGGTAGCTAAGCATGCAACAGAATAATATAGTAGTAACTTGTAGAAAAATGGTAACAGCAAAAATAAAATAAGAGTACAGAGAACAAAACTCTAATAATAAAAATGCACATTTCCCAGGTTTTATGTATTTTCTTTTATCTTTCACTCTTCTTATCAGCTGAATTCATTCTAAAAGCACGGTATATTTGTAAATCTTCCAGTAAGTATCCATCAACAAGAGAAAATCAAGTTTTTTTCTTTCACACGTATGCATGGACATCCAGTAGGAAATACTGAAAACAAAACAAATGTATTATCCTCTGTGATGGAGAATAGCAACTATATTTCTTCCAAGACTAATATTCTCTCAAGTTATTTAGTGTTGTCTTCCCTAGTCTAATTCCCAACCGCAGCATGATACACTGCAATTTTAGCTTTTCTTTTTTTCTTTTTAATGAGTTTTCCAAATCTTCTTATATTTACCTGTAAAATATGGTGGTAATAATGAGAAGTTTTCTTACCCCTAACTCATTCTGAAATGTATCACTAATTCATTTTGAATGTGTTCTGCATGGATTAGTAGCTGTGCAGACATTATGCAGTTCTGCACTTGCACGTCCGTGCCTACCTTGGTGCGTGTCTGTGTGTTAAAAGAACAGAATCCTAACCTTATGCCTCCCCTGACACCCAACAGAAAAAAAGAGTTAGTTACTCACTACTTGCTGAATTTGCCGTGAATGTTGTTGAAGAGCTCAGTAGCTGTGCTGTCTCTGGCAGCAGAAGTTTGCATTTTCAGGCAGGTTTGTGGTGTGGGTTTTGGCAGACTTTTCTTGTAGGGCTTTCACTGAAGAGCAAGGGTCAATGACAACAAACTGTAGAAGCATGAAGAGGGTATTTTGTCTGAGCCCATTCATGATTTGTCTTCCCTGTTTTGTATTTTAAATCAAAATGTAGCAGGAAAAAAAACGCACACACATATATTTTAGGCATACTTGGTGAAATCCACTGTGCCCACATAAAGCTCAACTCATCCATTTTTATTAGAAAAAGACCAAAACAGTAACACGTGAAAACTGCCCTTCCAATCTTTATGGTTGCTGTACCACTCTATGAAAAAGGAAGCAGAAATATTCTTATGCCCTGGCACTGGATACTATGGGTGCCTCTGGAATCCTTTGGTCCATCTCTGCACTTCCATTATTAAACCTTAGTGAGATGGTTTCATGGTGGGCTTGGCAGTGCTAGGTTAAAGGTTGGACCAGGCTATCTTAGAGGTCTGTTCCAACCTAAATGATTCTATGATTATGCTGACAAAGTTATGCACAATTCTGAATCTTATGGTATACAGAAATGCCCCCGCTCATTAGCATTGCTTCTACTTGTCTACATGGCTACCTTTTTTTTTTTCCCATTGTTTTTCCAAAGGGGCTAAGTTAGCGTACAGGATTTATGAAAGTATTGTAAGAGACTGGAATATGTTAATGTGCAGGCCATTCATAAGCAAAAGAATCCGAAGACATGACTTCTATTGATCTGTGTGTCAATTTGTGTAATTTGTGGTTAATTGATATTTTAACTTGTCAGTATGTGAAATTGGCAAAAGCTAGTATTTGGGGAAATCTTAAGAGAGCAAAACTGTGAGACAGCACACTCCTTTCTCTTTAGGAAAGTTGAGGTAGCAGGGGGGTTGGGATGTTTAGAATACAATCACACAAGCTTTTCTAGATCTAGATGTTTTGCTTTAGTAAGTTATTGCTCCAGCTGTCTATTACTGGTCCTCAACTGAAACTTACTGCTGAGGGTGGTTTCAGAAAAACTCAGTAGGCTCAGTATTGAAGTGGAAGCATCAAAATATCCTGTGTAGCATTTCAGTTACGTGTGAAAACCTCCAAGCAAGGGGCAGTAGAAAATCAAGTCTGGTTATACCTTAACTTGCTACAGCTTCTCAATGATTGCATGATTATATCTTCGGTTTTTGAAAGGCTTCCTCAATGACTTGAGAAATAGAACCAAATTGTTTTCTTTGGGATCCACCCTCAATTATTGGTCACAGGAGCATTTCTACCTTATGTCTTTTGAAAACCTAGTAAGTCCAGAGTGTTAGGTATTTTAAACGAGTATTACAAGGCTAGCTGTCCCATCCATTCATCATGCATACAATAGATCAAAACTCACATACACTTCTCTATTTAAAAATGTAAGAAACAATCGCTTTTTTCCATGTATGTTTTACTCATTCAGATGAGTACATTTTATCTCTCTCTGAATCATTCCATGTTATTCTTCTTCCTCTCGTTTTAATAATTGTAGTTGGTCTTCATGTTTAGTTATATTCTTCATCTGATACCTGTCTGTCTTGCTGAAACCACATCTAATGGTTTTATTTCGGTTTGTGCATGGTATTTCTGGAGATTAAACCACTGAGAAACTGACAGTATTGCAGAGTTTTCTGTCTTACTGAACTAGGTCTTACACACACTCCTACAGGAGGTTACATATCTGATAGCAAATAGAAAAGCAAACTTAAAAATCAGGAGTTACTGTTTGTTTGTTTTAATATTTATTGTAGGTTTCCAAAGCCTAGAGCTGCTGATGGTTTTTTTGTTATATTTTTTTTAAAGTGCTGTGATGCAACAGTAAATATATCTAAACAATATAATCATTTGGTTTAATAAACTGAAATACATTTCTCATATGTTTCCTTACCCAGGGAAATTACCGCTTTATGAAACTTTTACTGGCTCGTCGAGGGAACTGGATGCAGAAGGACTTAGAGGATATGACACCATTACATTTAACGACACGTCACAAAAGCCCAAAATGTTTAGCTTTACTGTTGAAACACATGGCACCTGGAGAAGTGGATACTCAGGACAGAAACAAGGTAAAAATATTACCTAAAGACAATACTTGTAGCAGCTTTAGAAATTAGATTTACATGAAACAGTTTGAGTGAAAAATTATTTCAGTACTTTAAGAAAATTTTTCTATGTGAAGTAGTGCCTAACATGGGTATTATAGTGGTCACCATTAGAAATATTAACATTTTCTTGATGATAATATGTAGAAGTTCATTGTACTTAGTTCACTGATGGTCATGTTGAGAGTACTTATACTCACACTCCATGAGTTTTACAGTCTAAGTCTTTCTGTAACAGTCTGATCCTTGTTCGAATGTGGATAGCATAGGCTTATCTTGCCTTTTTCTTGGAAAAAACTCTACATGTGAAATGGATATTCATCTGCCGTTGTTATCTGTCTGGAAATCCAGAGGCTCCATTTGGAATTCCACTCTTGAACAATGATGTGGGAGGTTATACACTATATATAGTGCAAATATTGTCTTGAGTTTGCTGATGTCCCTTTGCAAAGTCAAGTCATGCTCTAACCCATCAGTAGAATTACCAGCCTGCTTTAGAAACACACTGACTTGTAAGATGCTCAGGAAGAATCTACTGATGCTTGTTAAAAAGGGCTGTTATTAAAATGACCAGCCAAAACAGATCATGGATCTTAGAAATGATACAGTTCTTAAACAACTGATTTGTTATTACTCTTTTTACAGAGATGATTGCTAACCCACAGTAATGACACGCTAACTCATTTTAAAAGAAAGAATAGTTTTTTAGCATTTAATAACTTGATTTTTGTGATCAATGTGGTCCTTAAAGTTGAGTGCTTAGCGATGTATGATTTAAAACTTCGGTGAAACGGTTGCCTCTATTAGCGTGAGTGGAGGGGTATGAGGAGACATAGAACAAATTGGTTTTGAATGAAACAGATTCATCCCTCTTGTTGGCATGTTTGATGCATGTTCTCTTTGAGAGATGATCATATTGTCTTTAGTGGAGAGATTTCTAGTAATTCTTATTGCTGATTTATTAGTCTGAGAATGTGTGATTCAAATATCATGCGCTCAAGCAGTTTACATATCCTGAAATCTGAAAGAGGCTTCTTCTTTTGAAGAATCCAGAGATATAGGTGTTTCCTGAGCCCAAACTTTTCCCCAGTGATATGGAAACAAAAAGTTAGACATTGTGAATGTAGACAGCAAATGGAAAACGAAGGAAAAAAAAAAAAGGAACTACCATTGACAAGGTAGGCATGGATGCAGCTGTTACTGATGATAGAGGCTTTTTAAGCATTCAAAAGAAATGTGTCCTCCATACAATTTGTAAGTGATCTTGGAACTCATGCAAAAACTCTTCCTACCAGGCACTAGTCTACCACTTATTCAAATGTCAGTGCCCTGATCAAGTGTACTTGGATCACCTCTTGTTCAGCGTACCAGTTTGGCAAGACAGGCCTCAGTGAATGCACATCATTCATATCTCGTGTACTATGTTTTCATTCTGTCATAAGAGGACGTAGTAAGTGAAGAGGACTGGACTTTCTAGTGGTGTTACTATTTAAACTCTGAAATCCTATCATGAAGGAAGCAGGATAAGACATCTGCAAGCCCAGTTTCCACCAAATGAATCTCCTGTCCCCTCCAGACAATAGAGTTGAACGCCTGTGCCCTAGCAATCAGCTGTTTGCCTTCCAGGATATTCTAACATGTATCATGGAAACCCTGGCTATAATTACAGCAGTCGTTCTGGAGGGGTCATGCTGACTTCCTGACCGCATTAATTAATTAACAAAGGTATCTGGAGACCAGCCAAAACCACTTAGGAACCGTGCCTTTTGTTCAGCAGATTTCCAAAGCAGTGTTAAAGCATTGCCAGATTTTCCACAAAATGTACAGCACTTTTATTCCAGTTCCTGTCATGAGTAGTCACAGTAGCAAGGATGGAATTCAGGCTGATGAAAGGCACTCTTGGGGACAGAGACCAACAAGTTTGACCCCGTTGGGCACATCGCTTATTCATTTCCCTTACTGCAACTATGTGCATCAAGATCGTCAAATATAATTCCTGAACATGAGAGAGAACTAGTGTCTTTTATTTATGTGTAGGCAATTGGCTGAAAAGCAGGTTCTAAGTGAGAGAAGTCAGTAAAGAAAGACTGCTTTGGTCTCTTGGTAATCAAAAGTTTCTGTGTTCATAGTGTGTGTCAGTTTCTAGGGATACTGATCAGCTCCACCTAAGAAATAATATATGTTAACTTTTCACAGGTTTCTACTGCTAGAAATTTTTCAATACAAATCCTGACAGGCTATGATGGTTTGAACGTGTTTTACGATGCTAGGCTGTATGTAATTGTATGCAGCGTAAGTTTTCAGACCTTTTCTTGCAGCCCCTCTAGTTATGCGTCAGAATGAGCTCTTTTTCAGTGAGCTACCAAGTCAACAGAAAGGTTGCAGTATCGTACTATGTTACCATGGTACAAAGCTAACAGCTTAAAGCAACAAACACAAAGAATAGACTCCTTTTTGCCTTTCTCCTTTACAGAGACATTAAGAATAGGCTACTGAACTCATACATTCTATCTCACTATTCAAGGATGCTAATCCAGGGTATCACACTCGTAGACACAAATGACCTGCAGCAGTTATTTCTCTCTGCTTTCAAATCAAAGTGCCACGTAATATCTTGCTAGGATGAGGGTAAGGGAAGAGGGATGGAGAAATAAAATTCATTCTGCTTCTTACAGCCCTCTGCTACGTGTCAGCTGGGAGAGGTGTCTGATCAATAAATTACTTGTTAATATACTAGCATTTCACTGTTTAAAAAAACCCATTGGTTTGCTCATGTAATTATGAACATTGATAATGCATGTAAAAAGCCACTGGCAGCCAGGTATTAGCAGTAGGAGTATGGGTGGCCTTTTGATGTTTTATTGGACTACCGTTGGTCAAAATACATTAGATTCAGTGATACTCAATGTATAGAATTCTGAGTGATCAAGGACAATGTCAAAACCTTTGCTCAAGATGAATCCAAGTCCAATGTCAATATTCAGTGCCTTCTTCCTCGGGAAGAAAGTAATCTTTTATTATGCTTTTATTTTTATTATGCTTTTATTATCATCTATTATGCTTAAATATATGCTTTTTCATCAATTCCTATCATTTCAAGAGTTTTCTAAATTTAAGAGAGACCAAACTAATCACTGCAGTTCTGTATAGTTCAGCTCTGGTGTTGAAACCTGCTTCCAGTGATTATTCTAACATGGACATGATTGCTTAATACCAAGATCCAATATTTTCTCCAGGCCTGAAATTGCTGCGCCCAATGACATTGCCCTACTGGCTACTATTGCCCTATGGGTAGTATTGTCTTGCCATAGTCCAAGAAATCCTCATACAAACAGTCTGCTACCAGAAATACTTATATCCCAAGCATAACAACTTCTCAGTGTGGGTGTCACATATGATGGCATGGCTTAGACCTGATTCAAGCCTCAGTAGCAAAGATCTGTGAGTATCCACTCTTCACTTACGTATATGGACCTATTGCTTAGGTCCTTTTAAAGCCTGTTCTCCAGTGATTCTGAGTTGTCATTCACCCTAGGCACTTGTATTCAATTTTCTATCAATCCTTTTTATTTTAATATAATAAAAGATTGGCATTGTTTAAAGCTGGTTTTACCTGGGATTAATGTCTACTCTCTGTATAGAATGTCCCTTACCAGAAACCAGTATTGAGAGACTATTGTATGCTTGAAAAATACCAGGACTGTTATCTTTACCCCACATGAGGTATTTTTTCAATGTAGTGATATCAGTGCTAATCATTTGATAACCCTCCATCTCTGGTTTCCAGATGTTTTCGAATTGAGCTCAGCTCAGAATTCTAAGGTATATTCTAAGGTATATTCAGTATTCTAACTGGGGCAGGTTTATGGTTTATTCATGTTATGCACAAGAACTTAAAGAATTTTAGGATTTATACGGAGCGAACAGTGTTGTTCTAAGCAGTATTACCTACCTGAAGCACTTCTGTGACTGCAGTGAATCTGCAACATCCCCCAAAAGTGTAACTTTAGAACATCCGTTCTTTGGGTTGTGAGTAACTGTACTTCAGTAATATTTGTTAATCATTGGTAAAACAAATCATCAGGCTGCACAAACGATATTGTAGTGATAATGACATTTTCTTTTAGCCCTTTCAACCTCAAATACTCTTTCATTCTGTGAAAATATAATTAAATCATATTTCATGTTCTAACAAACTTTAATATTCATCTTGTATTTATTTTTCACCATGCTTGTAAAACTTGTGAATATTGTGTTCCAGCAAACTGCATTGCATTGGAGTGCCTACTACAATAACCCAGAGCATGTGAAACTTCTCATAAAACATGATTCAAATATTGGGATCCCTGATATTGAAGGAAAAATCCCGCTTCACTGGGCAGCTAACAACAAAGACCCTAGTGCGATTCACACAGTGAAATGTATTCTGGTAAGAAAATCTATTATGTCTTTTTGATATTCATTACTTAATGTGATAAAAACATTTTTGCTTTCTTGAAATTTTTCATTCGAGACCATTGGCTCTTTGAAAATTGAATCATTTGCTTGTTCTATTATCGATAATTTGTTAAGAAGTCATCTTAGATATGTTTGCTATATTGATGGGAGTTTCTTCTTAGTTCTGTAGGTGAATATCTTTGCTCTAAATCATGGTTTATGTATATTCTTTTAATTAGCTTGATGCGTTTAACTATTCATTTTGTGGGGGAGGGAGGGAGGAAGGGATTGCCAGCTCTCCTGGTTAAAATGTCCAAGTCATATTACTCATCTCAGTTACATCTTGCACAGTGAATTCTCTGTTCCGTGTCTTGTCTTCATTATTTGAAAGTTTATTGCTAGTTAATTGTGCTGAAATATCGTATCTTGTCTGTTGTGTCAGAACTCTAGGAAACAGTTGATCATTCATCAGTCAGCCCTTGATCAGTTTATTGAGAGACTTTCCAAATATTTCTTCTGTACAGATTAAATAATTTTTCCTTGATGGCAGATTTTCTAGTTTCATTTTCTACACTGCCATAATAAGTACATTAAAATCATGTCCTTAGCTTGATTTCCACCTCAATTTTTGTTCTTTGTAAAATCCCTGAGTTTCACTAACATGGAAGGATAGAGAAGTCTCAGTTAAATTTTCCTCTCATATTACAACAGTCTCCCTGTAACTCTGTCTTTCAAATGAGTTTCAGAACTAGACACGTGTTGGTTGTAAGCTAACTATAATGACTTCTATGTCTGTTTAAATCTGCTAAAAAGCAGATATGGACTGCTGGATTAAAATTTAGACTTTTCCAAACTTTAGATAGTCAAGATAAATGTTTTTAGAAGTTGCAGTGGATTGGCCCCAGCCAACAGCAAAACAACCACACAACCACTTGCTCACTCCCCTCCTGTGAGGTGGGGAGGAAGGCAAGACAACTCATGGTTGAAGAGGATGCCAGTTTAGTAGGAAAAACAAAAGCTACATGCTCAAGCAAAGCCAAAAAAGGGATTTATTCACTGTTTCCCATCAGCAGGCAGAAGTCAGCCACATCCTAGAAAGTAGGTCTTCAGCATGCTTAACAGTTGCTTGGGAAGACAAATGATGTAACCATGAAATCTCCCCTTCCTTCTTCTTTCCCTGAGCCTTTATTGCTGAGCATGATGTTATACGGTAAGGAATTGGGGTCAGCTGTGCTGGCTGTGTCCCCTCCCAGCCTCTTGCTCACCCCCAGCCTCCTTATTGGGAGGAGACAGTGAGCAGGGCAGGGCAGAGTATGAAAGAGAAAGCCTTGTCATTGTGCAAGCACTGGTAAGTAATAGCCGTACGCTGGTGTGTTGTCAATGGTATTTCAGTCACTAACACAAAGCCTAGCACCATACCTACCACTAGGAAGAAAGTTAGCTGCATCCCAGCCAGGCACACTACAAAAGTTCAAAAATATTTATCATCTTTCTCTAGGTGTTCTCAGAGATTTTCTTTAGGTAATTGAGAATCCTGACCATGGTAAAGTGTTTTTTTTTTTGTTGTTGTTTATTTCTTTCCCCTTCAGACAGCTAAAAGAGCATATTCTTGTTTCTCTCTAGTCTTTTTTTGTGCATCAACTGAATTCTTTATATTCCACCTATATAAGCTTATCGATGGGAGTAGCATATTACAAGTTAAAATGAAATAGTAATTTAGCTTACAGGATATGCTGTGAAAGTTGATGATTCAGAAGCATTGTTACTAGATAATCTATCTGTAGATTGAATTTGGTGTTAAGTATAAATACCTTTTTTTTGGTGGGGCCTTCAAGTCTAATCCTTTAGTATGATCTTGTCATCTCTCCAAACTGATGTGGTTTTCCTACTTATCTTTATAGATATCTATGTAGCAGTGTTAAGTCAACACAGCTAAATCAGAGCTCACAATCCTCCCCAACTTTCTCAGTCATTTTTCATCATATTACCCAGCTCCAGATCTATTGCCCAAGCTTTACCTTGGGTTCTCATTCCTCCCCCAGTCTTCACATCCAGGTTAACTCTGTACTCTTTCAAATTCTTCCTGCATGTTTCTAATGTACACACACATACAGTTAAAATTTCTGTCGTCTTGTGTCTTAACTTACGTAATGGCATTTCTAAATTCATTAGTACAGTCTTGTAGTGATAGTAGTGCAAAAGGCCTATGACAATGTTACTGGTGCTCTCCGTTTTCTGTCACATCCAACACAAACTAGCTGTCTTTGCTTTCATCATAGAGTGCTGTAAGCTCTGTGCTGTTGCTCAGATAGCAGTTGGATATTGATGTCTGCTGCTGGTCAATCTGCATTGGCAGTCTTAGTCTGTTGACTAAGTTACAAAAAATAGCATTGCTGTTGTTTCTGTAATGTTATCTTTAACATTGTGGAAGAATTCCACAGAAAAATACTTTTCTCCAGTGTCCTACCCAGAATTGCCTAGTGCTGCTTTACAAAACCTTAACAAAAGTTAAGCTGATGGTTTTATTGAGGCCACAGTCTATGATACTGAAAAATACTGTCTTGATTTTTCTGTGCTCTGCCATCTGTATGCACCCATTTGTTGTCTCCTGTTTTTAAATTCCTAGTAAGGATTGTCGTTCTGTTTCATATTTGTACAGTACTTAGACCATTGGGATAGTAAAACTAAGCAATAATGAAAAGAGCTGAACTGAATGCTGAAAAAGTAAGTTCAGTTTGCACTGGTGGCAGTTATACGCAATTGGTTACATCTATTATCGAAACCCATGACGTACAGTGAAAATGGAAGCAATGACATTTTTAGGACGTAAACATGCAAAGTAGGGAGAAACCGTAATCTGGAGATCCTCTCATGGTCAACTTCCTTTTCCACCTTTCCAGATTCAGCAGTGCTTGGTTACATGAAAAACGTTGGGAAGATTTAAGGAGAAAAGAACAGAATAAGGTTCCATTAATATGGTGGAAGCAACTGCTTAGTACTCTGTCTCTGTTTTATATCTCTTCTCTTTGTTTATTCTTCATGGTAAGAGACGTGACATTTATTTATACAACACTTTCCTTTGTTGCCTACATTCCATTGTTCTAATTGCTGCAGAAAGAATGTGTAGCTTCAGTTTCTTCTGTGTATTGTGCTTAAGATATTAATGTAACGTGACAGTTTAATTATGGCTAGTTTTACAGATAAAGCACTTATAACGCAAAGAAATTATGCTCTTGAATGTGAGCACAAAGAGGCCTACAAAATTTTTGTTCAAGTGGACAAAAAGGTCAAAAAGCATAGGTACTTTTAGACTAGAATGTAAATAGTGACTCTGTCAATAAAAGATTTCTTATCATTTTGGAAAAGTGATGCTGTGGATTACAGGGGTATGTTCTGTGGAACACCTGTGGCTTTTAGCCAGGAGTTTTAGGAGTCATGTATTTTAATATGTCCTTGTGCTTTGGAAGGTTCAAAAATTAGCTTTCTAATTTACATCAATAAATTATAGGTAAAGAAAAAGTTTTTTTTTTTTTCTTTTTTTTCCCCGTTTTGTTCAAACAGGTTTTCCTCTGGTGCAGTTAGAACTGTGCATGTCTTCATTCATTTTTAGTCATTCTTAAGTGATTCTCAAAGACTGCTTCTGATTTTCCTGCAGCGGGCTCTATACTCCCCCTGCTGAGCAGTTTGAATAGAAAGGAAATAAGCATAGTAACAGTTTTCTCTTGAGCAGTATTACAGCTAGGGAAGAGCATAAGACTTCACTTTTCACTGTAATGGCTCAGATAAATGCTTTTGAATGCTTATTAGAATAGTGGCATTCATGCTTGGATTACTGTGGTTTGTGCATGTAACAACTTTAACTTTGATTTTCTTTTTAGTTAGAGATTCACATTTATCAACTTCTTATGTTTTTAATAGAAAATCTGTTATTGTGCTAGTGGCTAGATGTGGTAATGAACTACAATATGTTTCAAGTATGTAATTTTTTTTGCCTCCCAAAACACGGCTAATGTTACTGATTTAAAAAAAGGCATCCAATTTTTTTAGATATGTAAAATAGGGAACATGAATAGTGGCTACATGGAGTGTAGAAAGTTAGTAAATGTTTAACTTCACAAAAACTAATCAAATATTAGGAAGTTGACATTTTCTGAAAGTAAGACAGCAAGATACAAAGAATCAGGGCATTGTAAAGTAGGTTACTACTGCAGTGTTAATGTAGCCAGATTGCATTTGAGAAATGTAACTAACTTTAAACAATAAATACATTTGGAGTTAATATAATAAATAGAACATATAGAAGGCATAGACTTGGTAGATTAATATTGGGGTAGAAACCATATCCTGACTTTTTGCCACTTGATTTATCGTTCTCAGTGTTAGGTGTTAATTTTCTATGTAATACTGCATTTCAAATAATGCGAATACAAGTGATTTTTTAACATGTTTGTGTACTTCATAAAGTAATGTAGGAAAAGTTGCAATTAATTTAATGAGAAAAGGATCAAGAACTCGCTTTGCTTCATTAACAAGCTGCACTGATCACAGTCTCTCCCTCCTGTTTCATAAGCATATTGTGGGGCATGGTGTGGCACAGTATTTTCAGGATGATCATTTTTCTTGGTTATCATGGTTTGAGACCCACTCTACTGTTGGAAGTCATTATGGTTTAAAAATCTCAGGACTATGTTCCTTTTCTCTTTTGCACAGAATTCACATGACTTCAGTGAGTTGTTTTGAATCACTGCAGATAAAACAGCAGACTTGCTCCCTATAGTTTATTTAATCTCTTGTTTTGACATATTACTTCTGCTCTAGATGCTTGGTGTCCTGCATCCTGAATTTCTATTGTTTGGTTTACTGTTGTTTTTAGAGCTACCTCTTTTTTTTTCTTCTTTTTTTCTTTTTCTTGGAAAACGAGTTTTACAGCTAATATTTCATGGGGCTTTATCATGTTCTTCAATTGTGGAACTCTGCAGTGCTAAAATGGTGTTCATTTGTACCTGTTATTTGCCTCAGAAAGAAAGTCAGGAAGAGCAATCTGTTTAGAAAAAAGTTGATGAGAAGAAATCATCGTAATATGAAACTATATACCTGCAGGCCTTACATGAAAGTAATCTAGCATATTTTTAAAGAAAATGTGATGACGCTTCAAGTTGTATCTATTAATTCCTACGTTATATTATCATATGACTGATCACGATACTTTTAAAGATTTTGCATGTTCAAAATTAAGGTCATTACAAGTAGATACATTCATTAGAAGTACTATCCCTTATTTCTATCCTGTTAGCTAGAGACTTTGACATCTCTGGTGGATAGTCATGTAGTTTTAAAATACTAGAAATGTAATAATAACGAAAGCTGTAAGATTAACTTGTGAAAAAAGGGGGCTGTCCTAGGAGAAAAATATGTAGAATATTTCAAAATATCTCAACTTTAAAAATCAAGTAAGAAGATCCAGTTATTTTCGTAAGAGCCCAAGGATCATCTTTTATGTATCTGTGTAAGGAGTCACTTGCACAGATTGACAATACCACAAGGCATGTACTGAAAATCAGATCTTGAACAATAATTAAATATATATTTAAATAAAATTCCAGAAGAAATACTTGAAAATAGCTTGTGCTATAAAAAAATATAAAAATTAATGGTTGGAGAGCTATATTCTACTGAACAAGGATGACTCTGTAGAAGATATCTATTGTAAGACTCAAAATATCTGTTGAGTTCTTCTCTTTGTCTTAAGTATTTTTTGAATTTTGTATTTTTTTAAAGGAAGCTGCACCTACGGAATCTCTGCTTAACTGGCAAGACTATGAAGGACGAACTCCCCTTCATTTTGCTGTTGCTGATGGAAATGTGGCAGTTGTTGATGTTCTGACCTCCTACGAAGGCTGCAATGTGACATCTTATGACAACTTGTTTCGAACTCCTCTTCACTGGGCAGCCTTACTTGGTAAAATGGACAATGCTGAAGTTGTTCAGTTATTAATTGATTATGGTGTTTAATCTTTATATCTGTTTTTTATTTAATTAAGGCATTGCATTATGCTAACTAATCTCTTAGAACAATAATATTCAGTTTCTGCTAGACCAGTATTAGAAGTTTGTGTGTAGAATGTTGGTTTTCTTTAGCTCCAGATTCTCCAAAGCACTGTAAAATGCATTTTCTCAACAGGCTATATATATTCATAGTAACAATTAGAGTGTGTGAGATGTTCTTGAGTGTTCATAGGTAAAAAACTTATGTTAAGAAACTGGGACTGAAAAAAAAATGGTACTCTAGAGCAGGGCCTCCAAAGAGGTATGTATACACCCCAGACTGTACCTAAGACACTGCACTGAGGTGCATGAAAAAAATATCAGAACTTCTATTTATATTTATTTTTTATCTGAAAAAAAAAATAAACGTTACTAATTTTTGTATGAATTGACACTGGCACCCTTACTCAGTCTGTATGTCAGATAGTCATGTACAACTTGCAAGATGCCCTGAGAGAAGTGTTGGCACTCCACAATGCAGAGGGGTGATCGTTGTGTCTTCCCTTGTTCATTTGCTTTCAGCATATTGTGATGCATTGCAGTTTGCATGTACCCAGTTAAGTAGTTTTACAGGTTATATTATCTAGTTTTTACTGAACTACCACTCATAAAATAAACAAGTGACTTTAAAAGATACCTGCAAAGTAACTGTGGGTAATACTGATAATGCCAATACAAGCAAACGTAAAGAAAGTGGCAGAGTTGATGCTTCTTTTATTCCTGGGACTCTCCATCAGCCACTTTTTGAGGTAAAAACAATGACAATCTAATTAAATCTGACAATATGTTGTCAAAAAAATTACCAGTTATCAATAAGACTATTTGAAATATGGACTGACATCTGCTATAGTTAACAACGAACCTTGCCCTAGGTGCCTTGAGAAATTAACTAATGGTTGTACGAAGCCATCAAGACATTAAAAAGCTAAGCATCAAGAACATGAAGACAAACCTCTACATTTTTTTCAACAGTGTTTCAAGTCATGTGATAAACAATCCAGTGCTTTACAAAGTTTCACTAAACTAAATGATAAATCTTTGGCAACCTCTTTTGCTGTTTGTTGCTTAATAGCGAAAAACAAAAAGCTGCATACCATTGGGGAAACACTTGTTCTGCCTGCGGTGGCAAAAATGGGTAAAATAGTGTGTGGAAAACAATATGGCAACAAACTGAAGTGCATTCCTTTGTCAGCAAATACTGTTGGAAGAAGTATAGAAAACATTGCTGAAGATCTGCAGAAACAGATACTAGAGCAAATTATGCAGTGTGGGAGGTTTGTGGTACAACCGAATGAAATTACAGATATTTCTAACTGTCTCAGCTTTAGGTATTTGCTAGCTTATTCTTCAATAATGAAGTAGACAAAAAACTACTTCGTGAGCCACTAAGAGGGAAGATGTACAAGAGAAGATATATTCTCAACATTAAATGACTTGATAAAAGCAGAGTCTATGGAAAAACTGTGGAACCAGTGACCGGGTGGCTTCTTTAACTGGAATTAAAAAAAAATGAATTCCAGGGTGAAGTTGCAGAGCTAGCATCGCATGTGATATTCATTCACTGTATCATTCATAGACAAGCTATTGCAGCAAAGTTGAAGCCAGAAGCACACAGAGTGCTGCAGGATTAATCATCCATGTGATTAATTTTATAAAAACAAGACCTTTAAATAGTAGAATCCTTTACAGTACTTTGTAATGAGTTGGGGAGTGACTGTGAAGATCTTTTGTTCACTGGCTTTCTCGTGGCAAAATGCTTAAAAGACTTGTCAGACTATGATTTGTCAACATCAAATAACCCATTTCTTGAGCCTAATGACTTATCATTCTGGCTTCATTTCAGCTTCTCCTCCTCCAATGAGGCATTAAAAATCTTGATCGGTAAAAGAATCAGTGGATAAGCTCATCAGTTTCTGTAAAAATTCTAAGGATATTAAAGTTACAATGGCTTTTGACTATCTACTGATTCTTGCTGAGGCTGTATGTTCATTCACCTTACCGAGTCCTTGATTTGGGGGATTGTTTTCCTTCTTTGCAGTATGATTCAGTTACTCAAAGACAATTTCTGTTGCACTTTGAAATGCTGATGTCTAATGTGTGTATTGACTATGGAATTACAGGCAGAATAATATTGTTCCAGCCCCTTTACCATCTCGTTGGCCCTCTGGTGAACCCACTCCAGTTTACAAGCATATTTCTTGTACTGGAAAGCTCAAAAATTGATCCAGTTTTGTAGGTATGTTGTAACAAGTGCTAAGTAAGCAGGGATAATCTCTTGCTTCTGGGTGTGCTCCTGTGAATGTAACCCAGAATACTGTTACCTTTCTTTGCTACTAGGACAATGCTGCTTGCTCACACCCAGCTTGCTGTCTGCCAGGTCCTTTTCTGCAGTGTTGCTTACCTGATGCAAAGTGCAGGGCTTTACATCTGTCCTTGCTGAATTTCACAAGGTTTCTGTTGGCCCAGCCCTTCAGCCTGTCATGTTATCTCTGGATGGCAGCCTTGCCCTTGAATATATCAACCGATGCTTGCAGTTTGGTGTCATCTGCAAGCTTTCTAAGATTGTAGTCGGTCACCTGCTCCAGGTTACTGATAAAGGTGTTCAGTGGGATGGATCATGGGAAAGATCCTTGAGATAGTTTGTTGTTGTAGGTGTTCAGGCATAGTACAACCCATTAATTGCTGTCCTCTGAGCTCCATCCAACCAGCATTATACCCACCTGGTGATCCATGCTCCCAGATTGTAATGCCCTGACTTGGATGCACAAGTACTGTGGGAGATACTGTAAAATGTGTTGCTAAAGTCGAGGTAAGTAACATCTGCTGATCTCCCTCCTTTCACAGATCCAGTTCTTTTATCATCAAAGGCAATCTGATTGGTGAGGTATGACCTTCTTGATCCATTCTCTAAGCAGAGAGTCCTGGGAGCCTTCTTGGGGAAGACTGAGGACAAGAAAGCCTTGAGTACCTCCACCTCATCTGTGTCTGCTCTCACTAAATCACCCACACCATTCACAACAGGCCCACATTTTCCTTGCTCAGCCTCTTACTGTCAGTGTAGAGGCAGAAGCTCAGCTCATTGGCTGGGATATCCCTTGCCAGTCTCAGCTCCATTTGAATTTTGTCTTTCCTGACACCATCCCTATGTGCCCAAGTGATGTTTATAAGCTTCTTCTTAGTAGCCTGTCACTACTTCCACCTCCTGTATAGCCTTTTTGCATCTGATTTCTGTCACAGCTTCCATGCTTAGCCAAGTCTTCTAGTGTGTCTAGCCAAATAGTCTTCTAGTGTGTCTATTTGTTTTCTTAAATATTGGGATGTACTATTCTAGAGCATGGAGGAAGCTGTCCTTAAATACTTAACAATGTTTGTGAGCTTCTTTTCTCTTCACAGCTGCCTCCATGGCTTCCCAGCTACCAGTTTTCCCACACAAACTAAAATCTGCTTGCCTGAAGTCCAGGATATGTAATGCACTACCATCTTTCCTCGTTTCCCTCAGGATCTTGAACTTCACAACTTTATGGTCACTACAACTAAGACTACTGCTGAATGTCACTTCCCTAGCCAATTTTTGCTTGTTCATGATTAGCCCATCTATCTGTGCTGGTCCTCTGGTTGGTGTGGAGAGAACAGTACCGCTCTCTTCCTCCCAGAACTCCTTAATGTGGTGACACAGATTCTCAACTGAATTCCATCTGCAGACAAGGATGCCATCTTCTGCTGCCCCAGCCTTAGCCAGAAGGAGTGGACTCTCCCTGCAGGCCAAGACATTCTCTCTCTGGAACTCTGTTAGGGTTGAGTCCACTGTGTGCCAGGGGTAGTAATTGTGATTGGTTCTGGAGACCATGACCAGCATTGTGGAGCACTTGTACATGGCCATCAGCAGAACTTCCAGCCCTACCTGCTCACCCGTCTGTGCACATTGCTGTGGAAACTACTGCTTCTCAGAGCCGAAGCCTAGGCCTGGCTGCTATAGAGGTCTCTCCCTAATATTAGTTGAATGGGTGCTTTACACCCACTAGTCAAGAGTCATCTGAAGTCTGATGGGTCAGAGTCCAACTGGCAAAGTGTCAGAGCACTCCTTGAATAGCTGATGGGTCCTTAGACAGTGCTGGAGCTTGCAAGAAGCTTCTAGAATCTCTCTTTCCCCCTCAGAAGCAGACACTCTGAAGTTCCTAGACAATCTGGAAGCATAGACTAGCTTCTACTGTGTGGTTTATCTGTTACCTACTTCAGTTTGCAGCACACAAGCAAGTCATCCAGTGAAAGCCCCTGCTCACAGCAGGCCCGATTAGTTGAGGTTCCTTAGGGCCTTGGTTCAGTTGAGTTTTCGGATCTCCAGACATGGAGATTCTACAGTCTTTCTGGGCATTTGTTCTAATATTTGACCACTTCCATGGTGAAATAGATTTCCCCAGTACTCAAACTGGGATTTCCCTTGTTGCAGCTTGTATTCATTGCCTCTTGCCCTATCACTGTGTACCTTTGAGAAAAGCCTGCTCCATCTTTTCTATGTTCTCCCTTTAGACAGCTGTAGGAATGAGATCTCTCCTCAGTCTTTTCTTCTTAATGGTGAACTGACCTAGCTCTCTTGGCGTCCCTTCATCTGTTATACCATCCAACCTCTTAACTATCTCGGTGGTCCTCCGCTGGACTCAGTCCCATTTGTCAATGTCTTTCTTGTACTGGTAGGCCAAAAACTGTGCAAAGTCCTCCAGATCCAGTCTCACAAGTACTCAGTAGAGGGGAAGAATCAACTTACCTCAACACGTTGGCTATGCTCTCGTTAATACAGCCCAGTTGTGGTTGTCCTTTGCCAGTCAGTAGTGCTCATTGCTGTTCAGCTTGTCCACCAGGACCCCAGGTCTGTTTCTGCAAAACAGTTACGTATCCAGACGGTCCTCAGGCTCATATCATTGTCTCTATTATTATTTTTCTTCCAAGTTATGCTGCTTTGTTATTATGAAAAATAGAAAAAAGATCAAGTTTGACTTGACTTAGCAGGAAATCTTGCTCAATTCTACTAGTGTCCTCTTTAAGAGGCGCTGAATGAGGTGGCCCTCACAAGAGAGTAAAGGAAATATTGTTGCAGAGGCAAAAAATAATGGCAAAAATTACTCCAGCTCCTCCCCCAAAACATGATCAGTTAGTTTTTTTCTCTATTTTATGCTGTTGCTGATTACTCAGGGAAAGTTTATTTCTGTTCACATTACTTTCCTGAGACTCAGATGCTCTGTAAATTGTGATGTTACATATGTGAATTCTGTGCTCTTTGGTTTTACAGGTTACAAAACTGAATCTTTGCAAAATAGCTAAAAATCTGATTAAATATAAATAGTCTAAATACAGGAAAATGAGCCTCATAAAAAGACAGGCACAAAAACAATACAAGTTTGAAAATTGACCTCCTCGTTTCCATTCTGCTCAGTGGAGAAAGAAAAAAATCAGTTGAGTGCTTGATAAAAAGAAAGAATCTTCCAACATTCTCACTCCCCTTTTAACAGACTTCATCCTCGTGATCCTTTGGGACACTACTGACAAAAAATGCCAATGAAAGAATCAAGTTGCTCGGTGGAACGAGTTATTGCAACTCCAGTGACAATATACATGTAGTTTGTTTATGTTTGCTTGATTGCTTGTTTTTAAGTTCTCAAATTTGCATTTGCATTCAAGTTAGTATATTTATTGAATTTCCACAGAGAAACTGTGAAACATTTTAAGTGTCCTCAGGTCAGTCCCCCAAAGAAACAGTCATTACCACTTGTTTCTGTCCAAGACGCAATATTTATCATGTTTTGAAATCGATTGTGTTTAAAGAGAGAATTTTGTCTGCTGGAAAAATGGAGTGTCTTATCAATGTGGGATAAAGGGGGAAGGTGTGCCAAGACCACCAGAGTGTTTGCGAACTTGATGAGGTCTCTAAGTGGCATATGCCCATGAGGAACTTCTTACTGGTAACTCATGATTAATTTTTAGGGTTCTTTTTAAAGTTACATACCACATGTTGTATATAGATCTCAACGAGTCTATGATGTTATTAAATGGTCTTAGTAGTAGGAGACGTTTAGTATTGCGGGAATGCAGCGCAGATATTCTGTTAAAGGTGATGGGTTGCTGGGTTGCGTGTGACTGTACCTCATGGTATTGTTGCTCCTGGTATTTCTTATTTTGTGAAGGTACGTGAAAGTCTCACCCAAGTTGCATCTCTTCTAAGTAAAAGAATTGCAGAAATGACAGTTCTTGACCTCGAGAATGGAGTTTCAGTGTTTACCTGGGAAAATCTAACTATCGATGTTCTAGTAAGATCCATCTTTGCATCAGTTTATTTACTGTTTCACCAAGTACAACTCTTTTTTTCAACCCCCCTCAAGTCTTTCTTCTCATAGATGATTTAGGTAGACCTCCTGTCCTGATTAGAGTTCAGTTGCTCTTTTTCTATTTGTGTACTCAAAGTTTGGACAACTTTTTTCCAGTTTCTGTACTCCTGTGTTTTTTCTGCTGGGATTGCACTCTGAACCAGCTTCTTTCAGTGCACCTGTTTAATAGTCCTGAGATGGGAAGAACATAGCAACATTAATTCTCTTCTCTATAGTGTTTTTTTGGTAGGAAGAGACAGAGTGTGTGGCGTTGTGGTTCCAGTCTTGTCTTCATTGCTGAAAGGAAAGAAAAAATTTCCTGTACACCCTAAAGCTATTGGTTCCATGTCCTTCAGGAAAAAAGAAAAAAAAATCCCAAATGACTATTCATCCTTTTTGACACAAGCTGACCATCTTCTCTCATTTCTGATCCTTCTATACATACAAGGTCTGAAAGTGCTATTCTGCAAAAGAAAGCTTGTCTAGTCCTTCACCTCTTAGGTTTTGAAAAGCTACATACTACATCTGTTACAAAGCTACATTTTCGTACCATTATTGTTTTCATTAAGTAGTCTACTGCTAGTTGACCTATTTTTTTCTTCATTTATTCTAACAATTTATGTCAATTGTGCAAAAGGAACATAATGCAGAATAGACTGTTTTGCCCTCACACAAGATACTGGGAGATTACACTTGTAAAGTCAAAGGATTTTTATTTATTTTTTGCCTTACAGTATCTTCTTTAAAATATTAAATTATTAAGATATTCTGTGAGCTAAATATGCCTGCGGAAGAAAGCATATGAGAGGATCAGTTGATTTTAATGGTAATACACTGTATTGGGTCTTTGTTTTCCTGTCTGTGAGTTGGATATAAAGTTTACCCATCCTCCCCAGTTCTGTGATTTTAATCTGAAGACATTCAAATGTTTTAGTGGAAGGAGCTGTGTGTGTCAGCTTGGTGGTTTTTGCAGATATAGCAACTGGTAGTAGTAGACTGTGTTCCAGATTCTGCTGTACACTTTTACTTGAAATTTTGTATGAATAGAACCTGAATAAAGAATACACGCTTGGATGATGGACAAATGAACATCATTATTAGTCTGTGCTGACTTTTCTGCTTCTGACTGGCTGTCAGTCAAATACAGCATCTCAGCTGAATCATCAGAAGCTTTTTCTGGACATATTCACCTCATTCATTATAATATTAATATTGCACTTTTCTGACCAGATAATGCTGGTTTCTTTGTTTAAAGAAGTGCTCTAATGCTGTCTTTTGAAAAAGTATAAAATCTTTCTTGGAACACATTCCTAGTCATTCATCATTCTGAATTGTAGGTGCCCCTCAGAAATGAGGGTACAGAATATGGAACTGGAATACTATTGGGAATAAGGTGTATGCCGGGTTTAACAGTGCAATTATCAAGTCTTATGATTCTCTCTTAGTGTTTAGACCATTGTGGCTACAACACAAACAGTATTTATTGAAGTCTGTTCGTTTTCTTCTGATTTTTTAATAGGGAAGTGTTTAACTTAAGAGTTTGATAAATGCATGTTTTTATTACATTTTTCTCAGGTCATGCTCAGATTGTCCATCTCTTATTAGAAAGAAATAAGTTTGGAACTATCCCATCCGATAGCCAAGGTGCAACTCCTCTACATTATGCGGCACAGAGCAACTTTGCTGTAAGTAGTACATACCCTAAGTGTAAAGTAAGTGTATTTTGCTGAAATATTTACAGTGTAACAAAGCATTTGAGTTGTTTTTGAAATCATAAACAGTGTCAGCACAAGCTTAATTCAGAGTTTTCCTAGTAATTATATGAACATGTTTAATTTCAAATTATTAAAAATAAATCTAAAAATTTGCTTTATTAGCAAAGGCCCTTTGATTTATATGTTTGCATCAGAGTACACGATACTCACCTCGGTACTTCAATGGAAAGTAGAATGACACCGACTATTTTACAGTGCTTTTGCTTTTTAAGGCTGATTTCAGCAAAATCCCATTACATAAAGGGTCATCTAGTGCCTAATTAATGTAGTTATATAGTTCATATTGCACCGTTTTCTTAACAGGGGTACTAATTTCGTCTTTCTTGCCACCAACATGTTGTTTTTCATAAAACAAATAAATTTTTAGTATCTTTGTGTCTTGAATGGTTTTCAGAAGAACTACTGCAAGAGGCAGCTGACCAATGTATATTAATACCACAGCTGTCAGGCCTCTGTTTCCTTGTGAAACCAACGTGGCTTTTTTTTCTTCTTTTTGAAGGTGGTCTAAGTAAAAACATAGAGTTATGTTGGTTTGTTTTATTTTTTTAATTTAGACTTTCATTGGAGCCCATCTCATTTGTAATTCATGCATTTTCACAATGTTTTAGTGGTGCTGACTATTGTCCATTTATGATGTGGTATGTACAGTTTGGGTCTGACTCACATACCTAAAATATTTATGCTGTAAAAGCCTCTCTCTCTAGTCTGAATCAGACTCTTAAACAGGGAAAGATCTACGGCAAAGATAGAATGTTTTTATTTACAAAATAGTGATTATCCCTGTATGCTTTTATTTTTTTTCCTTTTCTGTATTGATACATTCCTACAAAATAATTTTTCATACTGGCTTTATTTCTCGGAGCTTGATTTAGCTGTGTGAGACATTTTCATTATGTTACTGCCTTTTGATCCTGCCAGCCAGCCAAACTATGACATATTTTGGGTTTTATGGGGAAGCAGAATAGGTGATAGAATCGGACATTCTTTTGTAATCTTGTATACTTACAATGAATTTACTGTTTCCTGTCTTACATGACGAATGAAACAGGAGAGGCTCACACAGATATACAAGCCTCTGCTGGCTGATGATGCGATCCAAGCACCAATGTTGATGCATGCCTCAATTGTCTGGAGCTTCTCTCTCTCTCTTTTTTTTTTTTTTCCTATTACATAAAAATCCTAGAGTAATTCCCACCACTGCATTCCATATACATGGTCAAACAACTGAGTGGAGACACATCCCTGTTTGTTTTGGCAGTAGCATCCATATATTTATGGTTTGAGAACCACATTATTCTTCTGTTCACACTGCCAAAGTTTGGACAGGCATGGTCTGTTTCTCCATTAAAATGTTTCTTTGTCTGTAACAAGAAGAAGAAAGTTTGATCTTTTCTGTTTATTGTAAATATTTTGGTTGCTGTCAGTTTTACTGAATTCAATATCTTGTTCTTTATTGTTTTTCCTCAGGTTATGTACTCACTCTATGACCTTTTTGTCCTTTTTTTTTTTTGAGACTGAAGAGACTTAGCTGGCAATTAATTTAGGTGAAGCATTTATTCTTTAGACTAACTTATCCCCAATTATTATAGAAGAAATAGCAATAAGAAGAAAAAATTCCCAACATAACCACCCAAATAGGCTGCCCAAGGGTTACATGTCCTTTGTATCCCACAAAAGATCCAAACTGACATCTTTTTTTTAGTTTCTGAATTTCATGTGTGAAGGCAGGTATTCTAATAGCATTGACCTTAGTATGCACAATGCAGGAGTAAATTCTATTTTTATTATTTTTATGGAGATATCCAAGATATTTCACTTTCACATACTTGTGTAGATTTACCAGTAAGTGAAATATGGATACCCATTTTTTGAATATTTAGTAATTCTCAGTTTCTTGATAGCACAGGATGAAAGGATCCAAGTTTACTTCCCTCCTTTACTGTTGTTTTTCAGCTTCGTTGTTTTTTATTCTGTTTTCTCCACATTTTTAACAGAGATAAAACACGTGGTTTTTCATGACAAAATACATGTAGAATTAAAATGATTTAATATTTTTATTTTCTGATTTCTTGACAGTCCTGTTCTAATCTCATTCCATTTTGGTTTTCAAGCTGTGATATCTTCAGTTTGGAAAATAACTCTTACAACAGTATGGGATTTTCTTCCACTTTTTCCCATTAAAAATTCTAGGAAAAAAAAGCATAGTTAAAAGAAAGGTTGATTTGCTAAAACTTAATGGAAAAATAATATTACTTATTTATGCTTGTAGAATGTGTGCCTTAGTATTGAAAAGGTCCAGCCTTCTTACAGGTTTTCACTTTGCAGGATATCAAGCAGTGCAGAGTTCTGGTAGGGTGCTGAGTTGTTAGCCTAATGAGTCGCCGATTGTATCTGAGGTGTAGCGGTGGTCAATGTGAGTACACAAAGCTATAAACCCATGCTGTTTTGTGTGGAAGGCTTAATGCTTACATTCCTCATTATTTCTGGCTGGACCTTTTTACAGTAAACTGGTAGTTCAGATATGGACCCAAATTCACAAAGATGTTAAGATCTTAGATCACATTAACATAAAGGAGAAATTTCTTACTTCTTTAGAGGGATGAAATTATAAATACTAATTAAAAAAAAACAACTGATCAGTTGGACTTAGCCTCTTAAACACCTTCATGATTCTAGCTTAAGCATTTGAGCCAGGGCTTTATTATAGCCAAGAAATTCTCATCCTACGCAGGGCAGTGATGGAGCTTTTTTGTGGTCACATGAAGGAAAGGATAAAATAGTGCTAACACTAAAATTAAAAAAAAAATCTAATAAAATAATAAATCCCACTTTTTTCAGATTTTAGTCATCGCTGACTATTAATAGGTGTTTACTAACTGTTAGATACACAGCATTTGTAAGCCATTAGATAGAAAAGGAAAAACCTTCCCCCAATTCTTTTTCTTCCAGCAGTGATTACCTCACCCTTACTGTACTATGAGACTTATTAAGAATTTAGCAGAAGGTTAAGAAGGTAGATTTGTTTGCTGAGAGCTTAACACAAACACAGCATTTGAAGAAATAATTATTTAAATCAATCTCTTTAATTTAAAGAGAGATTTTAGTCTGACGTTTACATTGGAAAGTCTCAAGTGGACACAAATGTAAAGAATTTCTTAATTTTTTTTTTTACTTACAACATTTCAGTAATTAGTAACGTAATATAATTGAATATTAGGAAATGTGTCTATATTTCTCCTAAAGTCCTGTTTTGTTTTGTTTTTTGTTTTTTTTGAACAGTCAGACTTCGAGAGTTAAGCAAGCTAAAGTATTTGCACGTGTAGTCATTTTCAGGTTTAAAGCAAAAAAAAAAAAAATATGGCAGAGAAGTATAATGAAGGAGAATTATTTTAGCATCTTAACATTGCAGTAATATTGTGATAAGCCAATAATATTTTTCCCATTTCCCATAGCTTTCTTCACAATGATAGCAGTGTCTTTCACTTCCTTATGATGAACACATGATATTTGACACTAAAAAGAAAAGAATATAAAATGAATGACAGTGTTAAACTCACAGTTAAAGATGTGGCTATGAATGTTGAAGAGCAAAAGGGCGTAGTAGAAAATAAAATGCTTCTGTTGATCTATTAGTCTATATAAACATGAAAAGGAAAAAGGAAGCTTTGATTTGCTTCATAAACAGCCAAATGAGACACAATAGTTTCTTGTTATTACAGATTCCTTTTAATGTTAATTTCAATAGTATGTCTTTTCAGGAAACAGTTGAAGTATTTTTGAAACATCCTTCTGTAAAAGATGACTCAGATCTTGAGGGAAGAACGTCCTTCATGTGGGCAGCTGGGAAAGGCAGTGACGATGTCATTAGGACTATGCTGAATTTGAAACTGGATATTGATATCAATATGACAGACAAGTATGCTGGCACAGGTAAGATGCCTTTCAGTAAAGAGCCGCTGGATGTTTCCAGTTAGTGTGATTTCCACCAAATAATGTTAGCATCTATAGTAATCTTTTCCTAGATACATTGCTTAATCCTCAAAATGTTTCTGTGTTAGCTTAATTACATATGTGAGTTACGTCTTTGCCTTATTGTGGGAAGGAAACAAATTGTGTCTGTGCAGATTGAACCAGTTCATTTAAAACACAGCAAGAAGAGGATATGTATTGTTGTGTTGCTATTTAGTAGATCTCTAATCATGGGAAAGGAAGAGCTATTCCATATATTGAAGAATAAAATGAAATGTAATTACATAAAAAGCTCTCCCTGAAAATGCCTGTTAAAAACCTCTATTTATTTGTCATTGTTAACCTTGAAACAATATACAACAAACTAACCAGTGAAGAGGCTGAACTATCATCATGGAAATCATTAAGTACACATAGCTGTGTGTAGAGATAGCGTACTAAAGAGAGCTATTGCACTTCTTTTGTCCAATCAAGAGGTTAAACTTGATAATGCCCAAGTTTATCACACTATTGTCAGCCCAAAGCAAAAGATAAGTATACAACACAGTGTTTCAGAATTCAAACACACAAGTCATGAAATTCCAAATTTCCAATAGCAAGTGTAAATTTATCTCTTTTAAGGAAAAAAAAATGTGGTAGAAACATTGTATCTATGTAGTACATTCAACAGAGTAACAGTTCTGACAGGGATATGGGTGTTGAGGGATATGTATTTTCAACAATGTTGGAAATAAAAGTAGAAGTAGTGGAGACATACAGTGTGCTGATGACATCTGAATAGAAAAAAACAAAAAAGAGGAGTGTGGGTATATTGGGCATGAATTTGTAGCAGCAGTCTGTAGGAGTAACCTGTGTGAGAGGAGTCATGATCTGCCCTGTACCAGTCACATCCAGGTCACAAATTTAGAAGTTAGGTGCAGAAATGTATACTTACGCATAACAACTACTAAAATGTTAGCCGCACTGATAGAGCACATGCTTGTGAATAATACAGTGGAAGATGCTTTCCTGTGTGGACAGTGTTTCTCCTAAAAAGAAAACTAAATCATAGATGTGCAATCAGAGCAAACAAGAATGTGCACTGTAAGATTTGTTTAAATGAATGTTAACATCCTTGTTTTAAAGTGTACTCAGGTGGCATTATCTTGGCTTCACACACACAAACCAGACCAAGCTGCATGCTTAGGTTTAGAGAACTTTCAGTGACAATGTATCCTAAACAAGAAAAAAAAACAGCAAGTTTAACAGCTCTTTTCAGATCACCCTTATGGTTTCTATTATTGAATTACATAAAATTGTAAATAAGTGCAATGTCAGAGTTGCATGGTTCAGCATTTGAAAAACAGCAAGTAAGAATATTACTTGCAATTTGAAATGTTTACTTCCTTTGGCTTTAGGTTGGTCTTTACGCTGTGAAATATAGTTATTTTAAAGTTCTATTTAAAAATCTGAATTCTTGCTTTCCTTACAAACTAGCACACCAAAGATCACTCTTTTCAGGTTATGATGGGTTGTAATTTTTGTCTTAAAAAGGGTGACAGATAATATCTAAAATCTCAGTCTTTGTGTCTGATGACTTTACAAACTACATACTCTACCGTTTTATTTTTGTTTCATCTTTTAGAAGTCCTGCCTGGTTCTGTTCCTGTGTGACAGGTCCCTTTTAAATGCCTTAGAGTATTTCGGACCTTAAAGAGCAGTAATGTTGTAGTTGCTGTGTGCAAAACCTCCTTATAAAGGGGCTTGCTCTTTGCAGACACTAGTCAGAGACCGTGCTGCTGAAATTACTCAGTTGAGGATTTCATGCTTGAATAACTCAGGTGGTTGGTTGTATTATCCTTGAGTCTTACACCTTTTGTAGCAGTGATGGGTAATCACTTTCTAATCTTGATTTTGTTGTCGGGCTTTTAATCCAAGGAAATTAATGGATTTTCCATTTACTTGAAACTGCCGTTGTGCAGAGCCCACTAATAGT